>NC_134645.1:94249902-94559833 GCF_030463565.1 Pelecanus crispus
TCACATTACTGTGTAACTATTATAACTTCAGTAGTCCTTGTTTTCCATTCCAGATACATAACCAAATCAGCACAGCTTTTGTGTTATTATCTTGGCATCAGTTCGTGGATGGCAGTCCCAATTCAGTATCTTATCACTGCAGATTTTTATCCTGCCATTTGATGTGCACTCTGGTATGTGGACACCACAAACAGCTTTTGCCTGGAATCCTGATAGTAATCTGTAGCTTGCAGGAAAATTTGCATAACATCACTGTTTGGAAAAAACAAAATTTACTTGATTGGAATTTGATGCTTCTTTTCTTTCCAGTTCTCTCTGATAAATGATCAAAAGATGATCTGGTATTGCTGATGCAGTTTGTCCATTTCCTTCCTGAAAAACAAACTTATGTGTAAATTCACTATTAAGACAGTAGCCATATATAGCTAATTCTAATTATTGGACCTATATTTATGCTACATGCTGCAGGCTAGGTCTAAATTTCATTTTCTTATTTCATTTTTTATCATAAGCCAATATATTCCATTTATCTCTGGAAGCCATCTCATAATCATTTTTATGTCTTTCTGTGTTTCAATGTGTACACTGCTGTGTATCACAGTTTGTAGTGGTGCCCTAAAATTAAATAGCTGACAAAGATCAGAAATGCATTGATGTTAGTACTGACATCACTTGTGTCAGCAAGCACTGTTGTATACAAAAAATCATCTCTAGGCAACCCTGCTTTTTGTCCTCTGGGAGGACGAAAAAGGCTAAAGGTGGTTATCTCTGCATTGATCCTGCCAAGCATTGTATCATGGAATAGTATCATGACTTTGGAAAGTTTTCTTTGGCCATCAGTCTTAGTATTGTTCTCTATGTTTTACATTCAACTAATGAGATGCAAATGTCACATCAGCGGCATCCCATTTGAGTCTGAAGGTACACTGCAGGTAGCTCACAGTCTGAGCTTTTCTGTAATGGATACTGTCACATAGTATTCTAGTTATGAGTTTGCCAAAGCCTAAGAGCAGTACTACACCACTGTAATTGCAGCTGCCTGGATTTTTGTATTTTCACTTAAGGACAGCAATGCTAGTGGCATTACTTCTGTTTTCCAAGTACTCAGAGAAAGTCTGTCCATTTGGATCTGCCAGTTTGTGTTTCTATTTTAAAATATGGAGGAAATTTCCCCTTCCTCATTACTTTACCTGACTTTTGAATTTGCTAAGCAATGGGACTCTACCTACATTGCAACCTCTACTGCTTGTCTGTTGTGTTCTACATAGCTTACTTTTCAATATTTGATGTTGGGATTAGAAGATCAAAGAAATGTTGATAACCTCTGTGACGAATCTCTCCTTTTGTAAGTAATCAGTGTGGAGCCATCTGCATTCTTCAGAGGCATTATACTAAAGGGTTTGTAAAGACATTCCAGAAAAGCATAAAATTCTTTGATTGTATGGTCACTATTACCCTGCAATTGTTTTCCAGTCTGAGTATTTAACCACTGATCCTGTATATCTTATTGGTTTTAGTTTGTTTGGGGTTTTTTTATTATTATTATAGGGTCTTGCAAACTACTACACTTGCAGTAACAGACTGGTAGGAGTTTATTGAAGTAGTTCACATTTTTAGTGAATAGTTGGTAGATTTTAGCATCGTATTGTAGAAACAGTCATGAGCGAGATATCAAAGGCATCTCCACAGAAACAGATGCATAAGACTTATTTATGCACTAGTTACATTTTCAATGGCTGCAAAAACATCCATATCAAACAAAGAAGTCATAGTGCTAAAAGCAACTTCTCTTACACCATCTCCTTTATGTATGAATGGGTTAGACAGGCTTGCACTACAGTAGTTGTACCCAATACCCATGGGCCATGGGTTGGGTATTGGATGCTGTGGCAGTTTGACTGATAGTCTTCACCCTGATACCTGCAATAGTGTGCGCACTCTTTGGAGTATGTTCCAGATAATGACATAGCCAGGGCTGCCTCTTCTTGAAACTTGGATTCATCCTCAATATCTCCTTATTCAGGGGTGAAAAAAGTGGTCATAAGGACAAGCTCATCCTCAGTGTCTCAAGTCCAGCATTTGCTTTTCTGGCACTAAAATGATTGATCCAGTGACACCAGGTTGCCAAGCTATGGGATTCCTGCTCTCCTGTTGAACCTCTCCTGTCATTCTCTGTCTGCTGTTCAGCATCAATACAGTGATGCTTCACATAGGATAGTGCCAGCATTGGCTTTATTTTTCCATTTGGCAATGATTGAAGAGTAAGTATATGACAGTCGCTTAAACATCTGAGCACACTTTCACATTTTTTCATAATGGTGTTCATAATGACAAAGGTGGACGCCCGGATAATGTAACACCAAAGCTGGTTTGTAAACAGAATGCGCGCACACACAAACATATATATATATATATAAAAATATTTCTTGCATCAGTGTAGATGTCTCTTTGTCAGTCTGATAACAGTAAAGGATTGTCTGTTTGTACTTAGTCAATTCTTGAGACTATAGCCCCTCTCTCTGATCAGTTGCTATTTAGATTGGCAAAAAGTGTTCTGATATTTGTGAAGAAATTATTACTAAGGATTTGAGTTGTGACAGCAGAAATGAATACCACGCTAGATGTGATCTTTTCACCAAATTCCAAAGGTAGCAGATGATTTTAAGGCACTTCTTCCCTACCTTTCTCCTCTCTGGAGAAAGTCAAGTGCTTCCCAGTAAGGCTTCTCAGATAGTCAAGTTGCTACCAAAACCACGTGTCTACCTCCAGCACCGTGCAGCTGATATGCTTTTACACAAGTAAGCCACATGTGTCCTCATGGTTCACTTTCATATCTGCTGTGCTGCAGTTCTGTTTTGGAGAACTGTTCTTTCCCTTGGGTTTGGGGAAGTTTGCTATTACCATGTATATGCTGCCATGCATTTAGGCCAGTTGCAGCCCTTTATTCCGCAACTGAAGCAGAAGACAGGGAGGTTTGTGACAGTACACACCTTCTCTAAAATTCCCTATCTGGTCTTGACTGGGACCTAGGAAAGCACCCTGTCTTTCACAGGCAGCTTTAATTTTTTGCCACGAAGTTCTACCATCTTAAATCTATCAACCCTGTTCCTCACCTGATGCTTCAGGAGACGTCTTAGATATCTTTGTCCATTGCTGTGTGGTATACCTGACAGTATGACCTGGAACTTGATGCTAACTTTTGCAAGGAGCTAAAAAAGAAGCAACCTGCATTGAAGAGGGTTGAAAAAGCAAGCATCTCTTGCGGCTTAATGAAACATCTGGAGACGTGATCAAGTTCTTTGCAATGCAATGAGAGAAGACACAGGCACCAGTGTGCTTCAAAGCCAGATTCTTGGGGATGCTAATGGGTAGGATCAATCTGTTGTCTAAAAGTTAGTTATCAAAATTTTGGGTGGTCAGCAGAGTCTCTTTTGTAGTCAGTGGGAAGAAGTAGAAACCTCCTATTTTATCTCATCCTGAGGTGACACCCTAGACAAGTGACTGAGGTAGGGGACAGGGATCAGTCCCTGCACGGGTCTGTTTCTCTTCATATTTCTTGAAGAAATTTAGGCTAGAGAATGCAGAGAACTGAAGATGTTGAGATCAATTGCACCCAGAGCCTCTTTATGTGGTTCATTTGCAGTAAAGGACCTTTAAAGTAGAAATAAGTGCTGTTAGTCTGAAGCTGACAGGTACTTTTACCTTTAATTTTTTCTTATTTGATTTTAAATTTTATCACCTTAGATATTCCCCCACCCCCCCATTCAGGAATGTGTTTGTGTTTGAGAAGAGTTCATGATTCATGCAGACATCATTAAGTCCTTCCACTTCTTAGGGCCTTTGTCTGCACAGAAAAAGAGGTGCCTTATGTGATGCTTCTTAGTGAGAGTTTCCTGACAAAGGGGCTGTGCTGGGGATCTGACTGTTCCCTCTGCAAGTATGCTGGAGCATAAGCACGCACACTCCATCTGTACAAATGGGAGAGGAGAAAAGTGCATTCAACATCTGTTGCAGGCTGTTATAAATATTACTGTAGCCTAATTTTCCTATGAATTATGCAGGGCCTATGGCTCAGAAATTAAAACCGGAAATACTAGCCTAGTACAATTCCTTTAGGTCTCTTATTTCCTATGATCTTCCTTTGAGTTTTTACCACATGTTCCTTGAGAAAATCAAGCTCAAGTTTCTTTATCATGACTCGTGATGTTTCATTGTCATATTTGGATGTCTGGATGATCCCTCACAACTATTTCTGAAATAAATCTGTGTGAATAATTGGCCTAGGTGGCAGAGGCAAGAAGTTGTGGGATTAGGAGGGAATTCATACTTTGAATTTTCAGTGAAATTGGAAAAAAAAAATGTTCATAATATATATTTGAATGAAGTATATAGTTTTCTCTAGGACTTTATTTATTATTATTATTATTATTATTATTATTATTATTATTATTATTATTATTATTATTATTCAGGTTATACCTCTGTTGGCAATATCTGGGGGATAAAAATCCTGAAGATGATTGCCTGTGTCCAGTTTCACATCACATAAAGCAAATTTCATATATGGTGGAGTACACTAGCATGTTCTTTGAAGCATTTTTTGACACCTACTCCTGTTTACTTCCCTAAGAGTAAAAAGGTATAAAGTACTTTCTCAAATTCCTAACAGTATGATGGATGAAATATTTTTAAACAGAAATAAATCAGAACAGATACACTCACTTCCTTTCTTTCATGCATCTTCAAGACAGAAAACGTGATAATAGTTATGAAAAAATTATTTTTAAAAGTTCATTCAATTTTACATTTTTTCAAGGACAGTTAATTACATCTGACATCTAAAAAGCACCAATTTGCAGTAATTTATAGCAAAAGAAAATGCTTCAATATTAATGTATGTATTCCTTTGCTTCATAGACTCAAAATAGAAATTAAACCTCAGACTCTTACTGTAGTGCAAGGCAGAATGATATCTGTTCTGCAAATCACTATATTGAGGCAAAGATAAATTAAAAATGGTCTAAGACAATAGAGAACTGACATTTTTAGGATTTCAATTCCAGAAGGAAACATATGAAGAAAATGATATGCAGTTAGTTATTACCCATTTGAAACATATGTTTATGTTAATAATAGAACAGCACTCTTTTTTTAAACTGATGCTTTCAGCACTAATTATGTGGCTTCCGTCACACCACACATTTATGAGAAAGAAAAAATGAAGGGAAATTAAAGGATGAAAGAGAAAAATGTTGACAAATATTATTTTAAAACAGTTTTACTTTGACATAATTTATGAGCTATTGAGTATGCCAGCAGTGGTGTTTCATTGATTGGTATGTAATTATCTAGGGAGGAAGGGTTTTAAAAATTCATAGCAACTCCTTAGCATGTCTTATTGGATTTACGCCAGCATGAAGGATTTGGTAATGAACTGCTAATCCGACTCTGCTCACTACCTGCCCAAGGTTTAAAATGTGGCTCTGTCTAAATGTCAGCTGCAATTAAGTGTTAGGACCAAAAGCATCTCAGAAAATGAGAAAGTAGTAGGATAGATTTTACTGTCTATTATTGGTATTTATGGCTCTTCTCATGTTTAATCACTTGCAGCCACTGCACACTAAACACTTTCTTGCAAATGTGGCTGGAAATAGTGGTTAATAAGAGAAACGTGATGAAATGAAGACAGGGCGTTTAGACTGGTAAAACATCCTGATAACGAGATTTATTAGACAGTAGAAGAATCTCCTAAGGGCAGAGGGGGAAACTTCAGTGTCTGGGATATGTCCAATTAAACTTGAAAAATATTAGAAAATGTTCTCCTTGGAATGGGAAATAGATGTAATGAATATTTTTCATGACTAGTTTCTGTTATTCTCAAAGCTTTTTCCCAGGCAAGAAATTTGGTTTGTTTCCTATCACTTCTGCAGTGAGTAATTTCATTGCCTTAAAGGATAAGGAAAATAAAGTTACATCTATATTAACTTTGAAACTGGAAATGGAAAGTTTAATCATAGTCTAATCCAGACACCCTTATGCTTACCTATTAATTGATGTCCTCTAAGGAGTAATCTGAGGCTGGTAAAATAGGAATCTCTTTTACCATGTTCTAAGATAAGAACAATTGTAAGAACATTTCTACTGCAAAATTTTCCTCAGAATATGTATTCATGCCAGCAGTCATGATGCTCTTTTGCAATTATTGTTGAAGGAAGCGGAGCTTTCTTGGAGTTACTCCCAATTTTGCACTTATCAAACAAAACCAGGGACATTTCAAAGTGGACACCCATTAATGTAATCCCAATATTTTAAGAGTACAAAAGGAATGGCTCAGTAATGGGCAGAAACCATCTTGTTAGTCCCAAAATAAAAGTTAGCCATTAAGCTGGGACCCATCAGATTACATCAAACCTGACCTTACTGAATCTTAAAAGTGAATCACTTCTACTTAATTTTGTTCCCAGGCTGAGCTACAGTTGGGACCATTACTCATTTAGGCCGGACTGATTTTTCATTATCATGCTTCTGACTCTATGTGCAAACATAAAACTGGAAAGCACACCATAGAAATTATTGTTATATATTCATGTACATACATATATACATATATATACACATACACATATTCATAAAAATACATATATATATTTAGATAGTAACAAACAAGAATTCCAATAACTTGACTAAATGTTATTTATATTTTTCTAATCCAAAGAACAAGAATTTTTAAAAAATATTTGCAGTTCATTTTGAATTAAAATTATCAGTTTTCCAAAATTTTCACAAAAACATTTGCCCCTATTTTCAAATTTTTTCTTTATAATGGAGTTGGATAGTTTACCTTAAAGGTTTGCTCTTCTTCACTTCTGTTATCTCAGAAAGTGTAGCGTATATAAGGAAGGGCAAAACCAAAACCTATAAATGAGAGTAATATGTAATATTTCAAACAAGTTTTTCTTAATTCCTCTATTTTTCTTGTTTCTTTCAGTGTCTTACTTTCTAACTTACTGTTTCTTTCTCTGATAGAAAAAACAGTTTTAAAAAGTAAGAAGAAAGTGTTTTTCTCCATTAGTAATGAACATACTACTTTATAAACAATTTTTAATGAACAAAAAACCTTAATACATTATCAAATAAAAATTCAGCTGTCTTTTTCCTTTCTTTAACTCATTAGAAAATTACATTTTGAATAGTTCCACTATCCTACCCCCTTTCTTATGATATTCTGATATAAAATTTGCAAAGCCAAGCCATCCAATGAGCACTTCATTTTTGGAGTATTTGCATGATCTGCAATAGTAAACATACTACTAATAAAATTTTCCAAAGATTTAATCACTGCAAAGTATAACAGCAGGGCTTCCCAAGAGGCAGGCAGCACTTTTATGCTTCCCCACTAATTCCTGCCAGTGCTGATTCTGTGCTTGTAGAGCTTAGCAGTAACCCTGATTCAGAATTTTTCTCAATTTCAAAAAACAGTAAGTGATCCACTGACAGCACTCAAGGCATTCTCGGTTGTTCACGAGCATTTTATCAGATCCTGAGAGCAGGTTTTCCAGCTGACAGATCTCTTTTGTGAGGTTTAACTAGGTCGGCAACTCACATTGTAATGCATGTCTGGGTCTGAACTCCGTGGCCCTGCCCTGTCTCTGCTTGCTGTAAAGATTCACATTTTCAGAAATATCTCTTCTCTGAAAAATCTGCTTGGAGTGACCTACAATCTGAAGTCACAATGCACTGACTAATCAGCACTATCTCTTCAGCATACTGCATTAACTGATTAAAAAAGAGGTTGATGAGTTTAAGTGAGAACAACTGTCAGAAATCTGTTTACCTCCTTCTTTTATAATTTTATTTTTTATTTTTTTATTTTTTTTTAACAGTGAAGGAAAGAGAAAGGGAGAAAAAAAAGGAAGAACAAATGACTGCTTATATCATTCAGACAGCTGGAGAAAAACATCATATAAAATGAGGAGAGGCCTTTAATTAATGGTGATAGTTTGCATGAAGACCACTGGTCTTTCTTTTTATATAAGCTTTAACAGACTTACCCTGCTAAGACAGGCCATCAGAGAATTAATTTGTACTTGTTTAACATTTACATACTTTGTGAAAACTACAGACCCAGGAAATTGGAAAATATGTTTCAAAGCTTAAAATAATCTCTTCCCCTAGCAACTGCTTAGGAAAATGAGACCTTTGACTTTGATTCAGAAATTGTTTATGCTCCTAATGGTAATTACATCAGCATTTGAAGAAGGTTCCCCATTATTGTGGCCTTCCAGTACTTAGAGGGGGCCTACAGGAAAGATGGGGAGAATCTTTTTAGCAAGGCCTGTTGTGACAGAACAAGGAATAATGGATTTAAACTAAAGAAGAATAGATTTAGACTAGACATAAGAAAGAATTTTTTTACAGTGAGGGTGGTCAAGCACTAGAACAGGTTGCCCAGAGAAGTAGTGGAGGCCCCATCCCTGGCAACATTCAAGGTCAGGTTGGATGGGTCTCTGAGCAACCTGATCTGGTTAAAGCTGTCCCTGCTCACTGCAGGGGGGTTGGGCTAGATGACCTCTAAAGGTCCCTTCCAACCCAAAGCATTCTATGATTCTATGTAAAGGGTAACTGTAAAGCACATGAAGTATCAAAACAAGCATAGAAAATCCACAAGACATTCAATTCACAAATGAGATTTATAATGTTTGGGGCACATTCTGTGATTACGCCTAGATTAAAGGTAAGCCAGAACTGTATTTTGCTATTATGGTGATACATCACCTGCAAACAGCCTAGATAGCATGCACCCAAATACAGACTGAATTCACCTTTAGGAACAATCACCTATCCCCCACACCCCTCCTGCTTACCTTTCTGACAAGGCATCCTCACACATGCGCAAGTCTGATCCCTGATACTGCTTCATAAAGGCCTAGTATCCCCCTTTCTCGCTCATGTAGAGTACAAAATTCTGTGTACTCATTGAGGGCATATTCGGTACAATTCTTCTTAACCCCACCTTCCTTTCCTGTCTTGTAAGCATTACCAGTTAGTAAAACTATTATATGTAATGTAATATGATTTTTCATAAAGACATAGTCATTATGACTAACAAGGTAACAAACAATCAAAGAATCATGTAGATTGAAAGGGATCTCCAGAGGTTATCTGGCCCAATCCCTTATTCAAAGCAGTGACAACTTCAAAATTACGGTAAATTGCTCAGGGCTGTGTCCATTTGAGTTCTGAATGCCTGCAGGTATGGAGATGTCCCACATCTCTTCAGGCAACCTGTTAACAGTGTTTGACCACCTTCATGGTGAGCAATTTTTTCTTTATATAGAGTGTCCTGGTTTCGGCTGGGATAGAGTTAATTTTCTTCCTAGTAGCAGGCATAGTGCTGTGGTTTGGATTTAGTAGGAGAAGAATGTTGAAAACATGCTGATGTTTTTAGTTGTTGCTGAGTACTGCTTATGCTAGTCAAGGACTTTTCCGCTTCCCATGCTCTGCCAGGTGCACAAGAAACTGGGAGGGGGCACAGCCAGAATAGTTGATCCAAACTGACCAAAGGGCTATTCCATACCATGTGACGTCATGCTCAGTATATATACTGGGGGGGGTTGGCCAGGGTGCAGCGATCACTGCTCGGGAACTGTCTGGGTATCGGTCGTCAGGTGGTGAGCAATTGCATTGTGCATCACTTGCTTTGTATATTATTATTACTGTTATTATTATATTGTTATTATTATTATTTTGCTTTATTTTATTTCAATTATTAAACTGTTCTTATCTCAACCCAGGAGTGTTTTTCACTCTTACTCCTCCAATTCTCTCCCCCATCCCATCGGGGTAGGGGGAGTGAGCGAGCGGCTGCGTGGTGCTTAGTTGCTGGCTGGGGCTAAACCACGACAGCCCTTTTTGGCACCTGAACAGGGATGAAGGGTTTGAGATAAAAAATTTTGCTTGCTTCTACTTGGGTCTGTTGGCCCTTGTCCTTTTGCTTTGCACCTCCAAAGAGCAGCCTGGCTCTGACTCCTCTATACCTCCCATTCAGGCTGTGGAAGACTGCAGTGAAATCTCCCCTGAACCCTTTTTTCCAGGCTGAATAAGCCAACTTTTCTCATTGCCTCCTCATGCATCATGTGTTCCAGTGTCCTAACTTCTGGATGGCCCTCCAACTAAACTACCTACAGTATGTCTATGTCTTTCTTGCACTGGGGACCCCAGACCTGGACCCAGCACTCCAGATGTATCTCTCCAGTGCTGACCAGAGGGGAAGGATGCTCTCCCTCAGCTGGCAGGCATTCATCTTCCCCCTGCAGCCCGATATGCGGTTGGCTTTCATCACTGAAAGGGCACATTGCTGATTCATGGTCAACTGGTTGTTCACCAGGACTCCCAGGTCCTTTTCTGCCAAGCTGCTTTCCAGCTGGTTGGCCCCGAGCCTGTACTGGTGCTTATGGTTATTCCTCCCCAGGGGCAGGATTTTGCATTTCCTTTCATTGATCTTCATGAGGTTCCTGTCAGCCTATTTCTCCAGCTTGATGAGATTCCTCTGAGTTGCAGCCCTGCCCTCCAGTTTACTGACAGTTCCATTCATCTGGATTTTGTTTGTGAATTAACTTACTGAGGGTGCACTACATTTACCAGCCCCAGGTCATTCCCTGAGGAACACCACCAGTACCCACTTACCACTTGGACTTTGTACCACTTATATCTACCCTTTGAGCTCAGTGGTTCATCCTGTCTGTTCTCAAGTGTCTTCACTGAAACTTTTCCTATCCCTTAATGTTATTTTTAAAATTTTTTTTAAAAAAAGCAAAATTAAGAAGTAACACAAGCATGCTGTTCATTTCTTATGTCTGAAAATCCTAACTCCCCATGCTCAACTTTCTTACACATTCTTTTCCATTTTCCAGAAAATGTTAAAAATAATGCTTTTACATTCTAACATCTAGGGAAAAACAAAGAGAGGACAGGTAATTTTTCTTTTAAAATTAGGTCTTAAAAATGGATATTCCAAAGGGTTATCTGAGTTCATGACACCTGGATGCAAATTGCAGGAATTTTCTGAGCACTTCTACTCTTTCTTTTTTTTAAAGGAAATTGGCAAAGAAAAAATGCTCAGAGCTGTTCTTCCTTCCTTCAAAGGCTACTCCTGAAAAAGCCCTCTTGAACTAATATGTAAATGTGTATTGCTGCATAATTAAGGATTAGAAAAATGAGGCCAGACTCATCCAGTTTACTTTTTCCAGCCAGCCTTGTATAAATGAGGTGGCAATCTAGAAGAAGTTGGTCTTTTCATTTAAACTGGGACTGTTCCAGAAGACCATGTACGAACAGAAATATTTATTGAAGGCGAAATGTTCCAGACTTAAACAGTGGGTAGGAACAGCAAATTCCTGAATAGAAATTAGTATTTAATTGTATAATATTTGCTTTTTTTTCATCTTAAACATTTTTTATCTATTTCGAAAAACAGAAGCTATGTTGCTGCTTTGGTATTTTTGGAAAAATTACTTTAGACATTTATTAATCATCAATTAGGTAGCTTATAATAAACTTTTCTAATGCATTTTTCTACCATTCTGCATTAAAAAGTTACACGTCTTTTTCTCTGAGAGTAGTCTGGTGCATGAGCACATGCCCGTGTTCACGAGTCTAGTGACGTTCAGGACTGACCTAACATTCAAATATATGTCCTTATTTTGGCTTCCAGTGACTATCAAAGTTCATCTTAGTCCCAGTCCAAAAGCTAATAGCAGACTTCCCTTAATATAGGTCTCCCTCATGACAAAATTCAGCAATAAAACCCCTACTGAAGAAAGGTAGAGGTAAGGACAAGAAATGCAAAGAGGCTTAAAGACATATTAAAAAAGACATGGTTGCCTTGAGTTCAAATCTTGGTTGTGAGGAGCCCTTCTTGATCAAAAAAAATTGAACTTTTAAAATCCTGGTAAGAAACGGTTAGTCAAAGAATTTCTGACCAGCAACCCTTCCGTATCATGAACAGTGAACATCAAATAACAGCTACCTGAAGCAGCAGTGGTGATAATAAATGATTAATTGCATTTCACTTTCCATCATTCCTGCAGTCCCTTAACTCATGACAATAAACAGGCAAGCAAAATGTCACCTGCCTCTAACCTAAGATAGGCAATGTCTGAGTATTAGCTTCTTAACTGTTTTTTACATGAGGGGATACCTTAAGATAAACACTCTGCAGAGGCGTTTGCAAACTGGGTGGATATCAGCAAGTGAGCAAATGCCCTGCTCTAGCAGTGGTGGTATGCAAAATCTGATCCTGGAGATCCTCTGACATCGCTAATCTCTAGCATCCTTTATATAACTGCTGTGGCTGCCGAGGAGGTCCCAGGGGGACAGGCAACAGAGGCTGGTGAGGCTCACATGCTCTCCCTGACGAGCTTCCCCTACTGCTACTGCTGGCGCTGGATGGACCTTTCCACTGACCCAATGGGGCATTTTTATTTTCTTATTCTGGCAGGATGACCCAAACCTCACACACACAAGTGGTTATGGACTTGGCTCAAAAAACATTCACATTCCACATTGAGCCTGCCCTATCTGCTGTCTCTTTCATGCCCAGATCCCATGCAAGATGCTCTTTGTGTCCCTTGCAGCACTATCTACGAAGAGAGAGTGCCATCTTAAGTGTCCGGGGATTTTGTGTGAAGTGAAACATACACCAAAGACAGATAGGGGAGCCCTGAATGCTCTGAACAATGTTTCTGACTTCGTTCATCATCTTAGCTAGTCAGCCATTGGCCTCTTACATGGGTTCTGCCCTACCTCCCCCTGCACAAGCACTCACGCTCCACATGCCCCTTGGCACACTGGCACTCCAGGCCAGAGGTGAGGAGAAGAGTGGCAGGGGAAGAGGAGCAGGGAGGGAAGAGTAGAATGTGTTGGAGAAACAGTGGTAAGGTCCAGGTATCACAGAGATTTTTTTTCTCTTTTAAATGGAAATATCATCAGTGTTGCTTGATTTCTTTCTACCTAGGCGGCATTTGATTCGTGTGCCCTTGCTGCCAGCAGAACCTTCTCAGAAACAGTGCTTGGCTGGTTGGACTGGTGGGAGAGCAAGGTCAATCAATAAAGCTTGGGCATCTGCTTTCAGGGTATAAAACTGCACCAGGTATGAGTGAACCCAGCAGAGCAGACTGCCTGGGTTTGTCGTGGAAGGTGCCCATGTATGATATTTTTTTGCACCTCGTTGTTAGGCAGGCTGGCTTTGCCGGCAAACTGGATGTGCTGTTCAGTTAGAAACACCAGAGCAAGAGTTACAGGTCATTCTTTGGTGAAAGTCGGGGGTACAGTCCTTGTGCAGGGTCTTGAGCCCCTTTCCAAGGTCGCTGACACAGCAGCAGGTTGGCTGTCATGGGTTGGAGGATACAGTGGTGCTGGGAACACAATGGAGCCAGGCGTGGGGGTAGTGGGGGCCATGCCTTGGAAGAGCCATGCCCTCCTGGTGGGACACTCATGGGTGGTGCACACCGGGCAGTGCTGCCAGGGCCACATGGGCACAAATGTATCAGTGAATCCACCAGGTCCAAAGATCCTGGCACCTGCATTCGAGCACCTACATCGTTAAATCATTATATCTCTGACATGGTTTCTGGCCCAAACCAACAAGCACTCTCCCAAACTATATCTAGACATGGTTTTAGAGTTAGCACAGGCCAAAGACCATTTCCAATCAGCAGTTCATGTGTGGCTACCCTATTTTGATGGATAAGGGTGTTTAATAGTATGGCTGTGGCTAGCTGGCCTCAGGGCCAGTGGAAGTAGTTAATTACTGGTACAGATGGAGCCTACGTTTCCCTAGGGCCCTTCTCACAGCCCACTGAGGACACACTAAGGCTAAACCATGGCAGACAGTGAGGATTGTTGACCCCAAGGTACCACCAATGGACCTGTCCCAGGGCAGTTTCCATGACAACTGGGAAGACTGGTTTTATGGAACCTGAAATATAGTACTTTCATTGCCATAAAAAGCAAGCCCTAGCTTTGTCTTTCTGTAGGACAGTATGTTACAGTTCTGCTATGAGGATACCCTCCAGCTCCCTTTTCTGGCCAAGGTGGCTACCTGAAACTCATGCTGGTAAATTGTCACACAGGGCTTCCTGAACTACTGTTGCTCAGGGACCACCACAGGTAGCCACAGATGCAGTTCCTGGTGGTGGCAGTCCCTGGCTCTGTGCTGGGCTATTTTAACGTGCAGAGAATGGAGTGAATTTATCCTTTTCTCCTTCACGCGCCACCTCCTCAGGAAAACAACCCAAACCTAGCCTCCATCACCTTTTCCCTGTTCTTGCACACTAGCAGCTCCCTTGCTGTCCATACTGCAATCAAAACCAACTTTCTTCCTCTTTAGGAAGTGGAGATTTCAGATGAAATATAGATGGTGCCTGGGGATCCACTACACAATCATATATTATTGATTTATGGCATTGCTTTGTACTGCTAGCCAGCCACATGCTCCCCCCCAAATTATAGTCAAACTTTGTCAGATTCTTTTCCTGAGACAGCTGTTAATTCTGGAATATATTTACAAGGTTTGAAATTCCACTTGTCATTTCATAAAGCAACACAGTGCAAAATGCATGCCAAATATCTCCGCTGGCAGCAGACTTGAGCACTAGTCCTTGGAATTTGTATGGATTCCAGTTTAAGGAGATAATGAATTTAAACAGTACAGACCCACAGACATTAACGGGATTTACTAGATATGCAGCAGTTATAGTGATGCACATAAGCTGTATTTTATGGTTTTATAAACTAAAAATTGGCAGAGTCTACTAGCTAGCCCTAAGTAATAGTGATCCTGACTTATGCGTAGAGCTCCTCGTTATGTTTAGCAAATGACACACTTGCCTTTTAATTAGTCCCACGAAAGTTGCAGGGGTTGTGGGTCACCATGGGAAGAGTACTTAGGGAGTGATAACAAACTAAGAAAGAAAGAAAATGCTCTGAAATTTTTGACTGTGAAATTAACAGTAATACAGAGGGGAATGGGAAAAGGCCTTCTGCATGTTTATTGTTGTCCTGAAGCTGCAGCAAAAGATGTCTATCAACTTATATATTGCAGTAATTAGCAATTTCCAGTCTCCACACAGTGATTATCTTCAGACTTGGGCTTAGAGCTCCCCTGTTCCTGCATGTGAAAGTGCAGGCGCCTGCCAAGTCTGCACACAGCTCCCTCACTGTAAAAGTGGAGGAACTCCAGATTTTCTATAGTGCAACTGGCAGCTCCTTCTGAATCACTTTATAATTTCCATAGCTGAGCATATCAGCTTAACCTTATACTTCTAAAAGTCACCATTTGTACTCCCTTTCTCCTCCAGCATGTCATACAGTGGCATATCTGTGTTCAGTCAATGATGCGTGTGGCAGGGGGGTTGTCTCCAAGTTGTGGCTAACTGGCTGTGTGCTGTCATTCTCTCTTTCCAGATAAAAAGCAGATGATGTTTTGAGTCTCTGTACCTTTACTGTCAGGTGATGCACAAAAGAATGAATCAAATGGGAGGGCGGGGGATGTCCTTGTCATCCTGTAAGTCCTCTTAACCTTGCTTTGTAGTTTCAAAACAAACTGTGCAAAACCCATTTATTTCTAATAAAACAGCTTACTAATGTTACTAGTTACTTTACTGATATATAAATAATTGCTGCAGGCAAAGCCCCAGCTCCACTGCATTTAAATTTAAAACTGGAATATCTTTGTACCTCTGTCAGGTGCCAAACAATTGTTCAGTACTTTGAAGTGAAAAGAACTCCTTTTTATTATATCTCCTGCTTATGATGTTTTCAAAAGTAAAAATACAG
This sequence comes from Pelecanus crispus, assembly GCF_030463565.1. NCBI lineage: Eukaryota > Metazoa > Chordata > Aves > Pelecaniformes > Pelecanidae > Pelecanus > Pelecanus crispus. The sequence goes on from NC_134645.1 coordinate 94,265,740, forward strand.
TCAGGCCAATCTCGAGTAGTAGAAAATTTAACTCTTTTTCTGGATAAGATGAACATGGCTACCCAGTAGGTAACCGGTAATGTGCTATTATCTGGTGTTATCTCATTGAGTTTCAAAATGCCCTTGCAAACTGGATTCCCTTCCAACAGCCAAGTGTTTTTCATTCCTGCTGAAGAGTTCTGCTGTTATGGTTTTATTTGCCCCTAGTTTTGGTAGATAAGCTACTAATACATATTCTTGCATTTTTCTTGCAAACTCTCTGAATGGCTTGCATGGCAATTTGTCCCATCAGGGACCACTGTTTATCAATACCTTGTTAGATACAGATTTGACAGGTTTAAGCTTCCAGGCTTTGACATCACAGAGGGGTAGCTCTTGGACAATTCCTCAACACATCCTTCTCAATAAGCTTTTTCTCACCAAGCAGGGTGAGTCCTAAACTTAGAAGCAGGTATGGTACAGACAGAAGACAGTGAAAGAAATGTATGGAGGTTTTATTTTATTTTACTTTCGTTTTCTGAAGCCTGCTATGGTTATCATGACAAGACCTCAGTCTCAGCTTAGATGAAGTAAAGATTTTCTGAGGGAAGAGCAGGAACTGGGGGAATAAGCCAACAAATACAGATTTCCTGGTTTGTTTGAGTTCTTAAAAACCAGTCCTGTCATGTTCCAGCATGGGTAAAGGAAGACAGTGGAGCAGAGACAAGGAAAGAGATGGGAGAATCGGCTCCACGAAGTTTATGCATCCGTCAAAGCCCCAGGAGTGCATGCACCAGGCCAACCCTTCGGCTGCCGCTTCCCCCTCCCCTCGGCCCCCCTCCCAGTCTGGTAACTTAAGGCAAATGAGAGTCATGGGTGCCAGCAGCAAGACGAAGGGAAAGCAGCAGATTTCATGTTGTTCCAGCACCGAGGAAGTTGCTCAGGTTGCTGACATATGTTGTGGAGACAGATTTCCGCAGTATGCAGACTGAAATGCATAATCTGAACAAGGTTATGAGCCAAACATCTACAGTGTTTATTGAAAACATCCCTGATGTTTAAAATTCTGTGGTCTTCTGAAACCCAGCAATCCGGCCCTGCAGTTAATTCTCCCTTTCAGAGAGAACGAGACACATACATGCTTTGGGAACACGTGGGTCGCTTTTTTCCCCTCCCTCCTAGCAGGAGAGACAGTTTAGCCTGCTTTTCCTGGTTCACATCCTGGGATGAATCACTGCAGACAAACAGCTCCAGCAGAGACGCGGCTTAGAGGCCCGTACAGAAGGAGAAGAGGAGCTGTCTGTCACTCTGGGCAGCCATCCCTGTGCAGGGACAGGGAGAGGGGAGGAGAGTGATTTATGTAGGTCCCTTTATGAGGGTGTCTGGCTTTCAGATACTGTGTGGGATTTTTCTTTGAAAAACAAACAAACACTAGTTATAGTTCTCTTAATTGTCTGGAAAAACTCACTCCTTCAGCCAGTCACTCTCCTCTTTGCTCATTCTTTTAACTCTCACTCATGCTAAGCTTCTTTAGAGGTATTTTTGGAGATATTCAGGCTTGGAACGCTGTGTTCCTCCTAGCTGTTTTCAAACTTTCTTGCATGACGATCATTTCCACAGTGCTGGTCTTTAAACCAGCCAGAAATAAGGACATTGCTGAGCACAAAAAAAGCCTTGTGTATCTTCCCCAATAACTACTTTAAAGGTTGTAACATATCTGCAGAGGGATTTTAGCATATTTTAAAATGCCAAAGGACATTTAAAGACAGTGTCTGCTGACATTATGCATGACATCTCTTCCCTGCAAAGGTGGGAAGTGAGAAGAAATAAAGGCTAGACAGGATTATCTGTTCAAATGCACCCAGACTTGGCTCTGTGTGAAGGGATACTGTAACCTCTTGCTCTTGTAAAACCGACCTCTGTGCCTGTGTGTGCATGTGTGCACATGCACAAGAGAAAAAGAGGGACCAAATGAGACTATTCTTGTGCCAGTACACAGAGCTGTTCCCATCCATGAGGCGCTGGTTTTCTGGAATTAATATCTTGAAAATTCAGAAGTCCTGCAAATGTAAGAGAGAAATGTTTTTGCATAGCAGAACTGCTAAAGTCCCACAACTCCAGAGATATGTGCTCATTTCTTTCATATTTTAATGCCAGATATTTTGTTTGTACATTGCTTTCTGTTAGGTACCATCCCAGAAATCTGTCAGCCTGCCTGAGACTGTTTCATGTATTGCGGGCTAGATAAGAACTAGAACAGATTTCATCCTTGTGTGGATAAAATATATGAGATATCGTTTAAGGTAGTTTTTTAGAGCATCTCTGCAAATGCAAGCTGGATTCCTGCCATGTGCACCAAGAGGACATGTTAGCACCTCTTCCAAAACTCCCCTGCAGTTTGTGTGCTGGCAAGCATGTTTCGTAGCTGCTGCCCTGGAGGCTGCTACAAGTGATCTGTGCCACCACTGTCAGTGGTAACACACTGAGGGAGAAAAGTCTGGGATCCTCTGGACTAAAGCATATCATTGCTTTCTCAAGTAAAATTTTATTATTATTTCTTTTTTCACTGTTGCCACGTACCATTATATCAGTCACATTGGTTAAATGTCCATCATCACACTTTTCATTTCTGTGAAACATATTAGATTTTTCATGGAAGGGCTTGGAGCACTTAGGCTTTTAGACACTCACTTGCACTTGCACATAATGATTTCTGGTGTATATAAAATATGTGTAATGTGTATACACACACACACACACAAATTTACAAAATCCTATGGTTATTTATTTTATTGACAGCTGTTTGATTATATTGAGAGCAAAGATATGCATTAGACTTCGTTTGATTTCTAGTCAGTTTAAAACTGAGTGCTGTAAGCAATTGTCCTATAGTTAAAATAAATTCAATCCATACTGTTCCTAGGAGTCTTCTGTGCTTTAAAAGCCCACACAGATTTCACATTAAGCAAGCAGTGAGGAGAGCACAGGTTTTCTATTTAAACAGAGCATACCCATTATCATGGATATGCCAAATAGATAGCTATTCTCTCTTCCTTTCAGGTGCCCAGGTAGAATCAGTTGTAATCTTGTCTTCAATAATTTTGAGGGGAAAATGGCTTTATCCTGAATGTTTCCTAATCCCACGATACTCTCATGACATGCAATTGAATGTGCAGTTAGTCATCGCTTGACAGTTTCTGTGGTGTGCATTACAAAGAATGGTTTAAATTCTCTTACTAATCTTTTTGTGAAAGGTATTCTCTACTGTTTTTTGGGAGGGATTTTAATCATAAAGAAAAAAGCCCTGAGAAAAATACTCTGTGAAAGGTGATTTACGTTGGTTAGTGAAAGCATTCATTAACGTTTTAGCATACTCTCCTCTGGCTTGTCATGGAGTAGAGTGAGGGTGGACCTAAGAGAACCTCCACTGAGCACTTTGCTTTGACATAACCCAGTGACAGCTGCCTATACCACTGTGCAGGATGCTTAATATCTGACTTTCAGAATAGTTTATGTCATTCAGCGTGCTAATAGGTCCCTCCAAAGGTGCTTTTTCACTAGTTCTGTAACAAATTGGTTCAAAGTAAGATATATGACTACCACACAGAAAAAACACACATTGCTACTATAAGAGTTATTTTATTTTCTACCATCAGCACCAGGAAGGTACATATATTTGGGGAAGTTGCAGGGCTGAGGGATAGTACTAAGTTTGAGTTTCTACCTATACCCTTATAGACAACAGCAACAACTCAAAAAAAGAAAGCAAAAACACTAAATGGCAACTGCATTTAGTTTTGGTGAAGCTTTAAAAATTTGCTGGTAGTTCTTAAATTTTTGTTGTAGTGATCATGCTATTATCAGACTGTGTTTTCCTGCCTCATTTCTTATCTTTCTTCTTTTCCATTCGCTTGTCTCCAGAGAAGCTGCTCTCCTGACTCAGACAAGACTGCACGTGAATGGTAGCTGCCGCCTTGGAAATGCCTTTGCTATTCATCAGAGACAGTTTGAACGTATGCCAGTTTCTTTGATGCGGCCTCATTCAGAAGCCACCGGGATCAGTGGAAAAACTCCAGTTAATAAGGCCTTGATGCCAGTCCAGATCTGATTTCAAAGTTCTCCCAAGTAGGATCTGCTTATGGTAACACAGAGTATGGTACTTGATAATTCTTGTGCATGGGCACATTTTTCATGTGAAAGAAAATGTATTTGCTTCCATTCCACTATAGAAAATCTTGCATGTGTCCTCGGGTTTTTGGCAGACGTTGAAAACAGATCAGGAGCAGATGATGTGAGAGCAACAATATGTCCCTGAGCAACAGCAAAGCAGCAGGTGCAGGAGGAGCATATGCCAGATTCCCATCAGCAGAAGCAGCCGCGCGGAGGGCTCTCTGGGACTGCATGTGAGGTGCATGCTCCACTTTTGTTCTGGCACTGGGGAATATTAATAAGCCTGCATCAGGCCAAGCAAGTAATTTACAAACTTAACTTTCAATTATGTAATGATTCGTAAAGTAAACGCACTGTAGTGCAAGAGAATTTCTCAGGCAAAACAACCTGGGTCTTTAAAAAAGTATCATATTTTACTTTTAAAAGTTGAATGTCTAGAAACGATAATGAAGGAAATTAGAAAATTTAACTCTGACCCTGTCCCAGAACCTTTCCAACACATCCAGGAACATGAAAAGTTTCCACTCATTTATTTTTTAATAAAAGACACTAGTTTCAAAAAAATACTGTATGAAGTTAAATTGAAATGTTTTGATCAGACCACTTCTGAGACATTTTTAAAAAAATAAAAATTAAAAAAAAAAATGGTTCAGTGACTGAAAGCTTTTTTCTGCTCTTCAGTCCTGGCATGCTACATTGCTTTGAACAGACTAAATAAAAATATGTCCATTATGATCAAAATTGAGGAATCCTGGATACAAGCTACCCATTTTCCTCCAATGTAACATTATGGTCTTCTGAGTGCAGCTGGACAAAAGTCTGGTTTATAAAATATATATGCATATGTACACATTTTACCTCGAGACAAAGCCAAGATTTTTCTAAAACAAAAAGCAACACACCCTTCACATAAGAGCCATCAAAAAGCAGACAGTGTACCGGAGTATAAACTTTTTTGCACTGTGCAGGATCTGTTTCTAAACTCCTGCTGTGCCATACTCTTTCATGTTAGTGACTTGAAATTCAGCTTGGGGAATGAATAGTGGTCCTTTATCTCTTTCTTTTTGGCTTAGGTGGAAACTTTCTTATTAAAACCTATAGGAAGATTGTCTTTCATTATTTTTTCTCTTAAGAAATATTTCCTCAGAAATATCCAGTTCTTCTCTTGAACCATATGATTAGACCCAATGAACCAGTTAGAAATCTAAATACATAGATTTTTTAAAAAAAAATCCTATTTTATGCACGCTCAGGTAGTATTGAAAGGCCACAGGACAATATCTAAAAGGGAGAAAAAAACCATCTCCACTGGCCTAAGTTTTTATCACTTAGTGGTCTCTAAAGTACTAATAGCATGACTATAATTCATTAATAATTACTTTAAATTTATTACTAATTGTGTTGTATTGTTATTACTATTATTAATACATTAACTAATTATAAATATAATTATTATTTATTACAATTAATACAACCACTAGTGGCAATTATTATATATTCTTTGTATTCTAATAATAATTCATAATTAAATAATTGTGAATCATGCCTTTTGGAATAACTTGCATTGTCACTAAAGAAATCTAATGCAAAAGATCTGGAGCAAGTGTTAACAAGACTAGGAATTCACTCTGAGATGATCAGTAAAAAAATTCAGTTCTAAAATCCACAGCACTGTAGCGACGGATTTCCCATTACTGATAGATTTATAGCTGATGCCAAGAATCGGGTTATAGCTAACCTTGAATTTTAATCAGAAATTATTGAATAGGTTGGAATAGGAATTCATGGGCAGTCTGACACCCTTCGCTCTATCAACCTGTTTGATAAATATTTGAAGTGGTGATTTAAATTAACCCACCTGACTTTACACTGAATTCGTAAACCACCCATGTGAGGTCCCCCAAACCATGTCTGTCTGTGCCCTGTGCTCCTAAATACCCCAGCAGTATGAGGCTATAAACCTAATCCTCATACAGATATTAGGAGATGGAACCTTGTATGCCTGGCAGTGCCGCACTGACGTTACATTTAGGTCTTGGTAGAAAGCACTGCAAGAACACTGCAGTTATCTTTAAGGGAGTTGCCTGTGCAGTAGGAAATGAACAAATCAATCATTCCAGAGAAACTACAGGAATTTCCTGTAGCCAAAGGGGAATTAGAAGGCTTGTGAGGAGCTGAAACATCTCAGCATTTGTTAGGAAATCCAAGAATGCCTATCCAGAAATGTCTGTTGGTTACATACCCATGCAAGACAGGCTGGGGAAAAATAATAACCGGCATGGCAGCCCTCCTCCTGACACATAAAAGGGGCAAATTTCAGTTTGAAAGTCTGAATTTCTTCAAGGAACTTTTGAAACTCTTCTCCTTTACATTGGCAAAGAGGTGTTCCTCCTAGAGCATTAGCAGGAAGGACAGTACAGGACATGATGAATAACAGGCTGGAAAATCTACAGAAAGATAAAATGCTGTAGCTTTGAAAGAACAGATTATGAACCCATGTTCTAAAACCAATGTCCTTCATCTTCTCTTCTTTTTCCCCATTTGAATCCAGAAGGCACACAGGTTGACGTCATTCTGTAATAGTATCTATAATTCAGAAATTATTCACAATCATAATACTTAATTATTTTTATGTGTGAGTTCACTGAATTCTCCTAAATAAATAATTCTTTTCCAAAATAAATACATATTTATTTATCCAAATTAAAATGAAACATACTTAAAATTAACTTTATGACAGCTGGCAATGGGTCCTTTGGAACCAGATGCCAGCTGGGGATAGGCAGAGAGCATTGTTTTCCAGCCACTCTCCTACCCTCCGTATCTACTCCTGCATCAGAGACTCTGCACAAACAGGAATAAGAGCCAGTTATGCTAATCCTAGTCACACCCCATACCTCCAGGGAAAATCTCCGTAGAGGATCTGCAAGACATAATTACTTCCATTTATAGAGAGCAGAGCAGAGCAGTGAATCTGTCTTGAAATGCTGAGTTTTGTTCCTTTGGGAAAGGGGAGCTGAGGATGAAAAGCTGGACATGACTGAAATAAAAGAAAGTATTTTGGGGCTTTTGCACACATCAAATGAAGACAAGCAGCCTGGCTGCTGTTTAAGTTGCCGATCCAGCTAGTTTTCTTGCGAGATTTCTTCTGCCTGCAGAGTCTCAGCCTCTGGCCAATTTGAATCCTTTCACAGTCTCAGGAAAGAGCATTTTGTGGCTTCCTCCAGCTTGTGGTGTAGCTACTCTGCTCAGCTAGCCTTTTGGATAACTGAAATAATTTTGTACATTCTCAGATACTAGGAGAGGTTTTCCACAAGGCAGATGGGAGCTAGGCACCTTGCTGTCAACTATGTCTTTGAAAATGTCCCTGCGGATGTGCAAAAAGATTCTTTTACTGTCCTGCCCTCATCCTCTGCCCTTCAGCTGAAGCGCTGCCAGAGCCTACAAACAGGATAAAGACATTTAAGAAAATCCAGAAGCATAACATTTTGTAAAGGTGGTTTAGGAATTCTTATTAATTTCTCATTCTTTCCAGTTTGGTTTTCTTGTCTTGGGTTGGGTTTTGGTTTTTTTTTTTTGGTCTTTTTTCTTTTTTTTCCTTTCCTCCTGTTGGTCTGATTACAGTATGCAGTTGTTTTCTGTCAGCAGGATACATATGTGAAAAGCTTTGGAAATTTATAGTCTCTTGCAATCCCAGCAAGGGCTGGTTTTTAATCCTTTAAATATCAGGATTTCATTACAGGTTTTTTTTTCCCCCTTCTATTTCTCAGTATGAATCACAACTGAACTGAGCATTAGGCTGCTTAAACAGCAAAGAATTTGCACCGAGGAACTCCTGCTGTAGTGTAAATACTATTTAACAAGATTTTTTTTGAAGACATAGTCCTGGAAAAGTCATTATAGCTATTTGTTTGCCAGAAACTATAGGAATAAGAGAAAAATCCTTTGTGTGTCATTTATTACTGTCACTTTATAGGTCAGGGAATTATAAACAGCTTTAAGTATTTTGCAATAGCAACTTTTTACTGAAAGCTCTTTTAAAATGCAATGTCTGGTTTTTAGCTGCTATAATTCTTCTATGCATACTTTCAGTCACTCATCTGAGTTGCCTACATTTTTTTACAATTATGGATGCCAAGAAGATTTTATAGCCACATGTTAATGCTACCAGTTTTGCTTACTCTGTATATAAATCTTGTACCAGCATTGCGACTGTCAGTCAGAAAATGTCTTTTACAAGTATGGCTGCTAGATGTTTACTTAATCTAATAGCTTCCAATTCACATAAAGTTAGTTAAGGGTTCCTGCCATAACCTTTCATGGCAAACTTGCATAAAACTCACATAAATCCCATAAATATATACTATTTCTCATCAACTTTAATTCCTTCTCCTGACATATAATCCATAGTAAATTTAGTATAACCTATTGATAGGCCCCATATGAGTCTAAGGGGTTGTTTTCACAGGATTCAATACCCTGAAACTCCCTAAAACACACACAGAAAAATGCTTTGACTGTCCGGTTATTTTAAAGACAACATTGTTCTGTAGCCTTTCCTTTTTATGAGTATAACAAGGGACTCCAAAGACCAACTAACCTACTTGCAATGCAACATGTGTTGCTTACTATACTTCTGAGATATTGCATCCAATGGGTTTTCACACACCTAAGAAGCATTTTAATATTCTCACTATTAAAATTTCAGTGGGATTATTTAGGTGATGAGGTACACTCTTACTGGATTTGCAGGTTTGTCCTCGGTCCTTACATTTTGAAAAGAAAATAAAACCTTTGCATTTACATAGCACATGAAAACAGAACCAAGAGGCAAATATTCTGTGTTCAAAATATGGTAAAAAAACAATAATGGAGCTGTACTGGTACAACAGAAAATGATATGTAAAAACATTTTCATCAAAGTAGTACAAAATTTTTGGCAAGGAAAAATTAATAATCCAAGAAAATATATGAAATCACTATTCATTTTAATTTTCCTTACCATTGTACTATTAGAAGATGGGAATTACCTGCACAAAGGAGGGCCAAAGCAGATAAAGAAGTAACTAAGCACAAAGGCTTAGTTAGAAAAGCAGCTGCTGTGAAGTAATCATGATCATCAAACAGGCTTTATCATACTTTTCTAACATTTCACGGCGTAGGCCAAAAATAAAATACGATATGTGAATAAAAACCTGTAGTGGGAGTTCATACAATGTAGGAAACCAGAGAGTACTTAGGAAAAGAAGAAGGTTGATGACAGTTTTTAAAAAACAGAGCCTTCCTGAATATATCCAGAGTTTTCCAAGTGTGATATCTTTACAGATTTATGTAAAGATAGCATGCTAATCTGAGGTTAAAATCAGAACAAAGTCTGCTATGCTTGTGCCATGTGTGCTTCCCTTTCAGAATGTTAAATTACCTGGGGCAGTAGCTCAGTATGTAAGCCAGACCAACCAAGGAGATTAGATCCATATTCCACCCACAGATATTAATGTTTGGCTCTAGCTCAGCAACAGAAGATGCATTCTTCATGTATCTACAATGAACAGACAGTTGCAAGCTCTTTTCCAAAGTAAGGATAATTTTGGCCTAAGCATCAGTCCTATAAGTGTTCTTATCAAAGAAATCCATATAGTGGAGCTCACATTGTCATGAAAAATATGGAAAAAAACAGGACTTACAAGAACATCTTCTTCTTCGGAGTCATCTTTCTACTGTAATTTCCTCCCTGCTTCTCCCATTATGTATTTTTAGTCCTTCCCTTACTCTTTTTCACTCCTTCTCCAATTGCTTGCTTTCCTCCACCTCAGAAGAAGGGTCAGCTCCTGAGCAGTCAGCAAGCTCACTTGCACAGATGATAAAAAGCTCAGTGGTAATACTATGTTGATGAACTGACAACAGAAAGTTGCCAACAGAAATTGTCTGAAGAGTCAATTGTTTAGGATTGAATGTAAAACCATAATGCAAGCCCAACTCTTAGATGCATTGCTATCCAGCCAAATCCTAAGACATAATCAACCACCGATACCTATTTTCCAAGAGATTGGCTGCCCTAGCAACAAGGTGTCCTTGGGCAAGCCTTCCTTTTGCTGATCCTGCTCTATCTGTAACAGATCAGAGTGAGAGATGTAAACCATGCCTCCCAACAACCAACATTACACTATGTATGGAAGGGCTGCTCTGCAGCAGTGAATAACAAAAAGTAGGGTTTGGTACAGAGTGGATGCTCTCAGCCTTCAGATCCAGAGGTGCCCTACACGGTTCCTTGATGTGTTTTCTGATATCAGGTATTGTTATTCCAATATATAATTATTTCACTATATAATCTTTAATGGTAAATGCAGTTCATTCTCAAAAAAAAAAAAAAAAAGGTGAACAGATGACGTGCTGCAAACCTAGACTAAATGTGAGTTATATGTAACTGTTACATGTAAGTTGTAGATGTATCTACCTGTTATCAACATACTTGATTAATTACAAGGAACATTAAAAGTAGCAGGACTATAGTTCCTAGAAGAACTGTGAAAGAAAATTGCAGAGTTTCAAACACATTTTCACCTTCTTAAATATATTATTGCTTTGCTTTTAAAAACTTCAGAGTGTTTTCCACTCAGCCACCTTCCCTACCTCTGTCCTTAACAACATTTTACATTTTTCAATAATTTATATATCAAATGTGCTCATCTCAAAAGTCTGTTTCTGCCTCTTCCCAGACCTGCAATGGCTTGCAGTACTCACTCAGGCTACATGCTTTCTTTCTTGTACATCATTGCTGCTGTTAAGAATTCTCCACACTAAGTTGTGCTTGCATTGACACATCTGCAAGCCCAGTGTTTCACAGTTCACAGTGATGTCTGTTCCTTTATGGAAGTCCAGTCTCTAAATCCAGTTATCCATTTGTTGGGATATGAAAGCACAGTGGCTGCCAGTGCGTAGAATGGAAGGAAACCTATCTCAAGCCCTATTCACACTGCAACTCTTTACTGACCACTTACAAGGTAAAGGTACAATTAGTTAAAAATTTCACAGAGCACCTCATTCACATTACATTGCAGGCAAATTAATTGCACTGTTGACAAATTTTGTGTCCACTCCTACATATCTGTTTTTAGCTTTGAAGCTGCTTCCAGTTCCACATATGGAAGGTCAAAAGTACTTGGACATCTGCAGTCATTTTGTGTGACAGCTACAGCACTGTCCCATCAGTAGCTACAGCTTGGCTTAGTCCAGAGCAATGTCTCTTGGTGTTCATGTTGACAATACAGAAAGACATAAACTTTCATCTTTTCCCATGGAGTACTCACAGTACTCCAAGGAGGTGTTATCATTCATATGCTTTCATGCTGTTGAAGAAAGACTTCCAGAAACTTACTCCACCACTACCTACAAATCCAGGGAAGGCTCCACAGTAAGAGTTCCTGTTATTCTTGATGTTGAGGATTATGTGATGCTGACCCTACAGAGATGAGGGAAGAGGCTCCAAAAGAAGCCCTATGGATGGATGTCAGGGACTGCATTCATATAGCACAGTGGTTAAAATAAAACCCGGGGGCTAAATCTAAGTTGTACCCTGTAACTGTGATGGCAGATAAGATTCCTTGTGGTCAATGGTAAAATGTTCACAGCACAAGGGGACTGCCAGCTATAATAAGCCTTAAAAGCAATTAGGTCTCAGGCATAAAAGATGTAGACTACTAGACTTTATAAAGTGGAAAAAAATAATTATTTTAAAGAAAAAATAACAAAATTAACAAGACCAGGAGAGCCTATGACTACACGTAGTTGGACCTTCTGCATTACTGCAGGCTTGCATACTTCACCTGAAACCAAGCTCTGTGACCTTAAACAAGGAATTTGAATTGTTATGGGGTTAAACTGTGAACCACAAACCCAAACCAGGACACGCCAGAATCGGTCTAGACTCACATCTTTCCCAGGGAACAGGCTGAAATAATCCCAGCCCATGAAATACGTCCTGTGCTTGAAGAAGAGGGTAAAAGGGCCACAGCTTTCCTGACAACATTAAGAGGCCTTCCCTCCTAATCACAGTTCTAAACATCCATATGCTTCTCACCACTTCATCAAAACACATTTATTAGGACACAAACACAAGGCACAGGGTTCTCTGCAGCACCTCTGAACACCTTCCAGGCTAGCTACTTGCTGTCTTCAATTCTTGCCAATGAGGGCTGCAGGAAGCTGTAAAACTAATCTGCATAAAATACATTCGGTAAGTTGTTTTAAAGAGAGATGGGAGGGATAGTGGACCAAAAAGGAAGATAAATAATTAAAAATACAATGGGAGAAATCTTATTTAGAAAGGTTATTCTGTTTCTACTTATTCTTTTTTCCTGGTGTTCAGAAATCTGCAGAAACCAAGAGCTACATCAAGTCAGGTCTGATGATCCAGCATGCTTAATTTGATTACTGTTATATGTCTCTGACATTATACGCAGCTTAGAAGAATTTGTTTTCAGTACAGCAGCACATTATTAATCCCATTAGCTAGATGAAATTAATGAGTGAAACCAAAAATAATCTGATTATAGAATTTCTGTTTTGTCATCCCAGTGACAGCACAACTTCTGTATCACAAAAGAAACAGCAAACTGAGTACAGAAATCACTGAACTATGCACACCATTGACTGCCACATCAGGTAAGATTTCAGAGAGACTTGCCCTCCCTGTGAAACCAAAAGAGCTGCAGTGTGCTAAAGAGAGAGGGACCCTGCTTTACAGTAGGCTACTAATAACTTCGTACTCATGCCATTTCTCCAGGCACAGAACAAACTGGAACACAGCATTAACTAATGTTTTAGATCGCTAGTCTCCAGACTGATTTACAGGTTAAATGGACAAAATTGATGGGAACCAACTGGGGAGAGTGCCATAACTGCACTTTGTGCTTTGGTGTTTTGTGTCCTGATGTTCCTTAATTCAGAATTTCACTTAAACTTCAGGCATCTGTGAAGAGATAATGATAGCAGCTCCCTTTTGAAGTTGAGAAGGAGATTCTTTGGAAAGGAAAAAAGAAAATCCATATTGAATAAGGTTTGGTCATAAAAACAGAGTCTTTTAACAGTTATGATTTCAGCTGACTATATATAAGAAGTGAATCTCAGAAGAGTGAAAGTACATCCATAAGATGGCAAGAATATTTTCCAGAATCATTACTCCCACGTTGTTGCAAGAATAAGAATGTTTTATCATTTGTGATAACAAGCCTTTCCTCAGGTTCCCATTGGCTTACTACTCAGTTATTGACCCACCAGGTACAAAAGCTTACTGACTGGTGCTGAGGGATTCATCTGCCCAAGCATAAATAAAAAAGTTAATTCCAAGTTCAAGCTAAACGTGCTTTGGGTCTCTTTATAGTTTCTTAATGCAATAGGCATCTCTGGATATCAAATCAGATCAACTTATCCTAAATAAAAACCTAATACATGCCAGAATAAATGTCCTTTGAAGGTGCCTGTTGATCACTATAAAGGAAGTGACTACCTTCGACTTTAGGGTTAAATTTTAAGACACCTAAAATTAAGTGACATAAATTCCACCCTAAATGCTTCCCTTTGCCGTTGTATCTTTAGAGTTATCAGAATATTAATAAATAAATAAATAAATAAATTTTTTTGCAGTGCCAAAATACACAGCTTTTCACTTCCAGTTACCAAACTGAATCTAGCCTGAGCCTGAGCAATATTATTCTGCAGTAGGCTGCAATGTAGCATCATGTACAAGTCATTCTTCCAGGCATAAAGACTAACAAACAGAAAACAGCAGAAGTACTGGTTTTTGCTAATCTTCAGGGTGATTCATAAAAGTAATGGGAACATACTGAAAAATCTGAGTGTCATTAATATTCTTTTAAAGGAGAATAAATCCTATTTTACAACAGACATGCCTCAAGAAGAGTAGTCCCCCTCAAGCATGATACTTGTCATATGAAAGAAAGGCTTAAGAAATCCAAATGAATTTCACAGTTCTTAAGTACCTTCTTTCTTCCTTCCGTCGCTTTGAAGGAAAGTTAGATTTTGTGGTTCTCTATGGCACCAGAAACAAAGGAGGTGAATATTTAACAAATGAACAGAACTAAAATCTAAACAATTTTACCACAGAATTATTTGGCAGAATTACTTCTATCAACTGCCTGTTCAGCCCAAAGTTTAAATTGGCTGCACTCAAGGGTCCTCAGTGAAGTTAGCACAGCTGATTACTTTCATGTCCAGCCATCCACAAATGTTTCAACGTGTTGAAAGTCATGGAATCATATAATCATAGAATGCTTTGGGTTGGAAGGGACCTTTAGAGGTCATCTAGCCCAACCCCCCTGCAGTGAGCAGGGACAGCTTTAACCAGATCAGGTTGCTCAGAGCCCCGTCCAACCTGACCTTCAATGTTGCCAGGGATGGGGCCTCCACTGCCTCTCTGGGCAACCTGTTCCAGTGCTTCACCACCCTCACTGTAAAAAATTTCTTCCTTATATCCAGTCTAAATCTATTCTTCTTTAGTTTAAATCCGTTATTCCTTGTCCTGTCACAACAGGTCTTGCTAAAAAGATTCTCCCCATCTTTCCTGTAGGCCCCCTTTAAGTATTGGAAGGTCGCAATAAGGTCTCCTCGCAGCCTTCTCTTCTCCAGGCTAAACAATCCCAACTCTTTCAGCCTGGCCTCATAGGAGAGGTGCTCCAGCCCTCGGATCATTTTTGTGGCCCTCTTCTGGACCCGCTCCAACAGGTCCATGTCCTTCTTGTGCTGAGGGCCCCAGAGCTGGACGCAGTACTCCAGGTTGGACCTCACCAGAGCAGAGTAGAGGGGCAGAATCCCCTCCCTCGACCTGCTGGCCACGCTGCTTTTGATGCAGCCCAGGATGCGGTTGGCTTTCTGGGCTGCAAGCGCACATTGCCGGCTCATGTCCAGCTTTTCATCCACCAGTACCCCCAAGTCCTTCTCTGCAGGGCTGCTCTCAATCTCTTCATCCCCCAACCTGTACTGATATCAGGGGTTGCCCCGTCCCAGGTGCAGGACCTTGCACTTGGCCTTGTTGAACCTCATGAGGTTCACACAGGCCCAACTCTCCAGCTTGTCCAGGTCCCTTTGGATGACATCTCGTCCTCGTGGTGTGTCAATGGCACCACTCAGCTTGGTGTCATCTGCAAACGTGCTGAGGGTGCACTCAATCCCACTGTCTATGTCATTGATGAAGATGTTAAATAGCACCGGCCCCAGTACGGACCCCTGAGGGACCCCACTTGTCACCGGTCTCCATGTGGATATCGAGCCATTGACCACGACCCTCTGGATGCGACCATCCAGCCAATTCCTTATCCACTGAACAGTCCACCCATCAAACCCATATCTCTCCAATTTAGAGAGAAGGATGTTGTGGGGGACTGTGTCGAACGCTTTACAGAAATCCAAGTAGATGACATCGATTGCTTTTCCCTTGTCCACTGATTTCCCAGTCACTCCTTCGTAGAAAGCCACTAGGTTGGTCAGGCAGGACTTGCCCTTGGTGAAGCCATGCTGGCTGTCTCAAATCACCTCCCTGTCCTCCATGTGCTTGAGCAGAGCTTCTAGGAGGATCTGCTCCATGATCTTCCCAGGCACAGAGGTGAGGCTGACAGGTCGATAGTTCCCAGGGTCCTCCTTTCTTCCCTTTTTAAAAATGGGCACAACATTCCCCTTCTTCCAGTCAGCAGGGACTTCACCGGACTGCCATGACTTTTCAAATATCATGGAGAGTGGCTTGGCAACTACATCAGCCAATTCCCTCAGGACTCTGGGATGCATCTCAACAGGTCCCATAGACTTGTGTACATTGAGGTTCTTTGGGTGGTCTCGAACCTGATCTTCCCTTACAGTGGGAGGGGCTTTACCCCCCTGGTCCCCATCTTTTGGTCCATCAATTTGGGAAGGGTGAGGAGAGAAGTTGCTGGTGAAGACCGAGGCAAAGAAGTTGTTGAGTACCTCAGCCTTCTCCTCGTCCATTGATACAAGTTTGCCTTTCCTGTTCATCAAGGGGGGTACGCTTTCTTTAACCTTCCTTTTCTGGCTGACATACCTGTAGAAGCCCTTCTTGTTATTCTTTACATCCCTTGCCAAATTCAGCTCCATCCTCGCCTTGGCCTTCCTGACCTCCTCCCTACACAACTGGGCTGTTTCCCAGTGTTCCCCCCAGGACACCTGTCCCTGCTTCCACTGCCTGTGCAGTTCCCTCTTACTCTTTAGTGTGACCAGCAGGTCTCGACTCAGCCATGCTGGTCTCTTCCCATCCTTGCCTGATTTTTTACACTTGGGGACTGATAGCTCTTGTGCTCTATGGAAGGTGTTCTTAAAGATCTGCCAACTCTGTTCTGTTCCCCTGTCCCTGAGGACCGTCTCCCAGGGGGTCCTTCTGACTAACTCCTTGAAGAGCTGGAAGTTTGCTTTCCTAAAATTTAGGGTCCTGACTGTACTCCTCGCTTTTCCCATGTCCCTCAGGAGCATGAACTCCACCAATGCATGATCACTGCAGCCCAAGCTGCCTCCAGTCTTGACATCACCGATGAGCTCACTTGCATTGGTGACCATCAGATCCAGTATCGCGTCCCCTCGGGTAGGGGTGTCCATTACCTGGCTTAGGAAGTTGTCTTCTATGCATTCCAGGAATCTCCTGGATTGCCTACAGCTCGCCATGTTGCTTTTCCAGTAAATGTCGGGGTGGTTGAAGTCCCCCAGCAGGACAAGAGCCTGTAAGCGCAAAGCCTCCCGGAGCTGGAGGAAGAAGGCTTCGTCAGCAGGCTCCCCTTGATCAGGCGGCCTGTAGTAGACACCAACCACAAGGTTCCCTTTGTTGCCTCTGTCTCCGACTCTTACCCATAAGCTTTCGACCTGCTCATGGCTATTCTTCAGGGACAGCTCTTCACACTGTATTGATTTCTTTACATAGAGGGCAACACTTCTGCCCCTCCTTCCTCGCCTGTCTCTTCTGAAGAGCCTGTAGCCATCAATAGCCTCATTCCAGTCATGGGATTCGTCCCACCAGGTTTCAGTTATGGCAATCAGGTCGTAGCTGTCTAGTAGCACAGCAGCTTCCAGCTCCTCCTGTTTGTTCCCCATGCTGTGTGCGTTCATGTAGAGGCATTTCATCCGGGCTGTTGGCCGTGTCACCTTCTTAGTGGAACATCCCTTGTTTCCCTCGGGGTGTTTCACGAAGGTTTCCTTGTGAGCTCTAACTATCTAGGAGCCCCTGACTCATCTCTGCCAGACTTCAGCTGTGCTGCAGCTTCCTCATCATGCCTCTGGGCAACAGGTTGAGGGCTCACAGTAGCACCCCACCCCTCTAACCATTGCGTACCATCCCACAGCTTGTCACAGGCAAGCCTGGTATGTTCCCTCTCCCCCTTCACATCTAGTTTAAAGCCCTGTCAATGAGCCCCGCAAGCTCCTGTGCAAAGACCCTCTTTCCCCTTTGAGAAAGGAAGCTCCCATTTGTCGCCAGCAAGCCTGGTGCCATGTAGGCCGTCCCATTGTTGAAGAACCCAAAGTTGTGACGGTGGCACCAGCCTCGGAGGCATGTGTTAAGAGATTGGATCTGCCTGTTCCTACCAATGTCACCTCCCACAACTGGAAGGAGGGAGGAAAAGATGACCTGTGCCCCCAATTCCCTCACTAAGCATCTCAAGGCCCCGAAGTCTCTTTTAATCACCCTTGGTCTGTGCACTGCAACTTCGTCACCACCCACGTGGAAGAGCAGTAAGGGGTAGTAGTCTGAGGGCTGTACCAGGCTGGGAAGTCTCCTGGTGATATCTCTGACCTGGGCTCCTGGCAGGGAGCAGACTTCCCTATGAGGAGGGTCCACCTGGCATATTGGACCCTCCGTTCCCCTCAGGAGGGAGTCTCCTATGACTATGACCCACCTTGTCTTCCTTGTGGAGGTGGTAGTAATACAGGGGGTAGGTATTTG
This sequence comes from Pelecanus crispus, assembly GCF_030463565.1. NCBI lineage: Eukaryota > Metazoa > Chordata > Aves > Pelecaniformes > Pelecanidae > Pelecanus > Pelecanus crispus. Next base: position 94,283,840 of record NC_134645.1, read on the forward strand.
TGGTCTTGGCAACTCTTCGGGTGTAGATGGATCAACGCCCACATCGTCCACTGACTGGTCCTCCACGTCTAGAGCCTCATACCTATTGTGCAGAGGCACCTGGGGGGTCACAGTGGGCAATGGAAATTTGCTAAAAACATGAACCCCATGGAATCCATAGCTCCTAAGACAGCTGTAACAAAATGCAAGCAGGGGTTCTGACCCTGCAAATGCTCAGTTCGTTAGGTTTATTCAGGAGAATAAGTAGTTGAAGTATCAGCCCTTTGGCTAAACACTCAATACACTAGCAGCTGGTGTGCTGTGACAGACATTCATTAAAACCCTGATTATCATGATTTTGTTTTTTCTACTGTTGTTTTCTTTATCTCTGACTATTATTTCTTCCCTCATCTTTAGATGGAAACTCTTTGAGACCTGAATTGCCTAATTTCATGTATGTTACCTAAACGCAACTATAATGTGCTCTCTGACATGGATCTTTAAACAACATGGCAACACAAAATGTAAATAATAGTAGGTCATGATGAGTGTGACAGTCATCGTAATCTAGACTGTAATGAGGATGGTAATAGTGATATAAAACATGGTATTCCAGCAGAAGCTTCTTTCTCAGCATAAACATTTGAGTAAGAACAATATCTTTAAAAAGTACATTAAAGAGAAACATTAAAATAAGGTACACTCTTTACTGTTTTATGATATATTCATTCAGCATGTAATTCAATCCTGAGTAGGGGTACTGGGCTATTCTGTGAAATGGAAATTATGTAAGGTGCAACAGTTAAAGCAAGATCCCATGACACTCTAAATCCAATTCTAGGAGAATGCGTTAAACCTCTGAACAATCCTGTCTAAAACACAAGGTGGGGAGAGATGTTGGCTGATTTTGTAACTTTATTGGCACATCTGCAACTAATAAGAATGGTCTCTGGCATGGTTATGCCTGGCAATCAAGCATCTCCCAAACTACTCCTAGGCATGACTCAGGAGCAAGCATGTGCCAAGGACCATTTCTAATAGGCAGTCTGACCACCCTGTTCTGGAAGGTAGGTCAATTTAATAGTACAAATGACATCAAGCTGTGCTGATGGCCTCAGGATCCTTGAAATATTTAGCTTACCATTATAGCTTGTGTGTCCAGTGATGCTAAGGAGTCCAAAGGTTTTAGAATTATATATCCATATGTATGTATTACATTACACTATATTAATGTTATATTATAATATTATTGTATTATTACCTTACTATACTTTATACAGTTATACTTTATGTAATTATATCTTTTAGTTAAAATTATTTTTATTTAAATTATAAAATGCAATTATCTAAGACATATCATTAAAATATTGTAAAATTATGAAGTGTAATTATGCTATATTTGTTACATTATAATCATATGAGCACAATGTGATATGGTTAATGGTACAGTTTAGTGTAGAAGATCATCTGTGCATATAAGCTCCACCTTTTATGGATTAATTTTAGTCAGCTTCTGTTCATCCAGATGATTATTTTTGCTGGGAAGTGAAGTCGCTCACTTTTGATGCATTGAGGATATGCATATTACTTATATGTGGCTATCTCTTAAGTACATGTTGTTGCAGCTGACTGCTACTGTATTGGGTCTGGAGCACTGAGGAGCAGTTTCCTCTGCATTGGTATTGAAGTGTGGATGACACCATGACAGAAGGAAGAACACAGACACTGGTGTAGTATTCAAAAAGGAAATGGTCTGCACAAAGCACATTGTGCAATATTCTATCTTTAGGCCAGGTAGAAGCTCTCCAGAAAAGCATCTTGGGTACTACAGGGAATAATAATATGAATCTGAAATTCATTTTGTGTAAAAAAATAGATACAGAAGCAGACATTCAACCAATCAGATGCATGATTGATCCTTCCTCTTTACTCAGTGCTGTTAAGACCTCAGCTGAACTGTTGTGCCCAGGTATCTACCAGATATTCTAGGTAGACACAAACCAATGAGAAGAAATTCTGCAGGGAGCAATGGGGATAGTAAAAGTCTGAAAAACATGACCAACAAGGAAAAATGAAAGAACTGAGACTATTTAGTCTAAAGTTTGAGAGGAGAAGTGAAAATAGTATTAAAGTATCTGAAAGAATATTGCAGAGAGCGGAATAATGTGCATCCATATCTATGACACATAGCACAAAGAATAATAGTTCTTAAGTTGCAGTAAAGGACATTTAGATAAGATATTAGGCGGGAAAAGACTGTTTAGTGGTAAGGATAATTTAACACAGAACCAGACTATCTGGGGAGTCTGCAGTATCTCCAGTAGTGGAAGTTTTTAAGAAGAGTTTAGACAAATATCTGAAAAATGTTTAGGTATCACTTACCTTGCCTTGGGGCTAGGAAGTTGATTAGATAACTTGAAGTCCTTCCCAGCCCCATTTATGATGATGCTATAATTGTAGGGTGTTTCCCCTTTCTAAAAGGGGTGCTCTATTTCTAACAGTGATCAAACTCCACTGGGTTATGAGAGGGTCTGACATTGAGAAGAGACTTTAGACCATTTTACTACTCTCATTAAACCTGGACAGTGGGACATGAATACAAGTGAGGCTGAAGCTGAGAATACTGCTGGAACAGAGGTGAAAATGCCTGATGATTTAAATGACAACTAAAAAACATGAAAAAGAGTCACTTTCAGGCAAGAAGAGACCAACAGCTGTGCCATATTGTTATGGGTGTATTAATTGGCATGGTGTTTGCATAAATGCAGGTGTCCCAACAGAGTACTAGAACACAAAATTTGACAACTTCAAACTGAAGATAGCCATTTTACAAATCAGCATATTTTGTTGAATTGTTGGAATACATGCCCTCTTCTTACCTAGGTCTACTTACTGTTTCTTTATCTTCTTTCATAAATGCTGTGAACTTTCTCACCCTTCCCAAAGCAGACCTGCTTGTGATAATTATAACCATCTAATAATACATAACACTTCCACCCTTAGTTAAGTCCATCTTGTTCTGTAACAATATTCAGTCAACATTCACATTATACTATTCATACTTTTATAACATTGAATGTTTGTCTTCTTTTTTCTGTACGAGGAAAGAGTAGGCAAGAGTAGCTTCCAAATAGTTTAAGCTTGGAAAAGGAGGCAGGACAAAGCCAAGAAAAATATTGTCTTCCAGATCTTAAGGTTCAGTCTTGCTGCACTTTCTGTAAGGCTGGACAACATCAGAGCCTGAAAGGAAGTAGAACTTCTTCAGGTATTTTTTTATTGTTGTAATGTGTCACACAGTTAATTTTTCAGTTCATATCAGCACTGGTATTTAATTTTAAAACAGTTAATATTTTTTCAAAAAGCCATTATTATATAGTCCACAGTTTATGGAACAGGTGTGTAATAAAAGTCAACAGGAGGCCATGCTTACCTGAGTTTTACTTTCATTTTACCTTTAAAATTTTACCTCCAGCCCTTGGGACTGATCACAGGATTTTGCCATCTCATTCATGAAACTTTGATTTGCTTAGAGGATTGCTGAATGTGCAAGTGAAATCTGCCCCTTGGTCTGTCAAGATGAGTTTCTCTTTGGGTTTCTGGAGGGTTGCATGACAGCAAACAGGCAAAACCACATTAGAAAGCCTGATAGTCTTCAAAGGAAATCTTGCAAATATATTCACTTAATTACTGCACAATTATTGTATTAGTGTGCCTTGAATTGACTTGTTGTGAAATTATAACTTTTAGGAAAATTGTAACTAAAACAAAATAAAGACATAAAACCCAGTAAAGTAATAATGATGATGGAAAATGATTAGTTGCAAAACAAACTGGACAAAAATTAGGTCACGACAAAGGTAACATTAATACCATTTATTTGGTACCCTTTAGTTCACAAGTTAATGGTATCATAATACTGAGTACTCTGAAAAATATCTGTTGTGTGATTCAGGATGCAACAGTGCTGAATTCTCTAAGGAGTATGTTAATGTAGTAATTTCACCATTATTTTAATCTAAGCTAAACCTGCCACAGGGACTGATAAAGAGAATTATGATGCTAAGCATGTTGAAAATGACAAAACTTTGCGAATTTTCTCAACAGATCTCAAGGTACTTGCAGATGTGAGTTAACATTTCCTTATATAGCTGATAGATAACTTAGGGAAAGTTGTAAATAGATAAGTACATCTCTTATGTCCCAGCTGCCATGCAGCCACCAGGTTACTATTGAGAGCTGGTCATCAGAACAAAGAGCCACACTTAAGACACCTATTACATTCTTATGTGATTGAGCTTATTTCTATGGGGAAAAGCAGTATGTCTATGGACTTGCAACACCTTTTAGGGCATTAAAAATATCTCTGGGTCATCATCTCTTCTTTCCTAAATAGCTGAAAGGAAATGAAAATCAGACCCCTTAGGGACTGATTTATTTTTTTAAGAACATATTCCTGCTCACTCACAAACTCCATTACGTAGTCTTATTTTCATTTAAATCACTACTTTGCTAATATCAAAGATCCTACTTGTGAACAAGATGCTTGTGAGCCTGAAATTTAATGGAAGAGAGGGTGTGCAGGAATAATCTTGTCTCCAGGAATGGATAAACCCATAAATGAAGTGGTGCCTGGCAGTGGTCCTGGGTGATGGAAGAGGATTGCCTGCACTGTAAATCTGCTGTGACAGTCCTGGGCACATTTCTGGCCCAGGCCTACAAGAAGTTTCCCAAAAATTTCCCACATCCATTTCAGGTATTAAAACATTCATTAAAACAAGAGACTGTTTTCAACTGCTGGCTTAGATACAGCCCCCTGTTTTGGATGGCAAGAAAATTCAATAGTGTAGGTGTTGACCACTCTGAATCAGTTTGCCTAGAGTGCCTGGAAAAGTTACAAATTTAATTTACTTCTTTTAGTTAGCTACTATAGACTTAGCTGGTGTATACTGGGCTTTATTTCTGAGAGGATTGCCTTTTTTTCCCAGAGTAAGATGCCCTAGACTTTAAAGGCATCATCAGCCCCAATGTTTTGCATGTAATGTTATTGAGAAGAATATTGACCATTTGCACTGTTTTTACTCAGAATACTTTTTTCTAATTTTATCTTTGATGGAAAATTCTTTTCCTAGAGTGTTGTTTTTTATTATTTTTCCTAGATGATAAATTCAGGTGACAAATAATTATTTCAATTTATTTATTAATCTCTAGAGAAGAGAAATTTTTAAGTAGCAAAATTCCCAGGAGTGATAGGATTAAAAGTATATTTATTAATATAGTATGTTGCATGTAACAAATACTCAGGTAAATCTGTTAATAGCTCATGAACCAGCTAGTGTAGTTTAGCATAAGAAAATACGAAATCATGCCTTTTGGATATCTAAGCATTGTCAAGTAAAACACTAAAATTAAAAGGTTTGTACGGAGTCAAGAAGAAAGAAAGGGGTTGAGTGAATGGCTTATATCCTCAGATCCTAATTTCTTGGAATTTTAAAAAGTTCAACTCCCTGAAGCAGAAAGAAATGTAAGCATAATAAAATGGAAGGGAACATTTATGTATACAAAATGTAAAATAGTAACCGGAAATCTCGAAGTGTTAGAAATACTTGACAAGATAATTAACTCTTCTGTAATTCTTCATTCACGTTTGAAGACTTATTTCATTATAAAAGAACCTCAGTTGAATAGGAAGTTAATAACATCTGTGACAAAATAAACAGCGAAATTGAGAGTAATTTATACAAACAGGGAGATGAAGAATTTACAGCTGGTAAAAAACCTAAAGATATTGATGAAAAATTCTGTGGTTATGAAGGTTAAATACAAGATAAGGGTACTCTTTAGGTTCAACAGAAGGAAACAAGAATAGCAAGGATAGTTAAGGAAAGTAAACTAATCCTCCTATTGTATAGAAGGAAGAGAAATTTAATAAATGTTTTCTTCTGTATTAGGTATACCCATATCATTCAGTTGCAACAAAATTGTTTTGATACTGCCCATGTCTACACTGTACATAAAGTTAAACTTTTTAAAGTTAATTTTCATAACTTCCACCTATTGTCTAGAAAAAAATAGGGAAATGATTTTTTTTCATTAATGTTTATTTAGGGGATCAGGAAGCAATAGCTCAGCAGTGGTTTCAAGGAAACATCATCATGCTGGATGAGTTTATAAAGAATTAAAAGATGGAACCATAATGAATGCCAGACATCATGGTGAGATGGAAACAGGGACTATCACGTAAACACATCCTTGTCTTTTGATAGGAATCTAAAATTAAATTACTTGTGTTGATATATAAAGACCTTGTATATTCTATTTTTATAAAACAAAACAAGACAAAATCTGGAACTATGAACCACAAATACATGTAAGGGAAACAGACCTGAATAGTGGAGGACTTTTTAACATATCAAAACGTTAGAAGAATAAGCAGTGACTGAATGCTGAAGCTAGATAAACCTGAAACAAGAATTACTCATAATAATTTATTAGTACACTTTAGTTTGAAATGGTTGTAGTGGTCTTTTATAATCTCATCTTGAATCCAAGAACTGAGATTCTTGTGGTTCTTCTGGAATCTGTTAAGTTCCTTCCTAATCAGACAGTATTTGCACATATGAAATGGTACTTCTGGCACAGGTCTGACTCCCATTACATTCTCTCTGACCTGCAATCACATTCCCGCAGACATGTTTTCAAGTCTTTCAAAACAGAGAAGTTTTTCATCCTGAGGAAAAACTTGGCCATAAAGATTATGTCCTAGAAGAGGACTGCTGCTCGGCTAACATTAAATCATACCCAGGCTATACTTCAAACTTTAAGCATAGAAAACCCTGTAAGTAAGGAAAAGTATAATAAAAACTAAAGAGTTAAGCTAAGGTTTAGTGGGCTTTTTGTTTGTTTGTTTTTCATTTCACTTTTCACAGAATGAAGGTTAAATTATAAAGTCATTTGCTTGTGAAACAATGCAAGTTATAACTACCATATGCTAGTCTACTCAGCTGCAGAAGTAAAATGTTTGTAATTAGCTGTCATCAGTCTAATTACTTGAATGTTAATAGAATTTGTTTTCTAAAAGTTTTGGAGAAACCTATTTCTTTGTCTGATAAGTAACACCTTTTGTTCAATTCAGATTTTTTAAGAGCTGTTCATTGTCCTTGGTTTTCATTATCATTTATCTGTTGCTAATTTCAGCAAATATATAATCAATAATTGCTTAAGTATGAATCCTGTCAACTCATTTGTCATCCTTACCATATTTACCATATCAGAGGCAAAAATCTACAAATTGGAACTGTTACTGGAGTTGATGGGTTATGTTTGTTCTGTCAGTTTTAGATTTTAAATATTGCTAAATACAAACATTCAAAATCATGAGGAAGTTGTGCATTTTAAAAACTCAAGGAATAAAATTGGAGGAAAATTCATTATATTTATAAAATAATGCATTCTGCTATCTTTTATCTATCTTGTAGTTTTAGTGTGTAAGCCTTACTTTTTTTTATCCATAGCCATAAATATTCTATTTTTCCTTGCCTTTCCTTGCCTTCCCTTTCCCAGCCTTGCCTTGTCTTTTCTGCTCTTTGTCTCCTTTCTTCCTCCTCCTCCTCCATCTCCCCATTATAGGTGAGTTTCACAAGTACTGAAGTGCTGGAGTATCTGAACTGTTCAGAAGTCTCACAAGATACTGTGGAAGCTGGCAAGTCTGCTCCATTCCCACACAAGGTGGTGGATGAAATTGCCTGAAAACAACCCAAAATCTAGCACCATGACTGGTGTTTCTTACTCAGCCAAATGACAGCAAAAGCTTTGCTTTGGTTTTCCTAATGAGCCAAGTGACACATCATATCTTCTATATTCAGCTCCAATGAACTGACGTCATGAGCACTTCAATAAGCCAGCTTCAACCCTTATGAGATTTTGACCTTATATGATAAGAATAAAATGTGGTTTGGGCAGCATGAATTTGTGAGCACCTGATTTGAAGGATAAAAGGATTTTTCTCCCAGCACTGGCTGAGCTGTTCCACTCTGAGAACAAAGACAGTTTAAGACCTCCCAGGCTGGACAGAAAAAGAAAAAAGAAAAAAGAAGAAGAAAAAGAAAAAAAAAAAAAAGCGCCACTCAAAATCTCTCTAGTCATTTTGGAAACTTTAGGCCATTGCCTGCAAATCACACTTCCTGAAACAGAAATGCAGCACTGCCCATCCAGCCTGTTAACTGCTACAGGCTTTCCAGAAGCACCACTCTCTAAAGTTGTCAGCAGTGTATTTTACAAAGATATACAGTTAGCAAGGAACCAGGTAACACAGAGATAGCCTTTATTCAGTGCAAGAGGCATGCACAACCCTCCTCCAAATTGTTAGACACTTACAGCTGCTCATCAGCAAACCAAATTGTTAGCAATGAAACCATGGAAGAACAGGGTGTTGCAAATTTCCAGACCAAGCCTGCAAAAGACATTGTGAAACTGCAGCATGGAAAGTAAGGCCTTTGGAGACTTCTACTCATACAATCACTGGACTACATGAACTTTAGAAGTAAATTATTGGAGTTGGAAAAATAAAAAAGACACTCCAATTTCAGGGTTTCCCTACCATAATTCTGGGATTAGAGGTTCAGGCTTTAACATCATCACCATATGTCAGGTTGTCTCACATTTTTCTGATTAAAATATAACCTATTATTTTTATATTTGTTGAATAAACAGTAGCCAGGAAATTCTTTTAAACTACTATTACTCATGCAGTATTTCCTTCTCCTCAGATATTTAAAAGATTTGTTCTTAGACAAGCAGAGAATGGTTCTTCTGTTCATGTTTTGTCTGTTCCAAGTAGTGCAAACTTTATTGATTTCTCTTTCTGACATCTGGGACAGAGGAGTTGAATTCTGCATTGAGTAAGTGATGAGTGCACTTTGGCCTGGAAGTGTTCAGGCTACTGATTCAGTGAATATACTAATATGTCTCTAGCTTCAAATACTTGGTTTTAAAAATAAAATAAATGAAAAAAACCCCATATTTTTACAAAACCTGTTTACAGCAGAATGGCTTTTATTGGACTTGTTTTTGGAAAGTAGACAAAAATTGAAGACAGAAGCCTCTTTTAGCATTAGATATGTATTCATGCACAATCAAAGACTCTACCCTCCCTGTCTACCTGTCTATCATGTGCTATGATAACCTAATTTTTCAATATTTTCACTCAATAAACAAATTGAATCATACAGATTTTCAGCCTGGTCCTAATGTATTAAAAACACTTGCTTTCCCCATGGCACAACAACTACTTACCTTTAGCTGTCAACTAGGGTTTCCAAAGTTGATTAAATAACCACTATTCAGAATATGTTTTTTGCTACAAGTGTGGATGTTAACAAAATACAGAGGTACTAGTCAAGTATTTCTAGAAATCAGGCAGGTTTCTCTTATCACATAGAATATTTTATGTCTGCATTTTAAAGAAAATGGTTCACAAGATTATATTGGCCAAGCATTGCAGGAATCAACAGGGAGGGATTTGAGGGCTTGTGTTTCCAGAAATATGGGGTTTTTTTAAACCTTGCAGCTTCTGTTTCTTTGCATTTTTCAGTGTTGATTAGGAATTAACCATTCTGGTTTTTACCTACAGGATTTTTAATCAATGAGAGTATTTTCACAAAAAAATCCCACCAAACCACCACCACCAACAACAAAAAAGCCTGGTTAGCTGGTGTAGGAGAACAGTATCATAAATAATCAAATTAGGCAAAATCATGTCTGTAACTTCCATACAACCTTAGATACATGTGCATCTGTGAAAAACATTCATTTGCCTTTAGAAGTAATCAATCATGTTGAAATTAATGAGCTCATGCATCCATTGCAGACCCATAGTCTCTGTTAATTTCCATCAAGAGGAAATGAAGCACATGTATATTTCTGCTTTCAAACTCTACCCCGTACTACAAGCAGCTCCCCTCCCTTCTCTTTGTGTAGGTAATTGGGGTTAATTGGTTCCTGTCTCTGATACCACCCTCAACATCTCAAAAGGGATGGGAAGGATTTTGCTGGTGACTCTTTTCTGATGGTTGCCAGCATCTGCTTCTGTTTTATTCTGTGGCTACAAACAGATCACTAGAGGAGCTGTCCCTACTGTATACAGTCTCCTTCCATGGGGCTTTCCTCCTTGCATGTTCTTCTTTGTATGCAACTTCTTCCTACTTGTTCTAGCACTAGAAAGACTTAGTGCAAGGTAAGAGGGAATGACATTTTCAGGGCTCACACACACACACACAAAACAAAAAAAAAAAAAAAAGAAGGGGGCATGGCGGTATGTGTGCTAAAGAATGAGAGATTAGGAGGTGAATGGAAACAGGGGTAAAGCTGAAATGTGGTTAGTGAAGGAGTGGGCAGTGACTATAGAGACCATGCAGCCCTGTAGCAGCATCAAAAGCAGAAATTTAGGCAGCTCTGAAGGATGAGGTAGAAGGAGGTATGTGTATGAGAAAGGTGATTGCAGCTGGAAGGGTGTCCTGGTTTCAGCTGGGATAGAGTTAGTTTTCTTCCTAGTAGCTGGCATAGTGCTTTGTTTTGGATATAGTATGAGAATAATGCTGATAACACACCGATATTTTAGTTGTTGCTAGGTAGTGCTTACACTAGTCAAGGACTTTTCCGCTTCTCATGCTCTGCCAGGTGCACAAGAAGCTGGGAGGAGGAACAGCCAGGACAGCTGACCCAAACTGGCCAAAGGGATATTCCATACCATATGACGTCATGCTCAGTATATAAACTGGGGGGAGTTGGCCGGGGGGCAGCAATTGCTGCTTGGGGACTGGCTGGATGTCAGTCAGCTGGTGGTGAGCAATTGTATCACTTGTATTTCCTGGGTTTTGTTTCTCTCTCTCTCATTGTTCTCCTTTTCAGTACAATTTGTTCTGTTCTTATCTCAACCCATGACTTTTCTTACTTTTGCTCTTCCGATTCTCTCCCCCATCCCACTGGGAGCAGGGGGGGCAGCGAGCAGCTGTGTGGTGCTTGCTTGCTGACTGGGGTTAAACCACAACAAAAGGCCAGTGTCGAGGAGGCAGCTGAGCTCCTAGTGTTGTCTGCAGAAGTGCTTATGAAGATAGACTGGGGAATCTCCAGAAGATTGATCTGGATCTGGCCCTGAGCAGCCTGGTTTACTATTGCATCTGGGTCTAACTTGGAAGTTGGGCCTTCTTTGAATGGGGTTTGGATCAGATGATCTCCAGAGGTCCCTTCTAACCTATTATGTGCTACTGTTATTAAAATAGGCACTGCCATCCAGTTAGGATATATATCCTAGAGTCAGATTCTAGGAAAAAAGTCCATTCCCTCTTAAAAGAAAGAAACAGGGAGCAGTGTCTCAGGTTACCTGTCTTTTCACAGGTGTTTGAGGACCCTCTGGTACTCCTCCTTCCTTCCACGCATGGCTCATAGCCTGCACATCATTCCTTGTCTCTTCCTCATTCCATGATCTAGAAATGTTCTTTCTAGCCCTGTCCATCTCCACCCTCTCATGAGAACTTTAGGATGCCTCCAAATAGAAAACCTTAGTTTTGTGTCTGTTGTGGAGTTCAACCACTTGGGCTCATGGGCATACTGGGTGCAGTCTTTGACCTGGCTGAATTGTGAATATCAGGAAGGCTTCTAAGCTCCTAGGTTCAGTGGTGCTCCCTGGACATGTCCTAGCCTTTCACAAGTTACCAATTCATTGCTTCTGTGGCTATAGCTCGTGTGGTAGAGAAAATGTGGAAAACAGCAGCTACATTTATAAAGAAGTATGCAAATAATTGTTATAGTTTCTTACTCTTCAGTACAGAAATGTTGATGCTTTATCCTCTGGTGGGCTTTGTTTATCTAATTATCTTAATGGCACAGAAAAGTAATACAAAACAACTTTTCTCTCTTTTTTTTTTTTTTTTTTTTCAATTGATTCAAATAGGGGACAATCCAAGGAGCTTTTTCTGGGTCTCTTCTCCAGATAACAAAAAGGTCAGCTGGATGGGAACACTGAGAAATTAGTGCAGCTGCTTCAGATTTTTACTATGCCATTCTGCATGCAAGTGGTTTTCTGACCCAGAGTCTGTCAAATTTAATCAGATTTTAATATTTTTTTGAAAATTTGATGAAGAGCAGGCATGGCCTGGACCTTAAAAAGGCAACAGCAATTAAAGAGCGAAAGTCCAAGCAAACAGGAAACACACTTGATACTCTGTTGGTCTATCCCAAGACTTCAGCATTCCCTGCTAGTCCTCATAATGATAGCTCAGATGTAATTAAGCATATTGAAGGTTCTTGGGGACCAACCTGCTCTATGTTACAGTGCCTAATCCTTGTAGCTTGCTGCCTAGGGACTTTTCACCCCTAAATCGTGCATCCCCCCTCTTCATAGAGTATCCAGAAAACAATAAGATGAAAAGGAACCTCCTGAACAATCCTGGGGGAGAGAAGTAGACCTACGTCACCTGAGACCATTTGGCTGAGAGCTTGACATAAACATTTTCTTTCTCCCCTACCTGTATCTCAGGCAGATATATCGCCCTCCTGTAGCTCAGCAACTGATGTGTCTTAGGTGTCAAAGTATTTCATGTCCTAGCATCCAAAGCTGCCCCTAGGACTGTCTCACACTTCATGCATCTGTCATGGTCATTTGTGTCCCTGCCATCTTTGAGCAGGTAACTTGCTCTCAGCTCTCCTGAGATAACAGATGGCCTGCAACAGGTATTAAGGATGCTTAGCGTGCCTGGGCAAAATTTGTCCCAGTACTGATGAAAAACACTCCTTCTCATCCCCATACAAGTGTTGTAGGGCCTGGGCTCTGAGCTTGGTAGCTGTGGGTGAGGACCAGGATATAACACAGACTTGGGGGACAGCAGTACCTGAACTAGCTCTAAGCACATTGTCCCTGGATGCATGGTGGGATATAATACCTTACAGGACCTTGAGCTCAGACTCCAGGGTGAGCATGGGTGTGCTAGTAGTGCTACCTAGCATGGAGCATAGGACTACACTTACAACACCTTATTACTTCTGACTTCTTCGCAGCTGTGTCAGGAATTTCCACAAGACTTTGTGTGGTTTCTAGTACCTGTTTAAACACTGCAAGAGTGTGTGGGCATAGGAGGATAGGGAGGCAGTATATTGCAGATTTGCAAATGTCAGGGGCACTTAGATTTCAGCATCAAAGTAGATGTGCTCTCATATGTCTCCAAGGATTGAACTCAAATTCTGGTAAAGCCATTTAGTCAGGTGCCTAGATGTCTCTACAAAATCTGGGGCATTTTGCTTCTGTCTTGCACTTAATCTTAACCTTTTCATGACAATCTAGGACCTTTTCTTCCCTAACTAGCCATAGGATTCTGCAGACACAGCTTTCCACAGAAACATGATTTTCCCACATAACCACACACAAACTTGCAAATTAGGTCAGACTTGTAGACAGCTTGTCTTCTGTGTTGGAATGAAGGTGCTTGAAATGAGAGAAAATATGGTAAGCGATATAAAATGTATTGGTTGTTAATGACTAGAGGATGTGTGAAATCATGGCACATTGCAAGTAGGTGCTACAATAATATTACTTTCCTCTGTGGGAGGAAATGGAGTTCATGAAAGAGTTAGAGTAGATTCCCGCGGACTAAGACTTCTCCCGTAATCAGTGCATTCATAGCATGGCATGTTTGTGTATGTTGTCCTTTGCCATGATCTCTGCATTCATAAAATTTTCTGTGTAGTGTCAGTATTTCCATGTTCAAACATGACCTGAGGTTGGTAAGAGAACTGAACTAGCAGTACCCAAACTTCAGATTCTCTTCCCCTCTCCTCAGTTGCTTTTGTAGATAGTGACATTTGAAGACTTTAAGCTCATTTGCCCAGGTCTCGTGTTACAATTGTTCTGAAGGTTGAGCACCATAAATCTTAAGCATGAGCACTACATTTTTTGAATTAATTTCCTGTGTCAGGTGATAGAAGACTACTGAAAAGCCTTGTATGAATTTCTGCTCTGGCAGCTCTAAATAAGACTGGAGTACATTTTTAATTATTAGACATACCTCTTTCCCCCTCCTAGGAAAAAAAGTTACTTTGCTTGGATCATTATCTCAACAATGCTGAAAAATTTTCACGCCACTGCATAGCTATCTAATGAAAATGCAAGTGCTCAGTCAACCCAAAGTGAACCCTCTGGTTCTGGAGTTGGATATTAAACAAAACAGCTTCTCACAAGCAGATCAGTAAACTACAAAAATATATATGAGCAAATTCTTACTATGCCTCTGAAAGGTAGGTAAAGTCTGTAGAGAAGTGAATTGATGGGGATACTTCATTCTGAGGAAAAGATGCAATAACTATTGAGTTGGGAGGGGTGCTTGTAGGGGGGTGCATACATGGGTGTGTGAGTACATGTTTTCCTAATAAAACCAGGGAAAATGTGTACTCTGCTCTTTCAAAGGGAAAGTAACTTCCCAGTTAGACCCAGCAGAAAACTGAAATTAACAAATAAAATAACTATATAGGTGATGTTATAGCTTCCTCCAATTTTCTTGTCTCTTTATTCCTTTTACCCAGTCACAATTTTAACCAAGTGTAAGTGGTGTTTATTTTCTGCTCCTTCACTTAATGTCTTGTTTTTGCTTTAACATGTTAGACTTGATAATTTACTTCACTAGTTTTCCAGGTTTATTCTCTTTGTATTTTCATACAGTTTAGATTAGCATTCATTTAACTTTTGACTTTGTAACTTACACATTATTTGTGATAAAATATCAGACATTTCTGATGCTGCCTTCAACCTCAGCTGCAGCATTATGCTATAGTATTGCTCTGACATGGTAGCATGCATAAAATAGCCTCTATACATTCATACAATATGCTTCAATGAATGGGTTTGGTTCTGTTAGGCCTCCTTTGGGCTTGGGTAAGGCTGAAGATAATGAAGGGAGAAAAAAAATTGCCTTGATGAAAGACATCTACAGACTTTAGGACTTTCAAGATAGGATTTCCTTCTCTGTCTCCTTACTAATTTGCACCTACTGCAGTGTCTAGCCCTCAGTAGTTCTGGCTACCTTGATTTGAACAGAACTGCACACAATCCCATTTCATGGTGGTGTGATTGCAGCAGATAAGAGAGATTCCTGTGCTCAGGATATTTGGTTTGACCTTTCCTTTCCATTAATATTATTGAGTTTCCTTCTAACCCTAGGCAGGTGCTTCAGTATCTCCGGATTCTTTTTTGGTTGTTTCTGTCCGCTGACACCTTCCCAGGGCTATTGAGTATGACTGCATAGTTCAAAAGTGCTGTGGAATAAAGTGTGAGAGGCTGTGTAGGTGCAAGGATTATCTTTTTTCTTGGACGATTTTTGTTGGGAAGGGTCCTAAATTCCTCAAGTCTCAGAAAATGAACCATTCTCCAAGTTTCTCTTCTATTCTGAAAAACTCTTATTTTCAAAAAAACCTGTAACTGTTTCAAGCTACCTTGCACTAAATAATTAATGGTTTTACATGAACTTTATTTCCTCCAAGATAAATACATCAAAGTGTTTTCAGTGAGACTTAGCTCCCTCACTTCTCGCTAAGTCTCTACAGTGCTATAAACCTTCTCTTGCCACCCATTCTTTTCCAGTGAAATACACCTAAAATGGCTTATAACTCTGACTACCACTCCAGTTTTTATTGGAAGTTTTTTCTCTCCTCCTTTCTGTTTTCTTCAGCATCTTAATAAAATAGTAGTAGGATAAAGGTAATGAAGGGTATATCTAGCTTCATTATATTTTTGTTAAGCTTTACATTAGATCTCTCCAATCCATTATGGGAAATAATTTTTTTAAAAAAATTAGGATAAGAACATTTTGAACAATTACTTGATTTGCAGAGTATGTCATCCTCTTCTCATGTCGCTTTATTTTGGTGTAAATTTCACTGAAACACAAAGCACTGCACCATGAATTCAGGTTGTCCTTTTAATTCTCAAAAGTAACATTTCTACATGTTGCTTTCAAGGAGAGTTATGTAGTGCATCCTAGCAGAATTTCATTTTTTCACAGCAGGTTAGTGAGAGACAGCCACAATAACTAGCTGTGTCTATAGGACTTGATCTCTAGGCTCAAGTAGACTAGAGAGTGACTCTGACCTAGTCACTCTTATTTCTCCTTAAAATTAAAACAGGGTTTGTAGGATTTGTAAGGTTTAATTCCTATAATTTTATAGTAGATATCCAAAATAGAACAAATATACCTGAAAAATATCTCTTACTCTCTACAGAATAGAGGGAGCTTCAGCTGACCATCCCGATGTAGATGTCTGTGGCGTGGAGTTATGCAAAACATATTTCACCTCAAGTGTCAGAACACTTGAGGTGAAATAAGGAATTGCACATTACCTCTAATTGCCACCAGCAGTTCAGTTCTTCCAAGGCACAGAGGAGATGTGTACAATTACAGAAAGTAACTGCAACTGTCTCTCGCTCCCTGCCTGGAGGAATTTATGTGGTGCTCAGAGGATTGCGTGAAGACAGCTGGGAATCCTCTCTCCAAGAGCTTGAGAAACAGATCTAAAGCAGTGAATGGACATTAGTGGAAAAGGTTTGTACAAAATTATAAGAATAACAGTAAACATCAGAGGCAAAAATCACATTTTCAAAATTCTCTAAGGGACCTATTAACCCAATTTGCCTCTCTCAGCAGTAACTTATGCCTACCAGGTTCTTACAGATATTTGAGTATTATTGTGCCACAAATGTCTAAATCTCTCAAGTGTATTTTGGAATGTGACTGGCATCCTCTATCAACATATGTAAGATGATCACAAGGCAGAAAAGAGGGAGGTCATGTAAAAATAGATCGGGACATTACTCAAAAACCTGTGAGATTTTCTTAGAGATTAATTGGTTTATGTTATGTTAAATTATGCAAGTTATACAAAACATGCATGTGAGATTTTTGTGTAACACTTCCATCTGTGAGACCACACACCCGTGTATGCAATCTTCCACTTACCCATTACTGACAAAAGCAGCAGTGGGTAAATCCATATATTTATTCCACAAGAACAGAGTAGCATCAGTCACAAACACACTATAAAAATCTGGGTTTTGAAAATGTCTCTAGCATTTCATTGTTACTACTGCCAGCAGGATGCAACATAAAACCTTCTGAAAAAGAGTGTAATCATAAAAATGCACAGAAGATGATACTAACAGTTCAGAATGAATAGGCTCTTGCCATGAAATCATGCTGGTGCTGAAAGAACATGTTCTTTTACAATAAGTTGGTGATGATTCATTATTTTACAAGAGCAACTGGAGTAGGAATTACAATAATGGAATTGATGACAAAAGCTGTTCAGTTTACATATTTGTTTCAGCTTTTTTTAATCAGCAGTGGAATAATATAACCCTGGGGTTAAGCCTGGGGTGAGAAGAGCTCTTGAAGTCTCCAGTTGATCGTATTATGTGAGATGACAACAAAGACTGTGAGTGATGTTTTCAAGAAGTGAGTATGGATACATTTTTTAAAAAGTGGCCATTTGGTTAGCTTTGCTGGAAGGTTACAGAGATATAGAAATTACCAGCCGTCCCTCAGGATTCTGGAAGATAGATTATGTGCAGATCACATAGACACCTTAAAGGAACTACCCAAAAGGCAGTTGCTGTTATTTCTATGTGTGCTGTGCCTTAGAAACTTTCATTTGGGTGGTGGCAAAAAAGGCAAATTATGTATGCATGACCTCGTGGTACACCATGGAAGCTTTGCTCCTGAGTCTAGTGAGCTGAACAGTTTTAACTTCCTGAGCCTTCAAGTCATCAAAACTATTTTAAAAAACCTGCTTCTCTGTGTGTTTCACATTAAGCAGTTTGCTCAGATGTGGCTTGGAATTCTTCCAAATAGCATCTTGCTCTTACTTATCTTTATTTATGCAATGAATAAACATATTCTGATATATTACAATATACAAACAAACCTACTGATTTAATACCACTTTGTTATAATGCTAGTGGGGCTAATGAACCATGAGAAATGTGAGGAAAAGGGGCCTGTGGATAAAGTCAATGCTGTTTTGCTTACAAAATAAGGTAAGAATGACTGTACATCATCAGTCTAAAGGCTGACTTCCACAAAGGCCAGTAGTGGATGTTTCTGGGAAGACCAAAATCCTGGCAACTACAGAGTGACCTTTTCACTGGCACATTGTGCTAAATTCCAGGAATCTGGTTCAGGATCTTTATGAACCAAAACTTTATCTGGACCATCATGTTTACTATCAATCAACAGATATTTTTCAAGATTATATCTAATCTTTTTTTGAATATATAGGTAGTTTTGACATTCACTGAACCTTTTGGAAATGAGCTCCACAATTTAAAAACTATTCCATTCTCTTAGTGTGTGCATCCCAAGAATTTAATGCATTTATAGGGTGTATAAATGTGTTTGTTGCTTGAGGTGTAACAAAGCTTGGGAGCAGCTGAATGCAGGTAAAGCAAGTGTAACTTTCATTAGTGCTAGTAAGGTTAGATCCTTGTAATGTAAACAAAGAGCCTTGCTTCTTGTGAGATTGTGATGAGCTTGAGGTAAATCAGCTTGATCAGCATTCTTAGTACGTAGTTCAAGGCAGGTTTTCAGTTACTGCAGCTTTGGCCTGATGAGGACTAAGTTAAGCTGAGAAAGCAGTATTTTAAAATGATCTTTTATTTAAACAAGAATTTCCACTTTTTAAATTTATTTGTATGTTTTGGAATACGTTTATGGCCAAATTGATTCACAATCCTTTGTTGGCTTTCCACCTCCGGAGTTTCAAAAGCTTTGTGGGGGAAAAGGAAAGGTCTAAAACTTGGCTACCACTATCTCTCCCTCTGCCACTGGCATGTAAAAGGTGATCTGGTTAGCATTGCCTCTAGCCTGTTTTGACCACTGAGGACAAAAAACATCTGGGTTAACCTACGAGGCTTTTGGTCAGAGTCCAGTAATAGATTTATGGCCAGATGCCTTACCTACTTCATAGACCATGACTAATGAATGGCCATATAAATCTTAACCATCAGCCTCAGTAGGTTCAGCTGTTCCCAATCAGCTGGAGGATGCTACCAAAAACCTTGTTTGCACTAAATATTTGATGACACTCAAAGGCTGACTTATCTTCTCCTCACTAGGAAACATGGGCAAGAGAAGATCACTGAGCATACATAAGGGATAAAAGCTGTGATAGCCTTGTTGCACAGTGCTTAGCTGTGGTCACTGGTTCCTAACACAGACAGGCAGAAGGCTCAGACTGAAAATTAGTGTTTTCTGAATGACCACACACAGCAGCTCTATTTGTACTAGGAAATTAAAAAGCACCAGGGAGTGTTCCCCATCACTGGATCTAGACTCTGTACTTACTCAGTTGCCCTGGTACAGTTCTGGCTTAGGCCAATTAGCAGCCTCGCAAGTAATTGCTGGGCATAGTTTGTCAACTAGCAAGCACAAGAAATGTCTCCTAATATCAGTCTAGATGCGTCTATTGTATTTGGCAGGGTAGGACTGTTTAATACATGACACACAAGGTCATTCTGTACCTCAGTATCAGAGAGAAATCAAAGGTGAATTCAATTTTCGAACACAGATGGAGCTTTCTCATGGCAGCTTATGACCTGTACTTATTCAGGGCACCCTCTCAGACTATTAATGCCTTTAGAAAAAAAATCTGGAGGAATCGGGTGTTTTTGGTGAGTGCTGGAGAGTGATTCAGCTCACTCTGAAGTTGGCACCTGGTGACTGGTTGTCTAGCTAGTTAGCATCTGGTTGTATTGACTAGATCTTCACTGACTACAATGGAAGCATGAAGATCTACATAGAGATACCTATATTTAGATATGTCAATCAGGATCTGAATCCTGTCTTCCTGTCTGCTACAACTGGATGACACCTTAATGGTCATTTTACTCGTACCCTTGCTAATCTTTGTGTCCAGTGCTGCCTCTTGTTATTATGCTGAGAGGAGTCCCAATTTCTGTTTGTTTTAGCAAGACACACTTGCCATCTTTTGAAAAAATTCCTAAACAATTTTAGCTTTTCATCATGGCCATTCTTGTTGACTTTGTATCTGCATATTTAGCTTAGCAGAGAGACTCCAGCATGTGCAGTGGCTGTTCAAAATGTCTGGTTTTCTAAATAAATAGAAAATTAAAATGGTTGCAGACACATTTCTGCAAGACAGATTACTTGAGAGATCAGCTGCATTAAAGGCTAATATTCTTAATAGTATTTTCATGTCACAGCTAATTAAATTAAAAAGATGTTTCATGCTCTAAGGATCACAAGCATTAAAATTTCTGGTTTGTGGTGTAAGTGGAAAGAACTCCTATTTCATACTTTCCACATACAGCACAGACTGTAACACAAATGGTGCAACATTATCCTGGAACAATGAAAGGAATTCCATGGGAAATATAACTTCACAAGGCATTTTACCTGAGGCTGAACTCATAATCTCCTCCACTGATACAAACTGTTCTCATTTGTACTGTTTCATCCGAGGCATCTAATCTGCATTTCCAATGCTTTTCTCAGGGGGAGCCCTGAACTCTGATACACCGAAATATAAACCAAAGCAGCCCTGAAATGTATAATCTGTCTGTAGAGCTAATGGAAGTATTTTTCGTAATGTGACTGCTGTAAAACATTAAAGCATCCTCATTTGTCTAACCTTCTACACCAGAAGCTTCCCAGATGTGCTGCTTCCACTAGAAACAGGGAGTTTAAACCCTCTGAAGAGCAAATAAAATGTGGATCCAGTAAAGTGAGTAGCTACACATTTCTTTTATTAGGTGAAAATTGGTCCTTCTAGCTATAATATATTCTTTGTTTCTTTCTGGTTTTAAACAGCAGTATTTTCAGCCTAAGTTCTCCAGTGACAGCAAGGGTAACTGAAATCCACAGTTAATACATATATAATTTAAAATATGATCTTCATAGAACAATTTTCCCTAATACCATCATGTCACTGTGTCCCAGTCCTAAGGAAAGGTATCATCGTTACAGGTGAAAAGCATGTTTATTATTACTGGCCAATTTTCACCTAAGTCTCAGCTCCCAAATGATTATGTTTCTTCTGGTTGTTTTCATACTATGATCAGGAGAAAAGTAAGTATGTACAAGACCTCTGAGCTGAACACATACAAGGTGGGAGTAGACTGTTTACCTGATGGCTGGTAATTTATCTGATAATTGTTGTTAAATCTAAATCTGAAAGTAAAATTTGCAGATGCATATATGACGAATTTATTAAAATGTAAATGTGTAACTGTTGAATGTCTTCTTTTAACAATATATTTCCAAGTATTATGGACTGAATAGCTGGTTATGTAGGACCTGATTCTGACTGCAATCATACAACTATAAGCTTAGAGTAATTCTGCTGAAGTAAATAAACTGAAAGTCCTCTTTTCTGATCTCACTTAAAATAGTTATATACTAAAAAAGTTTTGGATTTATGCCCAGCCAAGAGAATTAGCCCTTTTCAGTCTTTGAAGAGTTTTTAACTTTGGGACATCATTTACCACAGTGTGAGGTGGATGCCAGAGACTTGTGTGCTGACACTGACATTCTACCTCACATTACATGGCAACAAAGGTGATACAGCTCTGTATTGCTTGGCATTGGAAATGCACTAAAGAATAGGTCTTTTGAGGAGCTGTACCTGCCCTGTCTGGGTCAACGGCTATGTTTGCCAGTTGTGCCATGCACACCTTCTCAAAAGACGCAGGGTCAGGTCTTTGGGTCTAACTTCTGATATTTTCTTCTGCCACAAAGCTGTATCAATCAAGTTAAACTCAGCGCCTGCAGCATAATAAGGTACTTTAGGATGTTTCTGTGTACAGCGGTATGCCAAAGGGTCACTGCATCCTCACTATTCTCTGGTTATCATATGTATCACTTCTGGAGCACCAAACAGACTCTCCACATGAAAAGAACATACCCTTATGTTACAGTTTTAACACATTAATCCATGGTTCATATGGAGAATTAGCTATTCACAGGCAGAAAAATGCCTTCTGCAAACATGTGTGCTTGAAGCAGAGCAGTTTCAAAACACAGCTTGGTTTTAATATTCATTATACATATATGAAACTAAAGGTTAAAAAAACCCCACAAACAATCCCAGGTATATGTTGACAAGATTTGTTGTTCTTGGCTTTCAGCTTTTGCTCACCTGTGATCACAAATTATAGAAGAGCTGTTCGTGGTCTGTACCTCAGTAGTCCCATTACTAATCTCCCACTTTGGAAGAGTTTCTAACTTACCTGGTTTTGACCGAAAGACAGAATGGTGGTGTGCTTAATATCCTCTCTGGACAACTTTTTCAACTGCATTGGTCTTATTACAATTTGTGTTAAAAATCTGGATGGTCAGGTCCTTCTTTTTTTTTCTCATCCACCAGCCTTCAAGAACTGGCAGAGCTGTTACTTCTTACTGCCATGATGAGGGAGGAGGGAACCAGCTGCTGCCACCACTGAGAGCACCTCCTTGGGCCAGGACGAGTGCACTGCAGAGGGGTCAGCCTCCCCAGACTGAGGTTTGTAGCCTCTCCATCCCATTAACTAACTGTGTGGTCTGTGGAAGAACAGCGCAGGAAGCCAGCAGGGTGGCCCAAAGACATCGGAGCTAACAGCAGGGGGACTGTCAGTGACACTCCAATGTTTTCTTCAAAGAAAAAAAGTCTCTGGACAAAATAACCATTTTGTTCAAAATCCACTTTCTTTTTTTGTTTTTGAAAGGGTTCTAATGATACATTTTCAAACAGCAGGAGCTGAAAGTGATCTCAGCAGGTTCAGCAGCAAGGACTAAAAAGTACTGATGTGTCATTACAGTGCTGGCTGCAGTTTAAGCTCCCTCGTGCTAATAATCTGTTTCCGCATTCTTTCTACTGCTTCTTCCCTCACAGGCACTTCACGGTGATCTCCCCTCCTTGTGCTTCTGTGCCTGGACACCCTTGTCACTGTCTTTTTTCAACTGCGCTCCCAGCTAGCTCACTGCTGCCTAAGCATAACGCCAACAGACAGAAAAAAAGAAGTTGATGCACTGACGTTCTACCCCACATTACATGGCAACAAAATAATAAAAATAAAATAATTGCACTGCATTTTTGCCTTGTGATTTCCCTAAAGTTGTGCAGAATCATCATGCCTGGAGAAAACCCAGGTGGGGCTAACACTTCATTCTTTGCTAACCACATAGTTCACAGGCTAACAGCCAGAAACTACTTGGTTATTAGACCAAGAAGAAACCTTTCAAATATAAATGCTCCTTCACCCATTATTTCATGTTCTGTGTAAACCGTATAAGCTACGTAGAGGATTGTGTTTCCATTGCAGGTGTGTAAAGAACTTAACTAAATGGTGCCATAACTCACAAGCAGGCCAGAATCTAAGGAATAGAAGAAATAGGAAGGATAGAGTCGCCTGTATGCTGTTACGGTAGTCTGTCAGAGACATAAATATATTTAACATGGAAGAGAAGACATTTCAACCTTTTCCATGACTGAGATCACTCAGCGCAGGTATGTTATAAATAACAATGAAGAAAAATATGTGGAAAAGTACATGTTCAGGCATACACAAAAATGGTAAGGCATTTTAAAATTCAAGGACTTTTTAATGCAGTGATAAAAGAAGGTATCTAGGGCCAAAAGCTGAAGTCTTTAAACTCTGGTTACAATGACAGCTAGAGTGGATCCTCCAATGCTCAGACCATCTGAGCTGAAGACACAGCTGCCTTAACCAGGCAGATCTGCCAGCTCTAACACATGCAAACAACCTGATGTCCCAGCCAATCTCTTTCTGTAGCAAGACAGAGGCTGAGCAGGCAAAACGCCTATGACTTCACATTTCATAGAATCATAGAATCATAGAATGCTTTGGGTTGGAAGGGACCTTTAGAGATCATCTAGCCCAACCCCCCTGCAGCGAGCAGGGACATCTTTAACCAGATCAGGTTGCTCAGAGCCCCGTCCAACCTGACCTTGAATGTTGCCAGGGATGGGGCCTCCACTGCCTCTCTGGGCAACCTGTTCCAGTGCCTGACCACCCTCATTGTAAAAAATTTCTTCCTTATGTCTAGTCTAAATCTATTCCTCTTTAGTTTAAATCTGTTATTCCTTGTCCTGTCACAACAGGCCTTATTAAAAAGATTCTCCCCATCTTTCCTGTAGGCCCCCTTTAAGTATTGGAAGGTCGCAATAAGGTCTCCTCGCAGCTTTCTCTTCTCCAGGCTGAACAACCCCAACTCTTTCAGCCTGGCCTCATAGGAGAGGTGCTCCAGCCCTCGGATCATTTTGGTGGCCCTCTTCTGGACCCGCTCCAACAGGTCCATGTCCTTCTTGTGCTGAGGGCCCCAGAGCTGGACGCAGTACTCCAGGTTGGACCTCACCAGAGCAGAGTAGAGGGGCAGAATCCCCTCCCTCGACCTGCTAGCCACGCTGCTTTTGATGCAGCCCAGGATATGGTTGGCTTTCTGGGCTGCAAGCGCACATTGCCGGCTCATGTCCAGCTTTTCATCCACCAGTACCCCCAAGTCCTTCTCCGCAGGGCTGCTCTCAATCTTTTCATCCCCTATTTGAGATGCCTCCTTGCCTAAGAACTGCAATTTCAGGCCTGTGTGAATGAAAACAAAGAGAAACTGTCCTGCAAGTTATGAGTTTACCTGAAAAAAAATTCCATAGTTGGATGATTTACCTAGCCCTTGAAGTCTCTGCAAAATCATCAGGCTATGGCTTGGTTAAAATGGCTGAAGAGACCTTTGCAGATTCTCACATGGCCCCTATATATATATATACACATGGCATATATATCTATACAGGCCCAACCCCTGTAATTTAAATTTCAAATAAGCTCTGGAAGTATATCACTTTGACAAAAAGGAGAGTAAATATTTATTAAAGATTATAGAATCTATGTTCTGACTGCTTTTTATTCTACTTCATATACCTCTCATTGTAACCATGCTATACTGCCCTCCATATCTTACCCAAGAGCCACACTGTTTTCTGCCCTACAATTAGTGGCTTCATTTGTTTCAAGTTTGTTCTTTCCATCTGTTGCTGATTGTTCCACATGTCTGTGGACTGCCACATCTCTTGAGTTATGTTATTTTCACGGTCAGTTTTCACTGAGGTAATGGAAAATGTCTGTGCCCATAAGCCCTTACAATGATAGTTGTAAATCATGACTCAAGCTCTCCAGAACACCTGTCTGTACATCTGTGACTAATCCCTCTCTGGTTTTAGATCTAGCTTCTTAAACCAAAATGCTGTATAGTGCCAGCAGAACCTACCTGCAGCTGGAGTTGTACACAGAGGATAGACAACTAGAGTGACCTGCAAACAAGTGCATCTGTCACTCTTCACAGTGCTACGCCATTTCCTTATTTCAAATAAGACTTGATCTTTTCCCCAGATTTATGGCCGTCTTGTGTGATATTAGTAGACTTAACAAGAGAAAAAAACTGGGAAACATATTGTAGTGAATATTTGTCTGTCTACCTATCCATTTACAATGCATCAGGGAGCCATATATTTGGCAGCTTGAAAAGAAGACCAAGATTTAAAGGAAAAGCTTCACTTCTTGACTCATGACAGTTTAGACACTGGAACACCATTTGCTAATTTTGGATGAAATTTGCACTTGTCATCTGTGATGATGTGTTGCTTGACCATGGCATGAATTACAAATACTTTCCAAGTGCTCTAAGATTATTGCAATAACCTTCTAAAAAGCCAAATGACTGAGAAAAAGGAAACCAGAAATCAACACAGAAATTTCTTAGAAGGAAAAAACAGAAAAAATAACTGCTGTGGAGATGCAACAGAACAAGTAAACCCAGAATGAATAAAAAAGGTACAAGTTTACCTACAAAACTATTGACAGAACTTCATGAAAGAGTAAATTTTTGATAGAAGCATTGTGTGAATGGATGGCATGCAGATTCCAAGATAGAAACTTTCTGAAAATTATACACAGGGCCTCTGACCTTGCACCTTCAGCGGTGCATTCTGTCAGCAACGTTACTTGGTGCTCCACTGATATCAGTGCAGTTTGTGTAGGCACCAAAGTCTTGTCCTCGTGCAGGAAAAACAGAGTGAGAGCAAAGTCAGTTGTGTGAAATAGGAGTTCAGAATGAGTGGAAAACTTGCTGCTCTCACGTCCTTCCGTCTCCTCTCCTGACAAGAATGCTTAAGTGCTATGTAAATGCCACTCTGACATACTCTGAAATATCCATTTGGAAATTATATTGTGACAGTGACAGAGTAAAAGTTAAAGCTGATTGTAATATGTAACACCTTCTGCTGAATTTCTTTAAAAAAAAATCTCCTGTAAATATGGCAAGAATGTAGGTGTTCTTTTGTCTTCAGCAAAGAAAACTATCTAAATTTTCTGTTTCTGTCTAAAAATCTCACTATTTGGTAGTCTTTTGAGATGCAAATGAGGGGAGGTTATTATTTGTGTAAATTGCAGTATTAAATGTACAAAAGACTTTTGTGAGTTATGAGATACTGGGACTCCTACCTACATTCTTGCTTGCAATAAGATGAGAATCATACCATTGACTTTAATTCAGCTTTACCAGATTGATACCAGCATAATTAGCTTTCTCTGGCATCTCCCCCTTTCTGCCATGAGCTTTGTCTATACATTATGAGAGCTGACCTCCAGTGGTGTGCCTTTCAGTCCTGTCTGCCTGTTGGCCCATGACTCTGAATCTTCTCTGTTCTGAAGCCAACCAATGTCGAGCTTTTGGCAGATATGTATGCCCATTTTTCACCTTGACAAAGAGGTAAAATATGGCTGAGACACATGGAATCAGAAACTGGGAGCATTCCTGAGTCCCACAGTACAGATGTTGCCATGGTGATGGAGACTCCAATATATAAAGTAGCTTTTTGCAATGTTCATTGTCCAAAAAAAAAAAAAAAAAAAAGATTGAAAAGCCTTTGCAAATTTCTCTTTTTAGAAGGCCAAAATATCATACACTGTATCCTTCATTGATTGTACTAAGGAAACTGAGTGCAACCTTCCTTTATTTTTTTCCTAAAAATGGAAGTGCAGCCATGATTCCTTTATTGTCCCCTACCCTTATCCAAACTTCAACAAAGCTATCTGAAACTCAGTGCTTTAAGCATTTGAATTGACCTTCTCTTTTCATTTCACAGTGTTCCTCTTGAACTACTTTTATTCTTTCATTCTCTGCTGCACATCTCCTTCCATTTTCAGGTTCTTGCCAAATGCCCTTATATGTGAACTATAGTTCTAATTCTATATAAATTTTTGTCAGAGTTGAAGATAAAGTATCAAGGATAGGTTGAATTCACCTGAATTAATTTTCACTGCTAACATGTTTATGTGAAAAATAATCAGTTGTATTAAAAGCAATTTTTTTTTTTTTAAGCACAGCAGTAATTGCTTCATCACTACTGTTCCTGACAGTATTGTTACTAAAATCAGCATATAGATAGCGAGGAACAACAGAAAAAAGAAATGGTTTTTAACATTACTGGGATGGGGAAAAAATGACTTTACATATAAAATACAAGGCTTCTGAGGAAACCGAAGTCTAAAACCTGATGCAAATGAAACTTAAGAGAAAAAAGAACTACATTCCCTGTGAATATTTGTTAAAATGTGCAATAAATACAAATCAAGTAAATGTAAAGACTGCGTCTATGCTAGCAGGTTGAACAGCATGAGGGAACCAGGCTGAGCTCTGGTACCTGTATCTGGTTTAACTGTTCCCATGCTCCTTGGCACTGTTTTTCTCCAAGAGAGCTAGCAGGATCAGAGACAATTCCTGAGCACAGGTTGGGACCAAGTAGGGGATACAGACTGTTAATAAATAAGCAGCTTGGATTCAGCTCATGGTGCTGAGGGCTAAGAGATCTCAGTTGGGTGCACATGTGCCAGTCCCTGTCCTGCTTTATTTACTAGGAGAAATATAATGAGTTCACCTGTTGTGGAAATTCCCTTTTTAAATCCTGTAACTACTGTAGCAAGTGATTTTACAGATGGGAAAGTTCATTGAGACAAGAAGCTCAAAGAAATATTCTACCACGCATACAGAAAGAGGATGCCAGACACATAGACATGATCAGTTGACTCTGAGGATTGTTCTCTTTAAGAGACAGAACCATGATACATAACCCATATGAACAGTTGATATGCTGAGATTTAGGCTATTTACATTCTTCAGTGAACTACTTTTGTCTATTCTACAGCAGCCAATTTTTTGGAGAGAAGTTTCAGATTTTAAAATAATAAATTGACAAAAGGAGAATTTAAAATCTGTCTACAAAGTCAGGAAATTTGGTGTTGTGCATTGCCCTTGGTTCCTTGATACATATTTTTCCTTCACTAGACTGGAAGATGCCAGACAGGACAGCATTTAGCACTTCTAGGGATAATCAAAGTGTTTTCACAGTCTGTTATACTGAACTCTCATTTCTTCCCAGGTATCGGTGACAAACACCTGATAAAAACAAACTACTGACTTTTAAGATGTCTATATCTCAAAAGCAGATGGAAAATCTGATGCCGATGATCTCTTGGTGGGTGTGTTGCAAGGCCAAAGCAATAAAAGGGAATTATTCTGGTTTCTCATTTTGACTAGTTCTAGACCTGTACAATGCTATTAAGAATTATATCCAGTTGCATTAGCACAATGAAAAGAAACATTCCTCAGTATGAATATCTCAGCAGAGATGGAGAAGGAGAAGAAAGATGATGTGTCAGTCTGCAAGCTTAGCACATGAACTGTTTCTACTACACTACTAAAATGTATACTATGGGGTGCTAGTCCTCCAAGGACTCAGCAGCTAGACAGTGCAAAAGAATAATCCTGCTAATGCATTGAAAGTTGTCATAGAAATGATGATGAATTTATCCTTTACTTTGGTCGTTAAATGTGAGATGACTCACCCTTGATCACAATCTTTCTTGCAGCAACCCCAGTTTGAACTTAGCTTGATGAAAAAGAAAAAAAGTTCAGATCCACTTTTAGTTTGTCTGAACTTAATGATGTGGTAAGAGTGATATCTATCCCTCCCACAGGCAGCTGATCTGAAGTCATTGAGTAAACAGAATATGGAAGAAAGGAGGGAAAGGTTCTGCACACTCCCTTATTATCTGCGGGCATCAGTTCTCTAGCAGAGCTGCCTAAGCTTCACTGCTGGCTTTCATTTCTGTCTTGGTGAAATCATTGCAGGGTGATTTAAGTGATACCTGCCCAGGTGGTCTGTTGCTAAAATGTTCTTCCCAGCAGTGAAGAACCAAACATTTCACTCAGGGTTAAAAAGGCTACCAGGCATCAGGCCACTGAGGATTAGGTGTTGCAACACGGAATAATATTGAAGACTTCCAAGCATCTGGGACTAAACAGCATCCAGGCTATCACTGCTGGAAATAATAGGGAACAATGAAACAAAATCTTGGGATAAGTCCAAAAACCATCAAGTTGCCTCCTGGTTTTAATATGGAGAACAAGCAATTTCATTATGTTTCCATTTCTTTTCATTTATGTTTTAGAAATATATTAAAACCTGATTGAATTTGACAGATGCTAGTGCAGGAAACTATTCGCACACAGGTTGGTATAGTGAAAGTAAGCTGCAGCTGCACTGATTTTTCAAAGCAACCAAAAGAATCATTTGATGGGAATGGTAGAATGAGACTGGACTAAGAAAATGTTTTTGAGATTACACCTTATCTGCTTTTAATAAAACTGTGTTTTGTGTAATTAATTCCTTATATGATTCTATGATTATTTGTTAACTAGAAATATAATACAGCATTTTCTGACTTGAATAACAAAAAACTGTGATCAGTGATAGAAAAAGTTGTCCTTAGCATATTTTCTCCCTTTATGATACATATCCATTAAAACATGGGTTTTTTGTTTGTCATGGCAATTGAATTGGTTACCTCAGAATTAAGCTAAACTTGATTTTATGTTGCTTTTTGTTTTCATATGTTATATTAAATTAATTCTTCAACAGTGTCATTAATTTCTTAAAAATGCAAGAAATAAGTTAATACCTTGCTCTTCAGTGAATAAGCTTAGTTGCACAGAAGAAAAAAGACGGTAACAATGTCATCTTCTGCTTTTTCCCCTCTCATATTTTGATATGTTTCTACCAGTGCCCTATAAGTCAGATCTTACTGGTTTGTATAACAGCCTAGGCAATAGCTCACCATCTGTACTGATTTCCTGTACCTTGGTAATCAGTTTTCTTTCATTGTTTCTTTCCTAACGTGACTTCTGAGAAAGTACTTTGGACTACGTGATGCCTATTACATGATGCTTTTGGCGGTCAAATAATGACAGGAGGATTAAAAATTAAGTTTTAACCATAGTCTGATGACTATTGAGAAACTTCTGAAGTTCCTCAGAGAGCTCTTTTTATTCACCTCTCAAAAATGTCCTTGCTAACTCTAGACCTTTCTTTTTCTTCTCCAAGAAGCAGGGAACTGAAAGGTACTAGAGAGGAAGTTCAAGCACTAAGAGGTCTTATTCCACCTCACTAAACCCGTGTGATCCCCAGGGACATTCAGACTTGCAAATTTAAAGTCAGGGGAGGTTTAGAGATCAACCTTTTGCTGTGGACATAGATGGCTCCAGCAATGAGGGGTAAAGAAATGTAAGTTCCTAGAGACTAAGGCAGTCTGTGAAATATTTTTTGGAGAGAGAAATTATTTTTTATATTAATCCTCAGTACCAACCATAGCTGATGCTTTCCAAAGTCATGTTGGAATGTCGCCTAGCATTCTCCTGACAGCCTTTCCTTTATAGAATCCACTCAGGAGCTTAAGTATACATTTGAAATTGTACTACAATAAATATTTTACTAGTACCTTATTTATACACTGAAGGAGATGCCAAAGTGGCCAGCTTGGTCTCAGGGATATTGTATCCCCTGTTCTTCCTACTGCTTGACAAATCAGTTCAGATCACCTTTCTTCTAAGAGTACTATGAACAAACCTCTGAAGCATCCTCAGAGGTTACATTTCCTTAACAGTGTTGATAATATCAGCAAAACATTGCTCCAAGAGTCAGTCAGCACTGAGAAAACAATATCTGTGAATGTCACGAGATCATTTTACATTTTCAAGATGCTGGCAAAAAATTCAGTGGGAGACTGTGGATGCTGCAGTGCATTAAAATTACAAGTCAACAGGAGAAAAGTATCAGTACAAGTCTTTAGAAAACATATTACTCTAGCCTGTGATAAATGTAAAACAACACTGCCTCAAATCTATGGTGATTACAAAAAGACAATGTGGTGACGATAATGCCAAAACAAGCTAAAACATAATCCTACAGTAATTAGGGAAAGCAACCATATTTTCTGATGTTCAGCAACTGCTTAGATGCCAAAGTCCCTGCCCATCACCCAGACTGTTTACTCTTTAAAACTGGCCAAATATTTGATAATTTTAAATGTTTCCAGGTTGCTGTTAAAATTCCACAAATGCTTAAATTTCAGTACTGAATGGGAGACAATTGCTTCCATCCTCCAAAAGGCTGAGTTCAGTTGTAGCGTCTTGAGGTCACCAGCAGTGATGTTAATTACAAACTCCCTCGTTTTAACCTTGGGATTTCCAAGCTCTGCCCACCCCAGCACAGGAGGACCAGGGCCAAAATGTGCTTTCACCCTCGTGCAGTCAGGTATTCTCGATAGGCACATTCTCCAGCTTTCTGCTGAAGCAAATCTTTTGTTTTACTATGATTATTTAACTCATGAGGTTAGAAGGAGAGGAAGCAAAAAAGATACAGCTATTTTATTACAGAGAGTACTTGGTTGAAAGTCATTGGGACTCCATCCCTGATGACTAATCCAAAACCCATACATTTTCCAAGCATAAATCCTCCCACCTATATGCCCAAACCATGAGGACAGAGGCCTAGAGCCTTTTGGTGACACTCTAAGCACCATGACTCCATTGTGACACCATTGCCCTTCAGTAGGAAGGAACAGACTGCCCCACTACCCCACTCTGGGGCTCGTGGGATTGGGACATCTGAAGCTGCCGTTAGCCAAGGATGCATTTACACCCTGCCTAGTGAGCATGTGAATGGTTAAAGTTATTTGACAAAAAGAAATTTCCTGAGGCATGAGTCCTCAGAAATGAACTAAATGCTCTGGACCCCAAATGGATGGGCAGGTTTGATTTTTGGTCTGTAACAGGAACTCATATCCCAGGGAAGGAAGGGAGTTCATGCTTCTGGACCAGCTTCACACTCTTTTACCTCTCCTAACTAACAGTCTGTGAAACTCAGGCCCTCGGCACAGTTCTGACCTCTCTGCTGGGATAAACACATAGCTTAGGTTTTGCAGTGCCTAGAGACTCTGTGTGTATACATATATATATATATATGTGCACTGTACATCACATGGTTTCATATAGAGCCTTTTTGAAAATCTTAAGTGTTGTAAAATCTGTTCTGGAAGTATGGTAAATATTTGAGGTTAATCTTTTGTTTCTCATAAGGATCATCTTAGCAGGTCACAGTGAAACAGGCCAATATATAAATGAAAACAAATACATGGTACAACAAATTGTTTTTTTTGAAAACCTGCTTTAAATATGTGCATATTTTCAGATGTCTATGTGGAATTAATTCTGCACTGATTTTACATAAACAAGCAGCAATTGCAGTTAGTGTTAATTCTAGAGCTTTTATGTAATATTAGCATGACTATGGGAAAAAATTGAACAGCAAACAAATATGCTTTCTTGAATGATTAACAAATAAAGAAAAAATGCATTTGTTCATTTTTTTTTGTTCTCACAGAAAAGAAGTATATCTGCTCAGAATTAAGTAAGAAAGAAAAAGATTAATCACAAATGGAAGCAATATATAAATCACTTCACCTGCTTTTCTCTTTCTGGTTCACCACAATCCTTGGCTGCTTCCATGTTATTTAGCTTGTTCTGATTGCCAGTTAGTGCATTATGAAATCTCATCCTCCTAAGAGACTGAACATCACAGAGCAGATGGAAAGAACAGAGGAAAAGAAGGAAAGAGAATGTATGTAGGCTCCAATCTGTAATGTACAATCAAAACCACCAAAAGGCAATTGTTGCCTTGGAAAACTATTACAATATTTGTTCAAAAGTTAATAGCTCCTGTCAAACTCAAGTTTTTTTTTTTTTATTCCTTTTTTGTTTTTCCCCCCCCAAATGATACAGTGCATGTCTCTGCCATCTCAGTTTCAGGATTTTCTTCTGCACTCTGCTGGGATTTTTTACTTTTACATTGATCAGACTTTTAGGTGCAAGGTAACCAGGTGCAAAAACCTTCCATGGTATAATCTCTCCTATGGGACAGAAAGTTTTTATAAGATATTGTTAGTGATCAGCACACAGTTACAATTTCCTCATACTGTTGTTGCTTATGGACCTTGCTGGTGACTAGTGAGTGCACAGGATAAAAAGCCACTGTGTATCCATGTGAGGTATTTTGAAAGCATCTTGGAGTTCCTTTGTGGGTGACAAGATAAAACTATCCAAGCTTTTCAGCTTTCTCTGCCTTATTAGTGGCTTCTTGAAATAGAATTGGGTACTGTGGAAACAAAAAAATCCTTCCTGATGCTAGATCTTTGGAAATTGTGGTTTTTCAATGTCTTATAAGCAATTAGCCAATTACATGGATATTGTAAGCATTTATGACTTCGGGTTCCTGGGTCCCTGGTTAGCAGAGTACTGGTATTTCTTCCTTGCTAAGTAGATGGATGGGTTTTGATAAAAGAGAAAGTATGTCTATCTTCAGTATACTAATTTGTATGTGCTTATAGCAATACTCCAAGCTTTATGAAGTCTGCAGATACCTAACATATTCATGTTACTCAGATGTCAGGACTTAAACTCTGCCAATTCAGAGTTCATATCCTAGGGCTGCCATAAAACAGAAGTCATTCTTTCCAAAGCAAATTTAGGTTTTTTCATAAACTTTTATAGCTGAAATGTAATGGGGGAGGGAGGGGTGCTGAGGAAAAACAGGAGAAGATGCTGGCCTTCAAAGTTCAGCCCCAGAAACTTCAGTCATACAGGTTAAAGACAGACCAACTGCTGGGCAATCCTCAAATTGTTTGTCCCTGTGAATAGTGCTTATAAGGTAGTATGTAAAATGGTCTACATTTTTTTGCTTCTTTGTATTGACTAATTTGAAGTTTGTAGCTATTGAACTGATACCATTAAAAAGGACAGATGCTGTGTTTTCAGCTTTGGAGTGATGTCACCTTTTACACATACTTGATCTATTTTGATCTCAATATGCTATCTTTGGAAACAAAAAAGGCCATGAAGAATTCTGTGTAGGTGAAGAGGAAAGAATACTGGAGTTGAGATCTGCCATCTGGAATGCAATGAGAATTTACCTTCAGAATTTCAAGAAGAGAAAAATAGCTAGCCTTGCAAATAGAAAGTAAATCAAAGTGCTTTGCAATGCTTGCTTGCATTTTTCCTTCCCTTGTCTCAGTTAGAAAAGGTAGTTCTACTTTAACTTCATCAGTAATGAGAGAACATTAAGGATTGGTTGTTTAGTCTTTTTCTTTTTTTTTTTCCTATTTAAAACAAACACACTTTGTTTACTGTAACAAGTAAACATCAATAACTGATTTACATATAAATGTAGACTTACTCTATTTTCTCTCCATCTAAAATATCTTTGGCTCTTTTCAGTAGGCTCTGGGCCAACAGTAGAAACCCAAGAGAAACTGTTGGCTGGGAATGGCCAGAAGGTAAGTTTCTACAGGGAAAAAAAGAATCTTTCATTCAATGCAGTAATGCTTAGATAATTTTTTCCTGGAAAAATGCTGCTATTACTGTCATGAGTTAACAGAACTCCATGATTACGAGTATATTCTCTGGTTGTGATGGTAGTCACAAGAAACTCAAGTGAGGAGATATAGTATGTCTAGAGGCTACTGATGTACCCTTGAAATAAGCTGTTAGTATAAATGTAGTTTAGTGGTCTTGAAAAGCAGTAGGTTGATAGCCCAAGAAAGTCTTCTACCTTTTCATAGTCCAGCTTTGTGCAAGACTTGATCTGCTGAATATGATTCAAGGATACATGCTAGGATATGCAAGTAAGGTAGCTGTATGCATTATATTCATAACATCGACAGAGGTTTAGGCACTGAGCTTTACCTGATTCCTTCTATGCCCAGCAGGAGAAGCTTAGACACCAAGACAACTCCAAGGTTGGGATACTAAAGCAGATTCTGGGATCTTCCAGAGTTCAGCTCCTGCTGAATGGGTGCTCTGAGACTCTGGGCACTGAAGTACCTTAGAAATCTAAACCTAGTCTGTTTTCCTTCCTCTAATCATGGTTTTGTTTTAGTGTGTATTTTCTACTTGTCCTGCTATGATATGACATGGTAAGTTGTCCTTATAACCCAACGCTGCAAGTCAGGTCCAGATTCGCGCCAGTAAAATTCTGTGTCTCCTACTGAGTTCCCACACATTCGTACCCCTTCTGAAAATGAATAAATTTCTGTTGATAGATTTGCTTGCTTTTTATTTATTTATTTTCCCCAAACTCAGCTTCTATGTGGTGAAGCGACAGGAGCATTTCATTCTGCACGGGGCATTTTTAAATCCATATTTTAATATGACTGCCTGACTACAGTGAGAGAACAGTGACCTTTTCCTTTCTTTCAGCACTGTGAGCACCAAGCTCCTTTCAAATACTCTAGCTTCCAAATACTGTGCTGCCTCATTTCAAGTTAAGCATGTGCTTAAATATATTACTGTACCGAGATTCAAATGATGAGTTATTTTAGCATAGCTGTTCCTGGGCCAAGTTATTTATGAGCCAATAATATCCACAGAACAGTACAAGGCCTAGAATAAAGTCCATGTAATGAAGCGTTTATGAAGTAGACACAAGCAAAGCTACAAAAAGATACACACTAAAAAAAAGTTATTACCGCTGTCACTCACAGTGACAAGTTCTCTTGGATTGCTGGGCAGCACTTGAATGTAGACTAAATCTTAGCAAAATTAGCTTAAATCTCTATGAGTTTTGTAAATTCTCCCCCCTTAGAACTCAGTTCTGTGCTGTTATTCAAGGTACCACAATGCACTATTTTTGGTCACTTTTTGGAAACAAGCAGCTTTCTGAAGTGTTTTGCCTCTATTTGAAGTATTTATTTCTTTTTAAATCCTTACTTTCTAGTAACTGCATAGGGCCTGGATGCTATTGTGCTTGATATTGTGCTGAAGACAAAGATGACTTGTGTTCCCACATGCTGATGCTGTCAGGAAGGTTGCATCTGAGCTGCTGAGAGACAGAGGGGAAGCATGATGGCATGATCTGGCTTTCACAGACAGCTACAGCCTCATCACTAAGCAAACCCCACGAATGACTAATCTCAATACCAGGAGAACCTTGAATGCTATTTAACCTGTATCATTCAATTTCCCTCTCACCTACAGTAAAGGTAATCCCTGTCTCTGTGTTAGAGTTGATATGGAAAGATTGGGGTGCTGACAGGAGAGGGTTCAGGGTTAGCTTATGGCACGTGGACAGTAAATGTGTTGGCTGAAGTCCATCCAGGAGCTTAAGGAACAAATGCTTCCAGGAAACATTACTGCATTGCCTTTTGTGGGTAACAAAGGCTTTTAAAAATGGGAGTTGGGTCCTTATAGTCAGATACATCCTCCAGTTTCTCATTCATTTCCAGCTGTTTGGATCCATATGAAACTTCTCAAAACACGTCCTGTCCTGATCCAAGTCTGACCATCGCAAGTGATCTCAGCACCACCGTCAGGTTCTTTATTTGCAGACACGGTACTGCATCTAACTGATGAAGTGAAGCACTTGCCAGTATCAGTCAGGTGATTTCTCCACCAGGGACACAACAAACACAGCCCAGCACAGATAAAACGCCACACTTAACTATGCAAGCAAATGGAGGCTGGGTTGCTATGTTACAGGAAGAGTGATTTGGTGCCATCCCAATAAAGGCTGATTTTCAACTTTTTAAAGGCACATTTGGCTACTGCAGTAAAACATGCTAGCCTGAATGCTGCGACGTTTCAGTCAATTAACTCGCTAGGGTGAACCCAGAATTCTGGGTATTACAGCTTGCCTGAAAGCTGCACTCTCCTCCAGAGATAAAAACATTGACAGTAAAAAAAAAAAAAAAAAAAAAAAGTTTGTAAATTCCCAGGCAAGCACACAGGTATGTGAGGAAGTGAAGACTGTAAACAGCCTAAGGAAAAACTTCCAAAAGAGTGTTGCGGCAGTTCTGAGGAAGCCCAGTTGTTAGGCAGCCAGGAAATTCAAGGTTAAGGTTACTCTTTCAAACTCCCCCAGGCTTCTGCAAGTATGAAAATGCAGAGATAAGGCAGCTTAAGCAGTTCTAACTTTGCCTCACTTATGAAGCGCAAAGCAAACAATACATGTGATGCAAACATAGTATTATAGAAGTTGTAGCTAGCTGTTAAGTTTTCAAAACTCTTAACAATAACAGACAGTATTTCGCACACACAGGTCAGATATCCCACCATACTGTGAGTGAAACCCTTTAAGTCTATCCTACCATTTTGGCTTCAAACTGCTGAAACAGGCTCCGTGTACTCTCCTTTGAGGACCAGATGCTCTAGGGAAAGCACATGGTCCCTGGAGCCTGGAAGGGGACATGGTGGCACTATCAGTTTGCATTCATGGGTGGGGGTTGCCTGGCAGTTTCCCTGCTGCCCAGTAATAGATACTACCCCCAGGGATGAGGGTGAAGCAGAGTAGGGGCTCACTTAACTTTTCTGTCTGGTACTGCGTGCACGTTGCTGCCACCTATCTGAAACTTTTACCAACATTGTCTATGGTAAGGAAATGTGAATTTTTTAGGAAGCTTTTTCAACATATATCTGGGTGGAGAGCTCATCTCTCATTTGAGATACAGTGAGGGATGGCAACCTCATCTAATGTTAGACATCTACAGTATAGCTGCTGAGACATCTGCATTGGGATAGTCATCCAGGTTTGATGTATAGGCATTGGGAAGACATGGGTGCTTCTGGGGAATGAATCATCCTATCTGGAAGTAAACAGCTAAAGTAGGTCAGATGAGTCACAGACTGGAATGCCTGCCTTCTCCCTGCTGAGCATAAAGAGTCTTCGATGAATAGCTCAGATGTAGACATCTGCACTGCACACATCTAGCCTTAGGTGAGGTGAAACCAACTCCTGTTACATTATGAGTCTGCAAACAGTGTCAGGGCTGGATTTTCCAGTTCTGTTTTGATCCAAAACACCATTCAGTTCTGAAATTTGCTGGTTATTACTCTGAACTTTAGAAGAGAGGTTCTGCCAGCTCCAGTATTCAGCATGATACAATACTCAGGGCATCCTCACCTCGAGGAACTTCTACGTGCCTAAAATGGACGAGCAACGGCCAGGTAAATAAAACATGTTTTGTAAACATTTCTGTTATCATTATTATCTATTATCTGTACTGTAATAGTCTTTAAATACCTTGGTTCTATCTAGCTAGGCAGTGCCCAAACATGGCAGAGAAATAGTTCCTATGCTGCAAAAATATACAAGCAAATTTTACAGCAGCAGAGATATTGGGAGTAATGAGGAAACCCACAGAAATAAGGGGATCAAACACCCAGACAAACAGTGATTACAGAATACTAGCTGCAAGAGAGTGTACATCTAAGGTAGGTTTTCCACACATGAAAATATGAATTGTGCATTGCTGTTTTGTTTCGGGGGGACCCTGTAGATGCATCCAGACCTGTCTATACATAACTGCTTCTACAGAATCAGCACAACCCCTGTGATTCTGGGGTACCAACTATGCCTTCCATAGTTATAGTTCAGCAAAACTTTACATTTAACAAGCCATTTCTTATGTGTTTGAAAATTCAGTGGAGACATCTCACTTTATCATGCTAAATTACTAAAATAAGCAATAATGTCATCATAGACTGCTAATACAGCCAGCCTGCTGGGTTCCAGCTGGTTGGTTACTGAGAGAAAGAAAGATTGAGCATTACCAGATACTTCACTGAGCTGAAGCTTTAGACGGAGATTTGACTTTCACAAATATCTCCTTTACATCAATAGCCTGGAATATTTTCAAAGAACCAAGGAAAAGTAAGAAATTAACAGAGTACTGGATTGAGTTATGTTTGCTCAGATGCAGCCGCATTTCACAATCCCTGATATTTTCTGGGAATGATTTGTGAAAAAACTTCTCGGCATATTTGTATGCTTTATTTTTCTCAAAGGCCATCTTTTCATCTGCCACCTACACCTCTATCTCAATGTCCTGTTACCTTTTAGCACACCAAAAAGATGTGTATGGATTCAGAGGATAATTTTATTTTACTTATTAACAGTTCATTACAATGTCATGTTTTGGGAGCATATTCATGTTTTTGCCAAGTCCATGATGCATGTACTTTGTGTTTCTACTAGGTGTATCAGCTTTGTATAAAAAACAAGAGTGGGCACAGGTTATTCTAGTTGATTATTATTTCACATTTTCTGTCAGAAACAGCATCATTAGAGAGAAGAAGAAATAGGACAGCCAGTAACAGTAGCCTCTTTTTTTTTGGCCTTTGTATAGATAGCATAGGGTTCTGCCAGCTTTCTATAGAATAACATATGGCTTTGTGAGTGTTATAAACTTATATAGAATAATGAACATATGCTGGTACTTTAAAAAAATCTGTAAACCACTAATAAAATCAAAACTTGTATGAAAATATGCAATGAAGGATGCAAAGTTTACCAAGTTGCAGAAAGATACTTTTGAACACATTGCTCCTATTAAATCTCTATAATATTTAATTAGAATGTTCTGGTTCATGCTTTCTATAACAAAGCTGAAGTTACATCACTGCATGTGCAATGCAATAGTAACAGGAAAAGATCCAGTAAGATAGCCTAAGGAAGCTATTAACTGTATCATTATTTGTAATAATTTGTGACCAATGTTGTCTCACAAATAATTGTAAACTGAAAAGTAATTTACCCGCACCTATTCCAGTCTTTGCTTTGGTAGTAGCTGTGGGCTGCAGTCAACAGGGGCACTGGAGTAGTTTCAGTAAAGGCTGTAAGCACCTAACACAAAAC
Source organism: Pelecanus crispus (assembly GCF_030463565.1). NCBI lineage: Eukaryota > Metazoa > Chordata > Aves > Pelecaniformes > Pelecanidae > Pelecanus > Pelecanus crispus. Next base: position 94,323,938 of record NC_134645.1, read on the forward strand.
TAAATCCAGTAGTATCTCCCCTTACAGGTACTTCCACCCTGTACATGCTTCCATGGAATTTATGTTAGATTTTCACATTTCCAGAACTTCCAAACCATTCAGAATCCTACTCCAAAAAGTAGTATCCTTACGCCTACGTATTACAGAGATGAGCGCAAAACTGACACCTGGTTTCCAGCAGTGTTTCATGTCATCATATAAAAAATTATTCTGGAAGTAAGTAGGAATCAAAATCTTTTCTCTCCCTCCCAAGTAACTTCACTGTTAGGCCAAACAACCATGCCCTCTCATCAGATAAATCCTGTCTTTTGTTGTTTATGTTGAACAGCTTGGACAGAGGTGACAGCAGACATGCTCATCTCATAGACCAGACTGGTGATTTGGATACATTCATGAGAAACATGAGTTTACATCTGAGTTTGCCACTGTTTATTCTCATCAGCAGCCTGTTATACCAAAGGGCCAGGTATCATCCAGTACCAGAACCACCACAGATCTGTATTTTTTGCAGGACTGTTGGGCTATGTGTCCAGAGTAGATGAAGGAGCCTGTACACCAGATCCGTGAGCTCCATATGGTGGCCAGATATTTTGTATAGGATTCTGGATTCTGCTCCAGACACCTGACATCTAAAATGTAGTTATTGGCAGCACGTATCTTCTTCTTTGGATCTTGTCTTCTATGGATATTATATATGCATAGAAATAGGGTTACTATACATGAATAAAGATCAAGGATTTGTTCTTGATAGTCATAGGCAGGAATTCTCTTTGTTTGAAGGAGAGAGGGCAGAGATTGAGGAGCACTGCCTGTACTGAAAATGATTTTACTTCTCTAATTTGCCAGAATTCATCTGGCATGTTGTTAAAATACTAGCTATTAAAATAGTAGATTATTGTAATTTGCTTAATAAGAGGCTAAGACCTTTGTAAGAAGCTGTCATGGAAATTAAGAAATACACAATCAAACAAAGATAATTAAAGATAAATACTACAAAACAGATCGGAAAAATATGCTCTCAAGGATCAGTTTCTAATTGCTACATCCTAAAAATTTAATCCTAGAATACAGAACAGTACTGTGCCTTTTCTGACAGAAGACTGTCAGAAGACTGTGAAAGCACTGAAAGAGGACGACAGGGCTATTAACAATCTAGTGTGACCTCCCTTGAATTTTATGCCTAATGCTCTGAGAACAGGAATTCTGAGACATTGATTTCTTGAAGACAGGATTTCCAAAGCTGTGCCTTTCTGCTACTACTCTCTTCACTTTCCTGAAAAGTAAAGCAGAGAGAACAAAATATAGAAGCGGTGAATGCAAAGGTTGAAATTATGATGAAAATATATCTTGGTATATCTTGTCTCTGCTTCTTCCACAGGTGAATAAATAACCTGACACTTCCACTTCTATGTTTTTGAATAAAATATGCTTATATTAAAAGAGAGAGAGAGAGAGAGAGAGAGAGAGAGAGAGATTTGTTAGCCCTGGCTTTATGAGATTCCAGATATCCACTGACCTATGTGGCTTCACAAATTCTGGATGTGGAGGAAATTGCAAAATGAATATTTCAAGGACAGTATATTTTTGGGGTAAAAGAGAATGCTCTGGGGCTTATACATTGATTTAAAAGCTGCATTTCCATAAAAAAAACAGCCAAAATAAACATTTTCCTCTATTTTCTTTCCATTTACAGCAAGAAGTTGTCATTGTAAAGTAAAAGAGTATATCTTGAAATTCTCTGAAAGTCAGTAGAATTAAAAAAAAAACAACTAATTTTTGAAAAAGTGTTTATCAGCTGGAAATGTCATATCTTATTCAAGACTGACAGTCATCTTGTGAAAACTGTAAGTATCACAGAAGATGATACAAAGCAAACATCAATTTTCTTTATTCTTTTCTCTGTCCAACATAAGACAGGAGAAAGCAAAAACATGGCAGAGGAATCTGACAGCAGACAGAGTGAATCATTATAGAATAATAGAACTGAGTTGAAAAGATGTTAAATTATCTGATCTGCTCATTTGCCAGGATTGGATTGTTTTCCAGCAGGTATTCACTGCAGTTATTTCCTGGCTAGTTTTAGATTTCCATCGCGGGAGCACAGGCTTCAAAGTTGTCATTTAGAAAGACTGCACACTTATATGAAAAAGAATACTTAGTAACAGTAAGAAATAAAGCAGTAAAAAGCCAAAAGCCATTGGAAATGGTGCAAACTTTTATGTTTCATTACAGAAAACAGGCAAAAAGAGGTGGAGGAATCCCTTTCTTTGAAATTCAAAATGGCTTAGGGCTGAGATCAGCTTAACTTTATCTGCACTTAGGCACTTTAAAAAGCTTAGCCAAAACTCTTCAAATGCCTGAAGAATTTGAACACTGGCCACTATGAGGTTTCTCAGCATCTCACATGCATCAATACTTAGGTAGCATTTCATCAGGGCTTTTCAAAGCTTACATCTTGGAAATATGCTGACTACCGTTGCCATTGACACTTGAATCCTGCCACAGATCTTCCCTCTCAACTATAACTGAAGCAAAACAGAAACTGTATTAGAAACTGATTATTCCCTTATACTCTCTTGTTCCTTTAAAAATGTGGATACTGGCTACCAAGAAATAGTAGAAAAGTAGTTTGAGGTAGTGTGTGTGCTTCTACCCCCATAACTGCTGGAACTGCATTTCTTTATTTAGACAGCCTCCTCTATTGCAATGCTGAGCGTAAGGATGTGAATGCATGAGAAAGTGAAGACCCATTGGAACCATATTAACAGACATCCATCACACTGACATCACTAGGCATTGAAAGGATGAGTTAGGTGCAACTGTGCTATTCTCCTTTGTTAAAGGAGTAAAAGCATCTTACCTTATACAACCTCTAGATGAAAAATGGAAAAAGCCTCCATGAGATTCCTACCTTCTCTATCCTTATCTATCACATCTCCATCCACTTACAACAAAGATGACAACTTTGAGCATTCATGACGTATTGCAACAAAAATAAAAAACTTTGAGAGACTGCAAATATGTTGCAGGCTGGACCAACAGGTAGAATCAGAGAGAGAGATCTGTCAAATACAACTGTTTTGGAAACTCCAAAAGATTAAAAAATACAACAGATTAAAAAATATTGTGACCTATTTTAACACTGTAAACAACAACAAAAATCTGTATCATCCTTTTGAGAAATGCAGGCATTTAAACCTTCTAGTGGTGAGGAGAGTTAGACCTTTGCTACTGGTCAGCTTCGTTCAACTGAAGTATTTCCAAAATAAAATATACGACTTCTGACTTTATAGAATACATATTAATTCATCTTGAAAAGCATAAGTTGGGTATGAGAACTAAAAACTACTGTGTTACCAAGGCAGAATGGTTTGATGAAGATTATTTTCCCCAGGAAAAACAATGGCCAACAGAGAGTGAATGCTGTAACTGGTTGCCAATTAGATTAATCTCTCTGTGAACATGATATATTATCAGGATGTGCTCCAAGAAAAAATGAATCAGAAATGTTATCAAAAATGCATTAAGTAGGCAATGACACCTTTTATAAAAGAAAAGTCTGTTTCTTGGTTAACGGTAACTGGAAAAATCTCCTTTATTTTACAAAACCTGTAATTTCAAATTACCAGGCTCTTTCTAAATCTGTATTTTTTATTTTAGTTTTCTAAATAAAATTAACCTTGACTTGAAAACTGGTTCTAAAACCTGAAAGTGGTCTCACTGTCTCCTACATAACCCCTTCCTCTTGCTTCTTCTTTCAGATGCTTCTGCCAGGTGGATGAAGATATGCGAGGTTTGGCAGGGGGGATTAGGTCCTGGACTGCTGAGTGTAGCTGGAGACAGAGCAGCCCAGGCCACAAAACTCCCCCAGACTCCTTGTACCATTCAAGGGATGGCTACAGTCAGGCCCTGGTTACTCAGACCGGTCAGTGTTACTCTGCGTGTCCTCGTCAATCACAGAGCAATATCAGCCATCATAGAAGTATCTCCTTCATGTTTTGAAAACAGAAACCCTAAACTGAAGATTATTACAACATTACTCCGGATTAAATAGTAGTGCATACACTGTCAAGATCTTCAGGTGATATAAATTAGCACAGCTCACTGGCCTTCATTATTGCAACAGGGACTCTATCAGATCAGTATTTAAAGCTCCTGCAAGTGCCCTACAGACACAAGATCAGCATTTCCATCAACTGTATTAAAGGCTACCTAAAACCATATTTCTTTTATCAGTAAGTTTTCAGGAAAATAAACTGAGTTCTAAGATAGGAGATAATTTAATGATGATGAATCTGTTGCAAAGAACAAAAGATAAAAGAAATACCTTTGTAACCGCATTCACTTACATCATATCTGAGACTAATTGACATATTAGAGATAGCTGTTGAAGCAAGTAAATCTTGTTAGTATGAAATTACTTCCTCAATGAAAAGGTGCCAGTGTTAACATTTTCCATAAAAGTAACAGGTGATAAAAGATAACTGTGTATAACAACTTCAATACCTTTTATTTTGGGGCTGTGAGAGTACGTATTTCCTGGGGAAGAAAAAATACCTGTATGGAGTAAAACTGGCTACAGCCAGCCTGTGAAGAATACATCTGACAAGTGATGATGAAGTTTCATCGTGTCTAGGCAATTACATTGAAATTACTCAGGAAGAAGTTATGAATTCTCCATGTGATAACTAAAAATCACCAAGATGTTTCTTAAATTGCCTAAGATTAATCTCTTTTCTATATTAGACACAAGGTTTACTACATAGAAACAAACAGAAGAGGTCTTTATTGCTTTGTGGAGCAATCAAAGGGCTATCAGAGGAACTTCCATCCTTGTCTAGTTCTCTGTTGTCATGATTTTTTTAATAACGATTGAAGTATATTTCTGTATCTGAATAGTTTACAGAAATATTACTATACTCCAGATTTGGCATTTCCTAGGCTAATTTCTCTTCAAGGCTTGAAAAACTTTAAATATGAGAGAAAAAAACCCCAAACCAGCTGTGATTTTGGGCTCTTCTCCTCCCCCAGAATGCTATCACCAAGTGCCTCAAGCATGCCATAGAAGTACCAGCCTTGCACCAAGTCAGACAAAGCCCTGATTTATACCACCAGGACCTGCACAGCTAATCGTATCATGAGGGGGTGCACTGAGCTATATGGCAGGTTGGAGGAAGGGAGAACCAGGTGCTCCAAACAACAGAACCCAGAGACTCACAATCTGCACCCATTTTCTGTCTCATTCTTGCTGGCAATCATATCCAAAGGGGACACCTGTAACATTTTGTTGGATAAGAGCATTTGAAATTTGTAGTTTTAACTGTAATTAACCACCTAAAATAAGGATACATGAGCTATTTTCAAAAGCACCTAGATATTTGACTTTCATTGAAAGTCAAAAGACTTAGGTTTGTAAAGTCAGAGACTTTAGGCAACACTGGCATCCATTTAAATCAAAGGGCATCAAGTGTCTAAATACCCTGAAGCCCTCCTAAAGCTCCACAAACTTTGTTGACCTCACAGAATTTTTTTCCATTTATGCCAGTTGTTAATTTGACCCATTTGTATGCATGCAACCTCCATGTTATAGGGAGAGTTTTTTAATGTGGCATAGTACCCACAGCTTTGTGTTAGAACAGCAACTGAAATGCTAGGTGCTCCGAAATCAGTGAGAGCTTTGGTTTCAGTGGGGCAAGAATATTTCTGCTGCACATTTTCTCTGCAGTAATACACATTTTAAAAAAGATAAGAGAGTGGCCTTTTGCAGCACACTTTCTCATGTACTGCAGGGACATTCTTAAAATCATTAAGCTCTGCTTAAGTAGAACCCTACAAAAATTACCAGAAAAGCTCCAAGTAACACACTAGTAAATGTTCTTCCTTCATAACAGTATCTCTTTTGCTCAACTCACCTTCCTCCGTTTTACTGCCTAAAGATTACACAGCTAAATCATCCCCTGTGCTCAAGGGAAAAACACAGGCAGTTCCAGAGGCTAAGTCATCATATCATCTAAAACCTTGAGTTTAGGATTAGCTGAATCACCACCAGGAAGTGCCTGTTTCTCTCCATTAATTCAGTAGTTACTGATGGCCTGCTTAGACTCATACATCCATCTTTTAGTCACTTAAGTTAGGGCAGATAAATTCTGCCCTAAGCAAATGTGCCTCCCTCAGTCTGTGCCACATGCTCTTTGTTACCATCCTTCATTGCATTGTGCTGCTAAAGCTTCAGCAGTGGTCTGGATATTATTTTGACAACAGTGACCCCACACACGTGTCTTACATAGCCAGTTGTCATTAGTTTAACTTCTATTCACTTTGAAACTGTGTTACAAACCATCTACATTTTATTAGAATTGGTCTCCAAAGAATTAAGTTTTCCCATACTAAATTCCCCACCAGCAGAAAAGGAGAAAATACATAATAAGCAGAGACATTGAACTGTTGCCACCTCCCACAATCCCAGGCTCAGAAGCCTGAGAAACTTCATCACTTTTATTATGTTCCTGTCATTTCTTTTGCTCTAATGTTCTGTAATACAAAACAGCCTTAAGACACCCCATAGACTTGAACATAAGTGAAAATCTGTCTTTTGCATGCACAGCTAGAGATAAAGTCCATAGGTCCATCAAAGTTTATAACCCCATACAGACTTCTCCTGGACCTGAACTTTGGATCCAAATCTGAACTCAATGCCTGGACCTTTTCTGGTTGAACAGCCAAGACCAGGCTCTGAATCTAAATACATTCAGACCTGAAATCATGCCTGGTTATCTGTTTTGAATGGTCAGTCTAGAAAGAAAGAAAATGATTCAGCAACAACAGAAAATCTTCTCTGTTTTTCATAAACCATTCTGTAAGAGATTTCAGCTAACAAGTTACGCATAAGGATGTGTCTGGATTGCATATTGGAAAGCAGTATGGAGGTATTGAGCTTGTTTTGAAAAAGCTTTCTCAGTGTCAAAGCAGAGTGGAGGCAGCAGCATGGAGATGAGTGCAAACTAATTTACCCTGCAGTTACTCTAAAAGGTGAATTAGCCCATGCTGAGCTCTGTGTTGTCACAATTTGGATGCTTCTATCATGTCAGCTTGCTTGGGTGTCTATGCATAACACTGTGGTTGAGTGTTAGCAATGCTTGTGGTTCCTGAGAAGTGAGGCAGAAAAGAGAAACGAGACAAGACCAATGCCGGACTCAGGCTTGAAGCAGGCAGAGGTGTAAAAGCTCAAATGAAGCCAACATTCGGTTCACATAAGGGAACCTGCAACAACGTAAATACTCCCAGTGGCTCAAATGAGACCTGTACAGTGCTTTGCACAGGAATATCCAGCTCATGAATATGCTAAAAGTTACGGTAGCTATAAAAAAAAGAGAATTCTATGGTGGAAGGCTACAATAAGATAAAAAAGGATAATTGTTAGGTTGAAATAGAATGTGTCAGGCAAAAATAGTTAAACAGGTTCTAAATTGGATGAGTGTCTTCCAGCAGTGCCTCACTTAAATTGCAATTACAAATATGAAAAGATATTTGAACTCAGTTTAATTACTGTAGCATGGAAGATCTGGCAAGGCAGGGCCCTTTCTTGTAGATAATTTAACATGAAATGTGAGAAAGCTTAACAAAAATATAAATATTAAGCTAGCATAATTTTTGTGGTTTGATCTAATTTCTCCCTCTCAGAAGCATTTTTTATGTGTGTCCCCCTAGGGCAGATGATTCAGAACGCTCAGTGCAGGAATCTCAGCTTTGTTGTTTTAAAGAGATTTTTTTCCCACGATTTGCTATTCTCCTGTTTACATAGAAAAGATAATGCTTTCAATCATGAAAAAATGTTGTCACTGCCTCAGGATAGATTGGAGTAAGAAATATTTGCACAGGGGAAGGCTTGTTTGCCTTTTTAGAGGGTTGGGTCAGCTCCCCGCGGGGTCATGCTGGGGTGCTGAGCCGGTACAAGGGAGAAGCTGGCACATGTGCACCTCTTCATCTATCCTTGTTGAGCCCCAGCGTTCTCACTGCTTCTGGTCACCCCTCCCACCACTGTCACCTAGGCACACCACTGTGTGCTGAGCAGTGGCACGGACTTGTGCTAATTTACTTTTCTTTGGTGCTTCTCTTGTTAGTGTCAGGCAAGTGGTGATTTTGCTCCTGTCCCAACCTGTAGAGCCTGACAAATGCTTTATATTTGTCCAAACAGAGTCTGAATGGTCACGCCACTGTCCAACACAACAGCGTGTTCACAGACACAGTGCACAGCACCATGGAAGGTTTACCTTTGTTCTTGCTTTTCATTTCTTAACATCATACAAATAGTTTCAGCAGCCCACACTCAGCTTCCTTTTCAGCTTCTTACGACTATAACTGACATTTAGTCTTTCCGTATTTGAAAGTGATTCATTTTCTACAGCCCACCTGCAGAGCAAGGATTAGCACTGTGCACAGTACATATCTGGCATTGCTCTGATGGATTATAAAATAGGGAATAGAATGCAACTGGTTAGACTTGGACACTTTCTTCTTATGTGAGTTTGGGAACAGGGAATTGGTAATGGGTGGTTTATGTCCCACAGACAGACCAAGGAGTAGGGTGCTTTTGAGTTTGGCACCATATCTTCACTATCTGCCTAACACAAAAAAGGGGCCTGCAGTCTTCTGGGAATAGATATTTGAACTAGCTCTCAGATGTAAGGCTCTGGCTAACGAGGAAAAGCTCACTACTCCACACACCTTTTCAAGGAGCATATAGTTAGTACACGAAAGCTTATGAAGGTTGCAGAGCACATACACATAAGAGAAAAACCTCTAATTGTCCGTTTTCATGGCAGGTTTCATTGCACACTTAACAACACTGAGAGAAAGGCCTTAGCCAAACTTCCTATATTGTTTCTTAATCAAGCACTTCAGCATATATAGCAGCAGGAGTGTAAGCATTATCCAAAATGAACTTAGCCAGCCAATGCCATTTGATGCAGTTATATCAGCTCCATATTGAGCCTATGTCCCAGCAAGCAGTGCAATTTCTTACTTGTCTGCTTAGCCTTTGGGTTTTTCATTAACACTGAATATCTTAGGCTGCACTGGTGTTTCATTTTCATAACACTTTCTTCAGCTGCAGAAGGGGAATCCCACTAAACAAGGTAATTTAGAAAGGCATTTCTAGGACATTTTTCACACATTTTTCTGCTCTGCAGGTCACTAGAGAAATCCTGAAAACCATCAAAGGGCCATTCTGATTTCATATTCAGCAGCCATGCCCTGAGCAGGCTCCATGAAGGCTTGTTACAATGACTGCCATACCACTGCATGATGGGGCATGCATAGATATTTGTCACTCACTTCTTAACTAGTAAGTGTTCATCAACACCCATATGCCACAGCACACTCCCCATGCAAGTACTGTAGTGACTGTGTTTGGTTGCTGACCATGAATATCTCCCCTTTTTCATGTGAATATGGTTGTTCAACAACACACTACATAATCAGTAGTCCACAGTTAGAGATGTAAGATCTCTGTCCACCTCCAGATGGATGTTGGTGACAACCACCATGTAAAACTAACAGCTTGAGATTTTGCTCTTTCCTATGTAGCGTCCCATCACACCTCTTTAAAGCACCTTAGTGTTCATCTTGTGAAGCTAGTTTTGAGAAGTAAGAAGTGTGTAGGGCCAGTGAAAGATTCATATCAGGTTTATCATGAAGCCTTGTGGTTTATCTATAACTATAGTTTCATATACGGCAGGTGATAACATGTAAATAGTAAAAACATTTTCAAATACAGTAGTATTCATTATGGCTCTTGTAAAAATTAGGTCATTTTGTAATATATTGACATTCCAAAGCCAGTATTCAGAAGTAAAATATCTGTAAAACAAGTCAGCTTTGAATTTGCAGAAAACTAGGCAAGCCACATCAACAATATCTCTGAAGTGTAACTTTTCACTTCTTTAAACAACAGTCAGTGCCAGAACCAGCTCCCTTTGAAAAGCTGTGCAACCTCACCATGAAGCCAAGAAATGTCAATAAAAATGATTTCTCAGTTTGTTGCTAGAGACTATGCTGGGATTGCTGTTATTACTTGGTAACTTAAAAGTTCAGAAATTACACCTTGGAATAAATTATTTTCATACAAAAAGATACACAACACAGATTTTAATTTGTAAAGTGAAGCACATCAAAGATCATTGAACCAGCACCAAAAAAAAAGATGCATTGCAGTAAACAGTTTGATGCTTCCAGAAGACCACAAGACATGACTCCTAAATACCTGTTCCTTTCCTGCACAGCAACAAGGTAAGAAAATGAACTCTACTCATTGTCATGGTTTAGCCCCAGCCAGCAACTAAGCACCATGCAGCCGCCCACTCACTCCCCCTACCCCGATGGGATGGGGGAGAGAATCGGAGGAGTAAGAGTGAGAAAAACTCCTGGGTTGAGACAAGAACAGTTTAATTACTGAAATAAAGTAAAATAGTAATGCTAATAGTAACAATATAATAATGATAATAATATACAAAGCAAGTGATGCATAATGCAATTGCTCACCACCCGCCGACCGATACCCAGACAGTTCCTGAGCAGCGATAGCTGCTCCCTGGCCAGCCCCCCCCCCAGTTTATATACATTTTAAATAGGCTAATACATTTAAATTTACACTCATATTCATTGTATTAAGTTTATCTTTTGCTAATCACAGACAATTGGAAACCTATGTAAAGTAGATTACAAAGCTGCCCATATCTTTAGAGAAAACTTCAGACTTTATCCAAAAGCCAGTCTGATTGAGTGCTGAAAGAGAGACCATTCTGACTCTTCTGCATTGATTACTGGCAGTCCCAGGGCCTGCACAGTGTGAGGATAGCCCGAAGCAAGGGTGACCACCACCAGCGTATTTGAGAGCCCCAGCAGGGGCTGGGTGAGTCCCACCACACCTCCCCCTTGCGTGCCAGGACCTCGTCTCAACATCTCTTCTGGCTGGGCTGGCACAGCACCAGCTTCATCCTGCTCAGGGACCCTTCTCTCATATCCCTTGCCTCTAAGTATCTCTTTGTTTCCTTGGTAGTTGCTTACTCCGCGCAGTGATGCTACCTACCATTTCTTCTTGGTCTGAACAGTGAGCGGACTTCACAGGGTCCTGCAAGTGCTAATGGAAGCAGTAACCTACTGACAATACTTTACCATGAATATACTTAGCCTTGCTCCCCCAGACTTTGGAAGACAAAACCAAAAGACAGTGTTTTGACTCATAGTTCAAATTCCCTTTCTTCTCCCAGTGCTGAAAGCTGTTTTTCTAACCTTTCTGCTTTCGCCATCATTTTTTTAGTTCTTTTCTACAGAGCCAGTCAGAAGGTCTGTCTGAAGGAGGTCACAGTTATTTGAAGAGAGACTCCATTATTTATTTGCAAATAATTTGTGTGACCAGCAGTGGGTCCAACTCCTTAGTTTCAACTCTTAGCAGTATTTATTTTCTATAGGATCTTCCACAAACAAATTAATGCAAGTATTGCATTAAGACTTTGAGAATGAAAGCAAAATTAAATCTCCACTCTTGTCAATCCTATTTATACTAATTTGAGACAGCAAATGAATGAGAAAAAATCCTACCAAAAAAACCCGCTGGCATTTACTTAAGGGGCCTACATGGAAGCAACCTAGCTTTCTAGCAATAAAGAACTTAAGAAGCAAATAGAGTTTTTCAATTCTTCTACTTTCTTACAGAACCATTTATTTTGGTTGTCAGCTTGGAATGATGAAAGGGGTCTCACTTCTATCTTGAGTGAATTAAAAAAGCTGTTGAGTTTCTATATGCAACTATGCAACTGTTGTGCTCCAGTTTTCTGTGCATTGCACCTTTCCTTCTGAAAGTGCTCTGCCATCATCAAACACAGGCAGCTGGGAAAAAGAACTAGAACAGAAATAAAAGATATCCAAATACTGTTGACTGCAAACTGTAGGAAAACAGAATAAGAGAGACATGCTCTTTTCGGGAGCACTGGACTGCCTTTTTCTCTCAGGCTAAAATGAAAGTTAATTCTTAGTGAAAATGGGGTTATTTCTGTGCACAGATAAACACAACACCCAACCTCTCATAGGATTTCACCTCAAGTATCTGCAGGGCAGTGTCATGTCATATGGAGGTAGTGTAGGCAGGCGACTTTCCAGAATATCTGAGAAGGCAGCGATCGTCTTTAAAATTGTGTTGATTTGGATGTTGTCAAACATAAAAAAGACAGAAAAGATTAAACCAGAATGATTAAAAGCTAGCAGAAAATAATTCCCGAGTGTGAGAACTCTCAGGATTCATAACGTTCCTTCAAGGACTGCTGCTACTAGGACTAGGACTACTTCAAGGACTGCCTGGCAGCAATCTCAGTTCCAGACCAGCCCCACTTTGAGGACACCCTACTGAAGCTGCATTTCCAGCTAGCTGAGAAGTCCACTCACAACTGCTTACTTTGGGAATTAAGGATTTCCAGACTGGACAGAGAATTTAGGAACCCCCAGCCAGAGCTCCTGAAGGTCCAAGTCAGGAACAGTATAACAGCATTCTAGAACTGTGTCAAAGACAGCTCCCTTTTAGCACATCCAGCCCTGATCCAACAGCAGCTTAGCTCCTCCACCCTGCATGAGGAAGAAGCAGCTGTACATGTTGGCCACAGGTGCAAACTGCCACTTCCAGCCCTGGAGGGACAGAGCCATTACAAGCTCTTAAAGGCAGCCTGCTTTTCCCTTCCTAATGTGATCCCTTCAGCTGCTTCTGATGCCTTCTCTGCCCGCGCAAAGCCACCCTCTCTAGTAGTACTGGGGTCCTGGGGTTGTTGTTCCTTTGGCAGCCTTGGAGCTGGAGGAGCAAGGAGAGCAAAAGAAGAGCTCCCTAAAAGACTTTCCTATATTACTGAAGGGTTCATGAAGAGTGAGAGTATAATTTTTCAGTTTTAACAAACTGTCAGATTATATTTCCCTGAAGTTTTCCTGACCCTATCTAAAAATAATTGTTGCAATGCAAATTTTTTGTAGAAGGCTGGAAGGAATCCTGTAGTTCAACTACGATATTTTTTTAACCACATCTTACCCGATCTCTTATTCAACTCCTATAAATGTTCGTATCTGCTGCCAACACATTAGCTGGAGGGACTCGTTTTTACCACAGAGGTAATCACAGAGACAGGCTAAGGGAGGGGAAAAAAAATTTAAAAATCATTGAACTTATAATTAAAATAAAGCTATGTCTAGTCACAGAAATATCTGTATATAATAGAAACAGCATTTTCTTCCTCTAACAAAACACAAAATGGTACAGGCTACTTGCATAGCAATGCCAGCAACATTGGTTGCAACATGCAACTTGGCCAGTGCCACAGCAGAGAGGAACTTGCTCAATGTGTGTTCAGCCGCCAGGCTCAGACCAGGTGTAACAATACGCTCTCAGTCTCACACAAATGCCCCACCTGTGAAAGGTGCCAAGATGTTCCCGCTGTCATGAGGATCAGGTGGTACCAGGAATGGACTGTGAGTACACAATCACTCTCCTAAGCGAGAAAACTGTGATATTGGTATTTGTTAAGGAAGAAGTATTACAGGCTTGTAGTTTGAACAACTGAAGAGAACCTCACTTCTCCAGAGTTCTTTGTTTCTAGTCTACCTTGTTAAACACTCTGATTTTTTTCCCCACAGAAATGAATACCCACTCAATTAAACCCCTTAAAATACCTTGAAATTCTGTGCTGAAGGTCTGTTGTTATTTCCTGTTGGTACCGACCTGCCTTGTGTAGTGTGCCTGAACCCAGGTATCCCATCTCTTAAGTACTTAACCTGCCAAAACTTTATTCTGATTCTTTATTCAATGAATATTTCAGAATTTTACACAAAATACAATGATCTAAGTGAAGGAACAGAGGGAACATTTAAAAGATGCTTTAAGCTCAAATACCTTGCTTGTTTTGAGGAGGAATGCACCCAAGATTCCTGTTTGCTTGGGTAAATGTTCATAGTGTGAGTCTCTATACCTGGAACTGGTCCACTTTCTAATGGGGTACTTTGTCTGTAACAGGGGGCTGACTGTTAGCCCGCAGGCTGGGACATCACCATGGAGGTGTGACACCTGGCTTCCAATCCCCAATCCAGAGAACATTTTCTTATCTACACAAAGTGAAGACTGCAGGTACACACCTCCACTCTGGCTTGATACTGAGCCATTCTCAAATAAACTGGGAGTTCAGATCTACTCAGGCAAAAGTAGCAGGGTTTGTATCTACCTTATTTCAGGTAGCTGTTGCAACAACTGAACTGCTAGAGTAACAGACAGTAAGTTCTTGTTCAGAAGCTCTGTGAGTCTGCAGTCCAATACTCTTCAAAAGTTGTTTGGCAAATTCCATTTTAAATAGGCTAATAGATTTAAAATTACAAAAACTGCAACTCCTGTGCAGAGGTTCATTAAAACTCACATGCCCCATAGACAAGTGAATATTTTGCAGCAACGTTATTATAATTAAATAATTATTTTAAAAAAAAATACTCTTTTTTCAAAAAATGTCTTGTGTGAAATATGAGTTTTCAACAGCAGCAACATTCTCATAATGACTGCATTCTTCATTTTTTCATGTTGGTATCTTGCTTATAAAGCCTAGGTACCGGTATCTTGCTTATAAATCTTAGGCATCCCTAAGCAATTACAGGGAAAAGACTCAAAAGCATACATACAAGCAGCTAGCTCATTATAAAAAAAAAGACGAAAATCTGTAAGAGCAGGAAAACAGGCAATACAACATCACATAAACTATAGTTGAAAAGACTTTATTTAAGTTGCCTTAGAAAATTATATTTTACAAAGCAGTACTTGTTTTTCCCATTTCTTCTTCCACAGAGGAAAGCCTGCTTTCTGAAAAAAAAAAAAACCAAAAAGAACCCCACAACTTTTATTCTGAAAAAATGTCTTCATCCTATGGGCATTACCCTAGAGCCAATACATATATTGATTATAGTTGAAGTCCAGTATTGAAATGACTGAATTTCCAAGATTATATTTTAAAAATTTCATTTTTAGAAAAAGGCAAATAAAGTACTTAGAAGACTAAGTCACTTCACTGGACAGTAGAGCTGCAGCTATTACCAAATGCTTCCTTCTGTTTGCCTTTAAATGTAAGGACATTTAGCCATATTTAAGAATTTTGCCAAGTAGTTATTTTTCTTTCAGATCAGATGAAAAAAATCACTTTTTGAGCAAAGCCATTTAGGTGAGTTTATGTCTTTGTTTAATAAAGATTTTTTGTGAAAGGCTTCTAGCTTCAACTGCTTGTATTTAGTTTTAATTACTGAATTTTGTTTTCTTTTTGTTTTTTTTTTTTTTTCACTATTTCCCTCCTGCAAAATGCTGGCATAAATGACTGGTAGACTGAGCTTGACTGGCAGGCATTTTTCACATAACTCCAATGCCCAGCATAAGAAACATATATTTTTACTATGAGATCATGGGCATTCTGTGTACCTTTCATAACTATTTAACTTACTTGGGCAATGCTATAAAATATCTTTTTTCCTTTACACTTTCCATGGGGCAGCTTCTTTTTTTACCTTTCTTTTCAGTGGAAGGATCAATATATTCAGAATTGGACTCATCTAAAGGATGTCTGGCATTCGAGTACAAGTCTGCAAATGCTGAACTTTTCTTGTTGTCAAAGGGGATGAATGTATCAGACTGATTGCAGTGTTTCAGGGCTGTTACTGGCCTTCTCAAAGGTCTGATATTCCTTTAATTCTTATTATTTATTTTGTCATTTAAGTCTCATTTACTGGGTCAAAATCAAGTGGCTATGTGTCACTTGATAAGCACTTTTTCTGTCTGCTGTTTCCAACTAAACTTGTATTTTTACTCTTAGATATGCTTGAGCTTGTTGTTCCCGGTGTCTTGAAAGGTATAGATTAGCAGGCTGCTGGCGTTTCTTTGAGCTTCAAGCTATTCTTTAATTCTTTGTTAAATTCCTTTTAGATATTTAACATCTCATAGAATCATAGAATAATTTTGGAGATCCTCTTATCTAACTCCCAGTTTTAAGGAGTTAAGTTATGCTTTCCCCAGAGCTCTCAGAAAAGTTACTTTACTTTTTTCCTTTCCCCTTCTAGCCTTCCTATTCCATTTTAAAAGCTCTGTGGACATTCTTCTGGTGTATATCTACATCTACCATGTCCAACATCAAGAATGTGACCTTATGGTGATTAACTTGTTTTATCACTAAAGCATCTCTGCCTCCACATTTTCACCTTTCTTTTACCCTAATTTGGCTTTTTGGATTGTTTCTGTAGGAATGAGCTTCTCAGAGGCTAGATGGCAAATTCTGGGGAAGACTGGACAAAAACAAATGGCAACGTGTGAAAACTAAACTTCAAAGTAACTGTACAATTAAATGGTTTTGCATTTTTCTACCTAGAATACCTTAGCCCACAGATAAGTCACAGCAATGCTCAACCCATTCCACCATACAAACATTCAAGAAAAAGTGAGCTCTGCTTCAACAGTGTGATACATGCCTTTGGAAAAATGTTTTCTGGAGTGTTTCCCTTAACACAACATAGTCCGCAGAATATATTAAAGAACTCCCTGTGTTACAGTTTGTATTGTGGGAGGTGTTATGAGTTAGTAGTGCCAACAATTGTCTGTGAATGATTAGTGTAATAAGACCTTAGTAATGTTTAAAAAACATGTGCCAGCTAAGTAAAAATTGTCTTTTGCTCTATTTAGGCAGCCACATATAATGTTGCATAAGCTGAAGGTGATAACGGTATTTGTAAAACATATGCTTGAAAGGAGTGCAAAGGAGCAACTCAGATGACAAAAAAAGTAGAAGGTGAAATGGAATGTAGTCAGTTTGGAGTTAGATAGGAGGCTAGAAAAGCATCTGCAAACTACTGGATATCAGCTCAAATCTCCACTGCAATTTTCTGTTCCACTTGCAACATACAATGCATTCACAGTAGCATAAAACTGGGATTACATGAGACCAGTCAATCTCTGTCTTTCTCTCTTCATTTTAAGGGTTGAGAAAAAACAATTTTCTCGTAAAGAATCTTCAAAGTGCACCTTGTTAAAAGAAATGGAAAAAAAATAACTTCACAAAATACTGTTGTCTTAGTAAATGTTGTCTCATTTAACTGTGAATAAGAGCTGGGCAAAGCTTTCACTGCAAAACTCCAAATCATATGAAACATCTGGTTTTTAATTCTATTATAATCCAAAACTCAGCCCAGGTTCTTCGAAAGTTTTGCTGAACTTCACAAGCATTTTTGTATTATGAAACATAGTACTAAGGAAATCTGTCCTGATTTGTGGTTTTGAATGGATACCATACAAAAATCTCTGGATTTTTCACAATATTAGATGAAACTTGGTGATTTTGACAGGAGATTTTATTTTAATTTCTGGGTTTTGACATCAGCAAAGACAGAAAAGGCAGTGTTTATATAGATTATATGGATTACAATCAAAACCCAGGGTGAATAGAAAGACAAAAATCCTTTGAACACTGGTAAAAGAAGATCAGCAAAATGTTTGTTATCCACAGATTTTATGAGACAATAACATAAGCTGAAGTATATTAACTGTGAATAGTTTTATATTTGGGGCTGGTTTAGGGTACAGTTTATGAAAAATAAATAAAAATATCAAAAAGTTCTGTGGTCACGGTATCAGATGTATACCTGTGAATGCAAATGTTTATTAACTCTGCCTAAATGAGCAATAAGAAATCATTTCAGGTTTTCTGATTCCACCTTTTTCCACAGTGTGCCACAGGAAAAGCCCACTGGGAAGAAAGAGAACAAAAAAAACCCCAGCAATAAAACATTAAGAGCTAGTGGGAAAACATTTTGCCCAGTTCTTATCCACAGCTTAGGTATTTAAAAATCCCTGCAGTAATGATTATCTGCAGATCTGGAAAAGTTATGTTTTAAAAAGGCTAAAATAACCCCCAGCTTTTACTCTGGTCAAATAAATATATCCACAGTTATTTACATTTAAGTTGAATTAACTTGTGTATG
This sequence comes from Pelecanus crispus, assembly GCF_030463565.1. Lineage (NCBI taxonomy): Eukaryota > Metazoa > Chordata > Aves > Pelecaniformes > Pelecanidae > Pelecanus > Pelecanus crispus. The sequence goes on from NC_134645.1 coordinate 94,341,962, forward strand.
TGCATTATTGATTTACCTTGAGCTTCATGTACAGTGTCTATCTCTTACTACAAATGCAATGTTTCCGTTTACTTATGTTACTCAGCATTCAAATACCAGGCCAGGAAACTGATGTACATACAAATCCCATAGTTTCCCAGAGTCATTTCCAGACTCCATGGATATTGCTGACTAAAGTAGAACAGGTCACATCAAGACACTGCCGTCACCAGAGACAAAGCATCTGCCACCAGTTGAGATCTTACGTATGTTTGTTCTTGCATGATGCCTATTTTTTATCAGTGTTATTTGCCAGTCATAGCACAGCACTCGTACCAATTTCAACTGCGTTTATAGGAGTATATTTTTTAATTTCTTTTTGCTTTTCATTAGTTCAAGAGAAAGTTGGCCATATTAAATGGAATAGGAATAATGGCATTGTCTTGCAGAATAAGTATTCTGCCAGAAGGAAACAGAACCATAGCTTGTTTGACAGCAAGTATTTCCCCCTACTTTTACCACACCTTAACCCATATAAAGTACCTTGATCTGGATATCAGAAAATGTCTAATGTGAATACTGTTCTCAGATTTGACCCAAAAATATTTTCCCTGTAGTATGATATGCTCTGCTGTACCAAGTTGAATTATTTATAGCTCAGTGGGCCCATGACACCGCAGGCCATCAAGGAATTAGTGTATATGCAACATATAGATGGTCTTGTGATTGAGGGGTGGACTTCACCATGGACACTATTGCACAGGTTATCCATGAATGTGAAACATGCACTGCAATCAAGCAAGCCAAGCGGTTCAAGCCTTTCTGGTATGGAGGACGATGGCTGAAATATAAATATGGGGAGGCCTGGCCGATTGATTATATCACACTCCCACAAACCCACCAAGGCAAGCACCATGTGCTCACCATGGTGGAAGCAACCACCAGATGGCTGGAAACATATCCCGTGCCCCATGCCACCACCCGGGACACTATTCTGGGCCTTGGAAAGCAAGTCTTGTGGAGACATGGCACCCCAGAAAAAATTGAGGCATACAATGGGACTCATTTCCAAAACAACCTCATAGACACCTGGGCCAAGGAGCATGGCACTGAGTGGGTATATCACATCCCCTATCATGCACCAGCCTCTGGGAAAACCAAACGATACAATGGACTGTTAAAGACTGCCCTGAGAGCAATGGGTGCTGGGACATTCAAGCATTGGGATACACATTTAGTGAAAGCTGCCTGGCTAGTCAACACTAGGGGATCTGCCCAGTCAAAACTTTTAAGCACTGTAGAAGAGGATAAAGTCCCTGTAGTGCATATAAGAAACATGCTGAGGAAGACAGTCTGGGTTATTCTTGCTTCTGGCAAAGGCAAACCCATCAATGGGATTGCTTTTGCTCAAGGACCTGGGTGCACTTGGTGGACAATGAGGAAGGACAGGGAAGTCCAGTGTGTACATCAAGGGAATTTGATTTTGGGTGAAAACAGCTAATGAACCAAAATGTATGATGTTAATTGCTGTATAATACTATATGTCATCACTGTTATGGTTGCTATATGCCATATTAACGGTATCACAGTAAGAATCACCCAGATTAATGAAGAATGAATTTTGATGAAACTGAGCAAAGTGCAGTGGTGATGGAACCAGAACTGGCTTCAGCATGCAAGAATCCAACACCACACACCATCTCTCCTGCCCTGGAGGACTGTTATGACAGATGGAGCCCAAAGTCATGGACTGAATGAACTTAATGGACATTTTAGAGGGGTGGCCCATAGACTAAGGGAATGATATATGTGTGCATATATCAAAAGACAGGAAAGGTGGTGGTGATTAACTGGAATGCATTGGAAAGGGTAGAACCTGGGCATGACGTAAATGGTATAGAATAAGGGGTGGATGCTGTCCTGGTTTCAGCTGGGATAGAGTTAATTTTCTTCCTAGTAGCTAGCATAGTGCTGTGTTTTGGATTTAGTATGAAAACAATGTTGGTAACACACTGATGTTTTAGTCATTGCTAAGTAGTGCTGACACTAGTCAAGGACTTTTTCAGCTTCCCAAGCTCTGGCAGGTGTACAAGAAGCTGGGAGGGAGCATAGCCAAGACACTTGACCCAAACTGACCAAAGGGCTATTCCATACCATATGACATCATGCTCAGTATATAAACTGGGGGGAGTGGGCTGGGGGGGCAGCAGGCCAGGGGGCAGCGATCACTGCTCAGGGACTGGCTAGGCATCGGTCAGCGAGCGGTGAGTAATTGCATTGTGCATCACTTGTTTTGTACATTCTTTTATCATTATTATTATTATTATATTATTACTTGCTCTTCCTCTGCTGTCCTATTAAACTGCCTTTATCTCAACCCACAGGTTTTACCTTTTTTTCCCGATTCTCTCCCCCATCCCACAGGGCAGGGGAGGGTGAGCAAGCAGCTGTGTGGTGCTTAGTTGCCAACTGGGATTAACCCACAACTGATGAGGAGGTTTCTGAGGATCCCTCTGTCAAGTAAAATGTAAGGGGTGCTTAAGACCCAACTCCAGTTCTGCATTGCTTTGGCTGGTTGCCAAAAGCTGGGAGCTTTGGTGTGGAAATGCCTTTGGTGAACTTTCTCATCTATTCTCATTTTTGTCCATTTTATAATGCCAGGTAATTTCTCAACAAACCATTCTTGAACAGAAGAGAGTAATACTATAGCAACAAAGGTGTATTGTTGCAGAGAATTCTCTCCCCATACAACACGGCTGAGCAAATCAGTCTAGATTCAGAAATTGCGAATCGTAAGCATTCAGTTTATTAGGAAAGTTGTAACAGTTTAAACAAATTGCAGCTGTAAAATCCATTTAAACTTCTGAGCCTCGATTTGATGAGTTAACCTTTGTTTGCATCACTTTCATTTGCATTTCTAAGGTTCAAATGTAAATCAAGATGATTTAAGGAAAGACTGAAGAGCTTTAAATATCCGTATGTAGAAAATTTGTGTTAGTTAACCAGCTCTATGTAGTGAAACTTGTGTATTCTTCCGCATTATTATCAAAACCAGTGAGGTTTTGGAAGAATGGACAACTACAAAATTCTGCCATCAATCTACAGATTTCTGAAGACAAAGTCCAAAGCACTTAAGTATTAGTGAAAAAGCTATTAGTATTGCAGTCCTTCCAGGCTCTGGAAACAAGAAATCTCCTGCAAAAATTTAAACTTATGAGCAATGAGATTCAAGTAAAGCGTGTTTTGCATGTTTTTCAGCTGGATGTACCAACTCAATTCTGCTTAAATTTTTTTCAGTTCTCAGTAATATTATAAAGTATACCATAAAGGCCCCTTATTGTGTAATTTGGTTCCTTTGGAAAATCTAGGTGCTAATTAAAACCAGAAAAAAAACCCCAAAACAATCCTTGGCAAAGAAGGCTTCATTCTATAATCACGGCACAATACAGCAATTAAATGTGAGGACTTAAAAGCATGTTCACAGTCTCCTGGAATCCATTAAAATGTTTCTCTTTGTCTCAATGAATTCTGCCTAATGAAACCAATCCATAGATGTCAGATACAGGAACATTTGCAGAATGTCTAGCAAGAACAGTAATAGCACTGAAATCTGGAAGTTGGTTCTGAACACTGAGACTGTTTGGAAACACAAAGGAAAACTGAGAAGGAATTAGAAAATTACATGGCCCACCCCAGAAAGTCAATGGTATCAGCTATGAACATATGCTTATTACCACTGCTGACAGCAGCTGGCAGGGAACCCAACTTAATAAAGTGAGAAAATTACAGCAAAATGTACTTGCTTTAATTTTAACACTCTGCATCTTTTTTGTCTGATAATAAGGACAATACTGATGAAGGATTTTAATGTAATGACAGCTGTGGAGATCTGAAAACTTTGCATACCCTCTCAGGACAGTAAATCAGAAAGAAAACTTCTTGCACTAAGGAATTTGACTAACAGTAAATGGGAAAGTGGGTAAATTTACTTGTATCTGGTATATATTTGAGGAGAGGGGAAATGCTGTACTGTCCCAATTTGAAATGATTAAATGGTATCTTCCCAAGTTTACCCTACAGCACTGAGTGTTAAGCAATATTGGCAATAGTCTTGGAGAGTGGAGTGCATCTAAAAATTAATGCCCTATCAAAAAGATTTCATTGGCGCCACCACTTCTGAAACCTAATGAGCAAGGAATCCTGGCATGTTGCATTATTCATATTGACAATTAATAACCATTTTTAGTTGTTAAATATTTGCCAAAGTTGTTAAATATTTGCAGAAGTTGTTAAATATTCACCAGATTTCACCAGCAAAGCAATGTCTAGTTTAAAAACTAATTGCAAGAAATCTAAGTCAAGCAACTACAATATCTTGCACTGAGTTTTGAGGGAGGATCCAACCAAAATATTCACATAGATTTCCTCAAAAAGAATCCAAGATAGTTAGTCAGAAACTGGTGTGCTCCATGTTTCCTAGGAAAAAAAAAACCAACCCACTTATGATTTGTGCTTGGGAAAATTAAGTGTATCTTTGATCAGAACAATATTATACACAGACATACTTCTTTTTCTCATTTCTGAGAAATTGCTGTTACATAAAAGTCTTATTTAAACGCAGAGAATCTGGATTCTTTTCCAGTTTGAAATGATTTGTTCCAAAATGGAAGCTACTTATAATTTAAAAAAAAAAAAATTGGAAGACAAATGAGAAGTTTTTTTATAAAACTAAAAATAAACATTCAGTTACCTGGAACCAAAAATTTGGCTGGAGAATGAGAAAAGGTCAAATGCTTTAGATGATTTTCTAAGGTGAAAAAACACTGTCCTCTTAGCTCTACACCTTTAATATTTTAAGATAAGTTATCTTGCCTCTGTACGCCTCCATCTTTCCAATATCTGTTTTTGCTATTTTCCTTTCCATTTTGCCTGAATTTACCAATTATCCAAATGTTAGCCTGAAGTGGTGGCTGCAGATGGGGCCCAGAGGCTGGAACAAACTTAACAAATTAGAGGAGTTGTCCACCTTGTGGCTGAGCATTCAGGACTGACACCCTGTACATTTGTGAAGCCAGGTCATGGCTGCAAGGGAATGCCATTATTCTTATCCATAAGTATTTCCTGCTGAGATAAGATGGGATTTTACACTGTTACATCCTTAGGAACTGCACTAAACTTCTCCTAGCTGGAAATCATTCATTCCAGAGGCTGCTTAAGCTGGGACATCAGAGGGTATGATGCTCATTCAGGACCTGATTAATTAATTATTAGATATTATGCACATCCTTTGTCTATTTCTAAAAGCATTTAATGTGTACCTGCTGAAAACCGCCTCATACTGACACTAAATGCCAATAAGGCACCACCAGTAAAGGACAAGAAAAACTGTGTTAACGGGAAGAAAAAAGGTGAAGATTTCATACACAAAAGACTATAAATGTACATGTTTTTCTAATGAGTGTTTTGAATGCTGGCTCTTTTAAGTATTGCTTTTGTTTTAGTGGTTTCAACATAATGAGTGGGATTTCTCTGGCCAAATATACCTACACCCACATCTGAATGAGTTGTCTGGACTCCTTTTTTCATCAATGAAGAAGAGAGGGTCTTCTAGGAAGACATATCAAAGTCATTTAAAGTGCATGAGGTGGACGGTGGCCAGTTTTTGCCATTGACTACACAAGGTGCCTGGGGAGACTTGATTGCTGTAGACATCAAAAGTAGGTGAGGTGGCTCTCAGGCACTGTTTTCTGGGCATCTGAAATGAACTTGAGTTAAATTTTCTAGTTCACATAGATACTCCCTGTGATACTATGACTAGTGGGTGGTACTACAAGGTGTCAGGATAAGCACCATCAGGTGCAGAGTTAATCCACGGCCCCTCCATCAACCAGGACTGCCTGTGCAAGGCATCCAGAACCCTCTTCAGAAAATCAAAAGGCACTTTGGAGCTGACCAGCTCCTCCACATAATTCACATTTAAGGTGGTTCAATTTCCTTTTGTTTCTCTCCATTTCCTTCTAAGAGAGTCCATAGGCATCTATACTACAGTAATGGTTTCTTTGTTTAAGGGCCTACTGTTCAGTGGCATGAATCCAGGTTGTACCTTACACCATTTTGGAGTCTGCAACAGACACATGGTAGTCATGTGAGATCTTGACTTCTCTTGACAGTATCCATCCAGCAGGACCACTGTAACATAGGAGGGTTTTCAGTGGAGTGATATTTGTGTTAAGGGCTTCCAAACACTAGCTTTAAGCAAAATTTCTCTTAGTAAGGATTTTTCTCCCTTTAAAAACAGAAGGGCAAAGTGATTGATTTCTTCAACTGTTTAACTGAGAAATGATGTGGCTGTAACAATCTTTTCCCTGCATTAAAGAAACAATGCAGATATCATTTCATTCCCACTACATAAATTTCCAGTTAACCCTTTGCATATTATCTACTAATGTGTATTCTTAAGGTCAGATCAGATTGTTGTGGTGTCTTGTGTCCCCAGGTATTTTTTGATACTATTCCTTCTTCCTTTTGGCACTGCCTATTTTTGTCTGCTCACAAATCGGTCATTTTGACACTTAGCTCTTCTCAGCCCCTCCAAAGTATTTCAATAATAGTTATCCAACAACCAAAACATCAGATATAGTGGCAAAACTATGCCTGTGTGTACACATGCACAAATATACACTAGGATGAAAGCTCACTTAGTTACCCAGTTGTAACCCTGTGGAGTACAGTGCCAAGAGAGGAAGAGCTGAAACAGGCAGACAGAACAGCCCTGGTTCATTGCAATCATGGGATGAAACACCCAACACTCTAAAGTTTTAAAGATATTCTGATAATTGAGGTGTCCAGGGAAACTATTAAATATAGCAGCAAATCCTGACCATAGCTACACTACAAGTATGGGGCATCTGATCTGTCTGTATGACCTATAACTCCAGACCGAGAAGCCTGGAGAACATCTGAGCCATGTGGTCTTCCCATGGACATCCTTACCTCCAGGGCTGGGCCAAGAGCTAGTTAGGTTAGCACTAGACTAGTTTACTTGGTTGTCTCATGCAGTCTCCTATGCTTCCAGCCATCATATTTAAATCAGTGGGAACAACTGCAGAGATCAGAACAGATTAAGGAATTGCTTAATTTAGAGTTTAGCATAGACAGCATTATTATGCATTCCGAAGCATTTTGCATTGATTTTTCACTTCCTATTAGCATACATTATTGCACATGGAAATAGCTTTAAGAGATTGATAAATGAAAAAATAGACATAGATTCTTCTTCCATCTTGAACCCAAAACCAGTTGTTCTATTTCAGCAGAATTTTGAAAAAAAGAATTTTTGTATAACCAACAGTCTTACCTTACATTATCATCTGCTGGAATGAGAAAAATGTAGAAAAAAACCAACCTGCTTCTGTAAGAGGGCACAACATAAGTAGATCAACAAAAGGTCAGTTATATAATCTTTCTAGTTTTGAGATATGTGAGAAAGGCTGGTACTTTCTGTGGTCCATAAATAATTAAATAATAAATATTGAAAAAAATATCCTTAACTCTTTTTTTTTATTTTGCAATATTTATAAAAATATTTGTTAAAAACTTGGAAACTAGTTTAGATTCTTAGCGCTTGTCTTTAATGGCTTGAATTTCAATGAGCTTAAGTTGCAAAGTTGCAGTATCTAAATATCCTGCTAGTTAATACAATATAATCCATGTGAGCTTTAGTCATATGAGTTACCTAATTCCAATTTTAATAAAAGGGTCAGGTTTTAAGTATAAACATAAATAAAATGCACCACATGGGATTAGAGAGTCATCTGTTGTGCTACTAAATACCTGGAACAACAGCCCCTGATAGCAGTCACATCAAGATTTTTCCATTCCCTCTGCTCAGGTGTTCATTAAACAAATTCACATCCTGCTACAATAACAACAAACTCTTTGAGCATTTTGTTGTTGTTGTTACTGATTTTAAAGTGTACTTGTTGTCTTTGCCTATGTGGAAGAAATGCAAAGGAAGTTCACTTTAACTCCCTTGCCTTTTTAGTTAGGCTTTGAAAATTCACTTGAATGTCATGGTCACACAGAAGCGCCCTGTAGCTCCAGTGCAGAGTGCCCACGTGCACCCTACAAGCTGCAGCCAGCCTGTAAAGAGGAAGGCTCAGCCTGGTCCAGAGTGACAGCACAGGCAGGCCACACACAGGGGCTCAGGGACCCAGAAGTGAGGAGAGTTGCTAAGAAGCAATTCTGGCTCCCCAGAGAATACATTACTCCAACTTACCTCCGAAGAGGGAGCAAGGAGCTCAGAACAACTCACAAGTTCTGCATTTGTTAGTGGCTTTCTGTGCTGTTTGTTAAATTCTGTAGATCATCTTTGGAGCAAATGGTATCTCCCACTGACTATATAAGAAGAGTGGGCAAGTGGTATGATTTGTTTGTTTCACTTATGCAGAGACAGAAAACTACTTTTATGCTTTGCAAAACCTTAACTGGAGGTGCCTGTGTTGCCTTTCTGGCTCTCACCCTAAGCCCCTGATTTGAAACTCATTCAGGGTGATAAATAGTTAATAGTGACGTCAGGAAGCTGTAGGCTAAGTCATAAAATATCCAGTCTTTGAGAATATTCAAAATCCTTTACCCTTATCTGCAGGAATTACTTATGTAAGGAAAAGATGTGCTGGTTTACCTTTTTGTAAAAAGAAGTCCAAAGTAAACCTTAGAAAACAGGCCAAAGACTGATCTTCATCTTCCCCACAGACTTGGCATTCTCATCCTGCCATCCCAAACTGGTTTAGAAAAGATCACTTCACCTTTGAAACAGAAGCTCTTGCTAAGGAAATGTTCTTGAATAAGTTTTTCAATGTTGACTGTACTTTCTGTGCTTCCTATGCTAAAATGAATGTCCTCATACATATTTCAGTGAGGTTTTTTATGGAGTTAGCAGGTCTCTGTGAAAATTTCTTTTTATATATGATTAATGTCACTTTTTAACGTGTGTCTGAGTTTGCTGACATAATCCTTGCAAATTCAAAATCCAGAGGAGCTGGCATAGGAAATTGTGTCTGTAGGAGCATATTTCTCTTCTTCTGGTACTAGCTAAAAGTCAAAGATACATCATTAATTGGCTCAAGTAAAAAAAAGAATGGCTTTGAATTCTAAATTATCTCTTATTTTTAACTTGGTTTGAATAATATGGCATTGTTTTGATCTCACAAACCAATCTGCCCATCCTAACTCCACCCTTTCCAAAGGAAAATCCTTGCAAGCATTTCTGCCTTTAGTATAGTATCAGAGAGTTATAGAAAATGACACTGGGAAGGAAAAGCTTAGAGAGGCAGATGTTTCCGTGACACAGGCAGGATCCACTGTCCCTTGTAAGTGCTCGCAAATGTTTATCCAACCTGCTTTTGAAAAACTTTTGGTGATGAGAACTTCCTCAGCTCCCCAGACTATATAAGCCAGTGCTTAATCAAACGCTTACATAGCTAGAAAGTTTCCATAATGTTCAAGTTGAATTTTCCTACTGTGATTTAATCTCTTCCCATCCTGTCCAGCAGTGATCTGAAGAACAGAACCCATTCTCTGTATGAGTGATTTATAAGCTTGAAGACTGCCATTATTTCTCTCTTTCGTCTTTTTTTAGACTATCCAGTTGCTTTTAAGCCATGTTCACAGGTCATTATTTCTATGTCTTTATTTCTAGACTTCTCAAGATTGTGATAGACTTTATGATTGGGATGGGATGAAGGTCTTGGAAGAGGAAGGCAGGAAAAAGTGAGAGGTTGTTTTTTCTCCTGAGAATGAATTCATGATACAATCCAGGAGTTCAAGCCAGCCTTGGCAGGAAGGCACAGCATGGAAATCCCAGGTCATTCACAGGGAATAGGATTAAGTCAAGATGAGCTAGGGACAAGGAGTAAATTCTTCACACTGATTTCTAGGGGTTTCCTTTGGCCTCTCTAAGTCCTTATCTTTCTAAATGTGTGGTGAACAAAACTGGAGACAATATTCTTGCAGAGAGCTCTCAAAAGTTGAAAAGAATGGTAGGATAATCTAATCTTTTGTGTAATTGAAACTTCTCTTTCTAGATCTCTTGGGTTTTCTTCATATATCCCAGGATGATGGTTGTCTTTTTTTGTGAGAGCATGATGTTGTTGACTTATGTTCAGATTGTCATTGTCTATAAGCACTAGTTTCTCTTTCACAGGTCTGCTGTAGCTCCTTCTACATTTTTGTCCTCCTAAACATGGATCCTTTAATTTATCCTTGTAGTATTTAATCCTATTTTTTTTAGATCATTTCTCCCACTGGTCAATATCATTGTGAATTCTAAGTCTGTCCTGCAGCAGTCTTGCAGTTCCTTCCAACTTCACTTCATCACTAGGCCATGTTACTTGTAAATCTAATGAGTACCTTCTTCAGCCAAGGATATCCTGGGCTGCATTAGGAAGAGCATTACCATCTGGTTTATCCTTCCTCTCTGTTAAGCCCTGGTGAGACCACGTGGAGTGCTGGATCCAGTTCTGCATACCGCAGTACAAGGAAGATACGGACTTGCTGGAGCAAGTCCAGCACAGGGCCGAAAGATGGTAGACAGGAGCATCTTTCATATGAGAAAAGACTAATAGCTGGGACTGTTCAGCCTGAAGAAGAGAAGACTCCCTTGCTGAGGTCACTTTGTCCTGACCGCCTGCATGGCATCACTGCCAACCCTGGCCACCAATTCATTTGCTTTCCCAGACCATGGCATCTGATCCTCCTGTGTTGCCAAAGGTACCCATTGACACTGCTTTGCCTTGAGGGATACCACAGCCACATGGGATTGGGTTTCCCTGGATTGTGGGGCCATTCTGTTGATCTCTTGTCTCTCCTTACAGACTCCAGTGTGCAGCCAGAACCAGCCAGCCCCAGTATACTAGACAGGTAGACTTGTCCTACAGCTCCCTGGCTCCTGAGAGCAGCAGCTGATCAGGCCAGACAGGGCCAGACTGAAGGCTTGCTGTAACTTGTTAATGGTCTCACACCTGTGTGAACTCCCCCCACTCCAAATACATGAGGGCTGGTTCAGTAGCCTTGTGAAGTGGTGAACCCCAAATTTGCCTTTTATTTGTATTTAACTACTTCATATTTATATTTAAACTTTAATTATTGTTTTCGTTAGTTCTTATTAAAGAACTGATACATTATGTTTCTACACTTTTGTGCATATATATATATTTTCTATATCTTTATATTTCGATATATATGCATATATAAATATAAAAAGTGTATAAATAAGATATATTTATGCATATTTGTACATGCCTTTCTATAAATGGAGGAAAAAAAAATATATAAAGGTCTATATTTTTATATAACAGCACTTCTGGAGCCAAAGGAAACAGGCAGCCAATCAGAGGGTGCTTTGAGTTCACATGGGTATCACAGGTTCAAAAAATGGCAACCAGCGAATCACAGAGCAGTATGAAAATCTCTGCGGTATGATGTTTTCAAAAATGGTGGCCTTGGTGTATGTGGTAGTCAGGGGTTTCTTGTTCTGCTGTACTTCTGGGTAAACTGGAGGGGGCTACTGGTCCTGCCAGCCAGTCACAGGGCTGCCTGCCAACACAAGGGTATGCCATTTTACCCAAAGGGGCAGAAGGAGGTGGAGCAAAAAGACACCATGCAGCGCTACAGGCTTGGGGAAGAGTGGCTGGAAAGCTGCCTGGCCGAAAAGGACCTGGGGGGTTTTGGTCGACAGCCGGCTGAACATGAGCCAGCAGTGTGGCCAAGTGGCCAAGAAGGCCAACAGCATCCTGGCTTGTATCAGGAATAGTGTGGCCAGCAGGAGCAGGGAGGTGATTGTCCCCCTGTACTTGGCACTGGTGAGGCCGCACCTGGAATACTGTGTCCAGTTTTGGGCCCCTCAATACAAGAAAGACATTGAGGTGCTGGAGCGTGTCCAGAGAAGGGCAACGAAGCTGGTGAAGGGTCTGGAGCACAGGCCTTATGAGGAGCGGCTGAGGGAACTGGGCTTGTTTAGCCTGGAGAAGAGGAGGCTGAGGGGAGACCTTATCGCTCTCTACAACTACCTGAGAGGAGGTTGTAGTGAGGTGGCTGTTGGTGTCTTCTCCCACGTAGTTAGCGATAGGATGAGAGGAAATGGGCTTAAGCTGTGCCAGGGGAGGTTTAGGTTGGAAATTAGGAAAAATTTCTTTACGGAAAGAGTGATCAAGAATTGGAACAGGCTGCCCAGAGAGGTGGTGGAGTCACCATCCCTGGAAGTGTTCAAAAAATGGGTAGATGTGGCACTTCGGGACATGGTTTAGTCTAGTCTACCCTTGATTGGCTTAGAGTAGACTTGGTAGTGTAGGTTAATGGTTGGACTGGATGATCTTAAAGGTCTTTTCCAACCTAAACGATTCTATGATTCTATGATTCTATGACTGCATGACCAGAGGAGGGGTGGGACTTCCAGGACAAGTGGGACATGTGACAGCCAGGAGGGGTGGGACTTCCCTGGAAGGTGAGGGGCAGCCACTACTGCTTGTGTTGGATCAAAGGTGTCCTTACCCTCCTGCGCAGGATGGTGGAAGAGGATTTCCAACGGGAACAGCAGCCACTCTTCTGTGTGAGTGGGGAGGATGATGCAAAACTGAGCTGCTCTTTGAGAGGGCCAGTGCAACGTGACTGCTCTTACTATGACTGGCCCACAAAGATTCAGCACATGCGCACCCTGTCAATGTGCATCAAAAGCAGCGGTGTCAAAAGCAAGTGTGCCAAAAGCAAGTCTCTGCAGCTCAAGTCTGGAGAAGAAAAAGAAATTAATTAAAATGAAGCCAGTCGATTAAAGATTAAAATGTGTGGGTTTGACTTCTGTAATGGGTACATCAATAAAATTTATGTATTGAGGAATCTCTTGAAAATAATAAAATTTATATGTTGAGGAATCTCTTGAAAACAAGGTATTTTATAACTTTCCATTCGTTAGTGAAGCTGCTATGACATTATAAACTGAGTTTGGAACATCTGCATTCTCTAAGTACCTTATTATTTGTAATGTATATTCTGCATTCTGATGTCTACTGGCTGTATAAAATGAACTTTTTCTTGAAGTAAATCCATGCCGAATAAAAGCAGCAAATAGAAGTTTGCAACAGATAAAAGTGATACCCAGCAAAGACTCTTTGCACATTTCTTGGCTAAACTTATTTATTAGGGGATTGCTCAGTTCTCTAAGTCTTTTGTAATAGGAACACATAAAAATACACAAATTTTGTATTTGTGTTCATGTTTGCATTTTGTCTCACATTGTTATATCATAAGATCATTTTTAGGCCTCCTTTTTGGGATGTCCAAACTAAGACTTCCGAAAGATTATTAACCACAGGGCTAAGCACTTTAGATAGCATAGGTAATCAACATAGAAGTACTAAACCCACCTACCTTTATGCATAAAACTTCAAGTGAATAAATGCCAGTTAATCAATTGGTTTTAATATCTCCATATAATCTATAAATGTAAATAAAACAACAGCACCAACAAGATATTTTAGTCTAGGAATTTTTTTGTAGTGTTTTTAAACCTCTATTTGGCTTTGCATCGAATTAGGAACTTTGTAGAACTAGGCTGGATGTACAGTGCAAAATTGGATGTACAGTACAGAATTGGATTCTACCTTCGATGCAAAAAATCAGTTGGAATTGATACACAGAGATATAAAGTACCATCTTAAATAGATAGAATAAAGCTAAAGAAAGGTCAGAGCTTCATGATAAGGCTTCTTCATAAACAAGATAGACCTAAAATGAATCATTGAGAATCAGTTGATGTCAAATCTGAACTTCACCTGAATTAGGTACTAAGAGTGTAAAACATCAGTGGCTAATCCAAAACTTCTTTGGGGTGCTATATGCTTTCAAAACAAGAAAATTCAATACAGGCAGACACATAACAGTGCATGACAGCACAGCTTTCTTCATGTGCATATAGTTTTACTGTCTTTCTCTTTCCAGAAAACCTTATCAGCCACAGCAGTTCAACATGCAGGACCCCTTGAGAAGAGAGAAAGGATTAAACCTTTCTTCCTCTGCATTATTCTGCACTTATCAAGACTGACCTGTTTGTTGATCTTGTTTACTCACCTACTGTGGTTAGCTTGTCCTGCAGGTTTTCACTAGTAATTTTCTTGAGTGCTTTCATAGCAGTGTCTCATATGCATCTCTCTCTCTTACTACTTCTCTTTTCAGATCACTAACATGATGAAAATTGACCACTCCAGGATGATAAGGAAGCAATTCATACTAATTTTCCTCCTGCTTCCCACATAGTTTCTGATATTTTCTCTTGACTGCCATGACAGTTTTTTATCAATGTTTTCTGAGACATTTTCTCAATAGTTTGTTGTAGTTAATCAGCATTTCATTTTTCACTTGACTAATGTTAAACATGATCAGTTCCCAACAGTGCTAATTTGAGGTTATAGTTTTAATGCTATTCTTGTTTTCACAACTGCAATGGTTTTGCTGAGCAGTTTCATACGGGAAAAAAATTGCTCATCTGAATTTGAGGCAAAGGCCAACTAGTTTTTGAATATTTTAATTGTCGTTCCTAGAGCTAGGAACAAAACATCAGGAACATTTGCAGCAAAACCAAAACAGACCCTGTTTCTGTCTCATTAGACAAAAAAATATAATTATTGTATTTTTCCCAGTACCTTTAATGGTGGAGGAGAGAGGGTAGTTTGGATATTGTGGTGGTTTGACCCTGGCTGGCTGCCAAGTGCCCACCAAAGCTGCTCTATCGCTCCCCTTCTCAACTGGACAGGGGAGACAAAATGTAACAAAAAAGCTCGTGGGTCAAGATAAGGGCAGGGAGATCACTCAGCAATTACCGTCACAGGCAAAACAGATTCAACTTGGCGAAAATCAGTTTAATTTATTACCAGGCAAAACTGAGTAGGAGAGAAGAGTGAGAACATGTGTAGGGCAATGCGAAATAAACCCAAATCTTAAAACACCTTCCCCCCACCCCTCCCTTCTTCCCGGGCTCAACTTTACTCCTGATTTTCTCTATCTCCTCCCCCCGAGCAATCTAAATTCTCTTTTCTTTTTCCTTATTTTCTTCAGACTTAGGTTGTTCCCCAAGGATGTATTATTATTATTATTATTGTTGTTGTTGTTGTTGTTGTTGTTATTGTTGTTATTATTATTGTTTATTGATTTTGAGATGTTGAATGTAGAATATACTTTCTGCACTTGCTAATTGCTAGAGCAAGTTTTCACACTTTCCAAATATGGAGTTCTTTCTGCATAGAGGTACAAGGTAAAAATGTCCAGTCAGATTAGATTAGGCACATTAGATTAGGGAATATTGGCCTGTAAATCAGGGAAGAAAAGTTACAGCCGTCACTTAGTTTTTACAGCTGTTCATATTCCTATCTAATCAAGTGCCACAATGGTAGTCTTACCTAATAGAAGAGGTAAGGCCAAAATGATAAAGAGTATTTGCAGAAGATATGTACCTACTTTCAAATTCCTATCATCTGCAACAATTTATTTTCTACTTCCTATGCTCCAAATACAAAGGCCTCAACCCCTACAGAGGCTTAGTTTTCACCACATTCCTTCTTTTTGTTTTTTGTAATGCTATCAGCACAGGTCCTTTTAGATTACCAACCCTTTCTCCCAGTCTTGCCTTTATGTTCTCTGCCAGGCCACTTGCTAATAACTCCTTGAAATAATGTCTGTTCTCATGCCACATCTCACATCGACAGTCTCCTTCCACATTCAGATGTCTCTTTAAATCGGGCTTCCTTCCTATTTAGCTTCCACTTAGCATCAGCAACCTTGACAGCCAATCTCATCCAAAGTATGACACCAGGTCTTGCTTTGCCCATTTCCTGACAGGAAGTAAATCCCAGAATTAAGGACCCAGCTCTTCCCAGCACTTCCAGGCAATGGACCTGGGGAGTATATCAAGTTCCTGTGCCAGAGAGCACATGTCAACGCACACTAAGTGTGGGTGCCACCTTTGCATTCCTGGACACCAGCTTCACCTCTTCCAAAGTTTCCTTTATCCTGGGCTGAAGAAAGCACGACTGGTTGTGCCCAACAGCACAGCCCTGTGTGATCCTCTTTTCTTCCCAAAGAAGAATGGATTTCTTTGTAGGAGAAATACAACATTAATCTTCTGACACTATAAAAGCACTATTACTGTCAGTGATAACCTTTCTTTAGCTTTCACAGTTATTAATATTCCAGTCTTAAAAAGTAAATGTCATAAATCTTCCCCAAAGTATTTTTAATGTGGCAGGACTTTGTTATCAGTTCTTAAACTCTGTCACTAGATTAATCAATCCAGCTTTCCTTGTTTTCCCCTTCCTCCTCTGTCTAGGCTTGTATTATTATGTTTTAAGAGTTTTGTCCACAGAGGGATGGATAGGTAGGTGTCAATATGCCATCACGTACATACAAAAATATTTACAAATACAAGTTCAAACATATACATTAAATAAGACACAAAATAGCTTCCAATCCCAGTACTGTTGTGATTTTGACCAGTATCATAGTAGTAATGAGACTCACTTTCTCTACGTTAATGCAAAAACACTCAGTCACATTTTAGAGCTGCCCACAGCCAAAATCCCATCTTGCATGACTCCACCAGCAGCAATGGATCTTTATCCTTGAAGGATTTGCTCTGTACTTACTACTCTAAGAGCCTGTCTTCTAAATATAATTTTGACAACATAAACATTTTAAACATTAAACATAAACAGAACAAATTTTGCTGCACTCTTACAAATGTGTTCTGTTTTGACTCTGCTGGTGCACCACTCCTTAGATCAAATAGCATTTTCTGATTTTTCAGTTTCTAATTATGCTAAAAAGTTCACAGCATATCAAAGGTAATGAGCCTTTGAATTCTTATCTTGGAACTAAATAGTGTAAAACTTAGAAGATATAAAATTGTAGAGTTTGGGAATTTACTGTAATCACAGTTGGGGATGTCATCTCTGTGTGAAGTGTGTTTTGATACTTTCAGGGAATAGCACACAGTCCAAAAAAAAGCAAAACAGTGGAGGTCTGGGATTTTAGGTAGGGCTAATATCCTGACTTTTATCCAGAAGCAAGTAGACAGTTAGAGAAAAATAAAGCTAATTCAGAGCTGCTTGTGTTGGTTAAAAAACAACATGCCAACATGTTGACAAAGCTGGACTTTATGAGCAAACCTTGAGTGATGGACATTCAAGGGGATATATAATATGCTAACTATTAGATGATCCATACCTGCACAGTCTTTTCTACAAGACGTGTTGCTTGTTGTCAATGGCAAGATGGTAGAAAGTATTTCCTCTTGCTCCTGTCTAGTTATCAAGAAGTAAAACTGAAACTTAGTCTTTATGGCTTCCCAATATTTTGACAGAGCCAAGGACACTAAATGCTTTTTCTTTTAACGAAGGAATTTCTAGAATTACTTTCACAGAGACGGTGGTGTTTCATCTCAGTTTCTCTGTGTTCCCAGTGGCATTCATGTGCCTTATGGTTTGAGAGTATAAGAGCAGTTAAGTTAAAAGGCAAACATTTTCCTTCAATGAGAAATTCATTTCCCATTTTTAGTGAAGTCACTGGATGAATGACTTTGAAGAAGCACCTCTGTCTGCCTCTTGGCTCACATCCCTGACTTTAGAGCTGTCCTGGTTTTGACTGGGATAAAGTTAATTTTCTTCCTAGTACCTGGTATAGTGCTGTATTTTGCATTTAGTATGAGAATAATGTTGATAACAAACTAATGATTTAGTCATTGTTAAGTAGTGTTTACACTAGTCAGGGACTTTTCAGCTTCTCATGCCCTGCCAGAGAGAAGCTGGGAGGAGGCACAGCCAGGACAGCTGACCCAAACTGGCCAAAGGGATGTTCCATACCATATTACATCATGCTCAGTATATAAACAGGGGGCAGTTGGCAACCACTGCTCGGGAACTGGCTGGGCATCGTTTGGCAGATGGTGAGCAATTGCATTGTGCATCACTTATTTTGTATATTCTTTTATAATTATTATTATTATTATTATTATTATTATTATTATTATTATTATTATTCCTTCCTTTTCTCTCCTATTAAACTGTCTTTTTCTCAACACACGAATCTGACTTTTTTTTTCCCCGATTCTCCCCCCATCCCCCTGGGGCAGGGCCGGGGGGGGGGGGGGGAGTGAGCGAATGGCTGTGTGGTGTTTAGCTGCAGGCCGGGTTGAACCACAACAATAACACTCACTGCAGCCCACCCTATTCATTTCTGGGGCAAGCAGAAACCAGCCCATCAAGGAGAGAAAAGAAAAAGGGAAGCTACAGCATATTTCCAAGGAGAGGTGACTTTCTAGTATAGTTTATAGTGTCCCAGAGCTTTTGGCAAGCCATTGGTGGGCTGTCAGAACCAAAATAATGCTGGAAGGTTAGATTTAGTTCTTGGAGAGGTTTTAATGATCTATTGGAATGAGAGTGCAATTTAACAACTTTTCTTTTAAAACCATCTATCCCCTGTATTGCTGTAGGAGAGATGAACTTTTATAAGCAGAAAAGAAAAAAGGGTGATCCAGTTCAGATTTAAAATTCTTGATCTTCATTAGTATGGCTGTTTAAAAACACCACTTGAATAAAAACTTTATACCTGATTGAAATGTTTGGCTCCAGGAGAATTAATAATTTTACATTTGCTTATTTATAAATTACTGTGATGAACTGTGATTCAAAACAAGCAGGATTCATCAGTCCTTGAAGGAAAATACTTTCTCACCTGTAAATGTTCATCTTTATTGACAGTGCTTTTGAAATGTTGTTCAAAGGTGGATCGTCAAGAGTTGCTTTCCAAGAAACTGCCTAGAGAAGTCTGAAAAAAATGGGATTGAAAAGACTGTTAAGTGCTCTCTCCTTTTCCTCATATTTTGGTTCTTTAATATTAAAATTATGTGATTTGCTCTTCTAGAGTATGAATTTTTACTTTTTCGTATAAGATTATTTCATGTCATGCTTTACCCTTTGAATTAGGCAACTGCACAACTTCATAGCTCTTTTTACAACCCTGATGTAGTGTTCCATTTTCCATAACTCCTGCTTGTCTACAAATGGGGCAAAGAAATTACATATCTCAGACAATGCCAGGGACACTGGGAATTTCTTCTTTGCAGCAGCTATCTGAAATAAAGCTCAGGTGAAATTAGGTGATTCAAACACAGAGATCCAGCTTTCTGCCTTTGAAAACTATTAGGCATTGACGGGCCAGGGTTCCCTCTGTTTTTACACCTTTGCTAAATTGCAGAAAAGTAGTGAGGGTGCAAAACACATCTTTAAACTGATTTATAAGGCAGTGTTTTAAATTACCTCAATGGCAAATAAAGAAAAAAGGAAATTCAAGTAATTAAAATATAATTGTTTGTCACTCCTGTGACTTCTCTGTAACTCATTTTAGGGCAAAGCTAGTTGTGCTTTGCTATTAGCAAGGTCTCAAGCTCATGCTCCATTACATTAGTCTTAGGCATTATAATCCAATCAACTTCACTGGAGTTGGAATAGCTTACACTGGAATAGAACAAACCCACTGTATCAGAGAGAAGATTCTGTATATATGTTGTGTTTTTATGCCTATAGAAAAAGTATGGGAATCAAAGGATTAATTTAATGAGTAGGGGTAAGTCCAAGTATAATCCTGACCCTGCTTCCTCTTTGTAAGGTACTATTTTACTGAAGTAAATGGGGTCAACAGCTGTTTAAAATCAAAAACACTAGTTCTGAATCAGGCAACCTAACTGGCAATGCTATTAAAGTAACAACTACTGTAATTTCAAAACTATTTCAAAGTTCAGAATCTCTTTAAATATGAATCATTGCACACATTCTATTCTGAATTAATGTTGCTTCTGAGAGCTGAACACCGAATCACCACACAAAGAAGCTTTGGTGTTAGTCCCCAGTATGTACAGACAGTGCTGTCATGCCATGGAAACTGTGTTTTTAAATATAGAAACGGTGCATCTGTATGACTTTAAAGTAGAGCTGTGTTTTCAGTCGGTGGCATCTGCCAGATTGTGGGTGATGCTAGATCATGGCAATATGGTTAAGTTTGTGAGTTTGTATATACTTATATTACAGGGGAAAAGAATGTGCTTCACTGCCAGAAAAGGAGGAGAGAATGAAAGGGTGAAAAGAGCTACTCAGTGAAGAGAAATTGTGCAACACAAAGCTGGCACAACTTCCATATTCAGAAATTGGGTGGTGGGAATTAGTGAGGACAACATTTATTGTAGCTTTTCATGTGGACTTCATTCTTCTGGTTTTATGTGATTAAACCAGTCATCTTAAAAGTTGCGCATCTTCTAGTTTACCATAAAAATGTCTTTAAGCCTTGTTATTATCAGGTCAAATATTAAATTTCAGCCTCACAAATTTTCGATGTGTTTAAATTCTCTTATCTTATGTTGGAACTAATGATCTTTGACATAGGTGATATAGATATTATCACTTCATAGTGTTGTTTCATTACAAAGAGGGAACTGAAAATTTAGCCTTAAAGGAACAATTAGTAGTTTATTGTCTCTTTTTTCCTAGGTCAGTTTTTTCTGCATGTTCTCTTTTCCTTTTCCTCTTTTCCCAATCCTTGCTGCATTCTCTCAGTGCTCCGTACACCCCAGTTCTCTTCACACAAAGAAGCAGGAGCCCTCCTTACTGTACTGAATCTCCCATACAAGGTTTCTGTTTTGAAAAAATGCTGCTTACTGTACTGCATGTGGCTACCTCCCCATGATACTATCCTTTGCATGGCTGCAGCAGGTTTCTTTCAGAAGGGGAGAAGACTTTTCACTTTCTCTGCTAAAATGGGGGCCAAAATAAGCTCTTCACTTCTGTAAAAAGACAGGTGGATAGAGAAAAGCTCACATGCTAGTCATAGCACCCAGAACTTGCCTGATAGGCAAGAGCAGCAGCAGCAGAACACCTATTTCCTCACCCTATGTTGGCTCCCAGTATAGAAACACTGCCAAGTTTTGGTGAGTTTGTACAATTTTCCAGAGACGTAGGCATCGTAGAGGTTAGGATTGTTTAACCCTGGTTAAAGATTCCTGTGAAGCTTAAGTTTCATATAACTTCACTTTCTAATTTTAATGTTTTTAATTTACAGTATTCTCCTGAGACATTTCTCACTGAAGGAATGAAAACAGTATTGGTAACTTTAGCTCTCTGACTCACCCATCAGTGATGAGAGTGAGAACGTAGCCTTCTAACTCATTCAATTTCTGTGGTCTAGTGTTCAGCCACGATGTCTTGGCTTGTACCTACTGTATCTGGGACTTCCAGATGGTCTCTTATCCAAGTACAGGACAAGCCCAGGAATGCTTAGCCTCCAATATCATTTGCATGAGATGCAATGCAGTTGGAATTGCCTTTACTCTAGCTCCATCTTCAGTGGAGTTCAGACCATGTGAGTGTGTCTGTCCCTTGATGTACAATAAGCTAAGCTGAAATATTAATATAGTTCGCCTATTGTGCATTGCATTTACTGGAGAAGACTGGAACAGGTAATACAGATGTCAATGTTTTTAATAGAACACTGGCAATTTACATTAATCAATGATCCTCCTAACTTTTAAAATATATATACAAAATACATGAAAGTTAATTGCACAGCTAGTGAATAATGCAGGGAAGGGGCAATTCCAGTTTTGCTAACATCCTGCTACTAGAAGTCAAAACACTCGCCAGTGATGATAATGCAATGTCAGTCTTAAAGGGACCATTCTCACCATATGAATAATTCTGTAAAGTATGGTGTTCAGGAAAATAACAGCTAATGACCTGAAAGAAGGTTAAAAAATATACCAGGTTATATATAGACCATGAAAAAATTTATCTTGGAGAATCCAGACTGCTTTCACCCTGCTGGTATCAACAATATAAATGCCAGTTAAAGGCCAGACATGGAGAAAATCCAATTCTACCTCAGGATGTGCCTTCACAAAGGAGACTCTTCCTATGTTTTATAGCTAAAGATAAACATGCTTGTCGTGGTTTAACCCCAGCCAGCAACTAAGCACCACACTCCCCCCATGGTGGGATGGAGGAGAGAATCAGAAAAGTGAGAAAACTCATGGTTTGAGATAAAGGCATTTTAATAAGTAAAGCAAAAGCCACGTACACAAGCAAAGCAAAACAAGGAATTCATTCACTATTTCCCATCGGCAGGCAGGTGTTCAGCCATCTCCAGGAAAGCAGGGCTCCATCACACATAATGGTTACTTGGGAAGACAAACACCATCACTCCAAACATCCTCCCACTTCCTTCTTCTTCCCCCAGCTTTATATGCTGGGTGTGACATCATAGGGTATGGAATATCCCTTTGGTCAGCTGGGGTCAGCTGTCCCAGCTGTATCTGCTCCCAATTTCCTGTGCACCCCCAGCCTATTCACTGGTGGGGTGGTGTGAAAAGCAGAAAAGGCCTTGACTCTGTGTAAGCACTGCTCAGCAGTAACTAAAACGTCCCTGCATTATCAACACTGTTTTCAGCACAAATCCAAGACACAGCCCCATACTAGCTATTACGAAGAGAATTAACTCTATCCCAGCCAAAACCAGCACAGTGCTATATACACTTCTGACAGAGAAAAGGAAAACATTTTTTTTTTGCTTTCCAGGGGGGCATTTGTAAAAATTATCTTTAGAAGGGTTTCATCCTCATTTGTCCTTCCTCTTCTAGCGATAATTTGATCTTATTCATGTGCAATACATATCTTCAGCCAGCATGAAATCTTCTTGAGAGGTTTAGGTGGGAATTGTGGAAGCAATACTTAGAAACAAACTGAGAATTTTTTCAAAGATTTTTAGAAATGCAGTCTTGTGCTTTTTCTCTCTTTGTCAAGAAAGGCTTGATATTGCTCTTCAACACCAGAAAGCTCCTAGCTTAGTTCATCAATATGTACTCTATTTATGTAGGTGATGAGAGGTGATTTGTCAGACAGATTTATGACTTCTCATTTAGGAGCACATCAGACATTGCATCAACCTCCCACACAGATATAAAAATATGAAAATTGGAGGTATAAAGTGAGGAAAAAAAGTAATATAGTGGCTCATGTGTCCTACGGCTGGTTGCAGCATAGTTAGGGTAAGGTGACAGACTTCAGTGTGTCCAGAAATGTGAAAATAAAATTACAGCTTCCTAAGAACAAGAATTAAGATTTAATCAACCTAGAAACATTCAAGAATATTTCTTCCTGACCTTGTCCTTAGTCTCAAAGCACAAGATCACAACGTTAGGAAAAGAGCTGGATAGAGTTCTTGTCTGGAAATTAAAATACTGGAAAAAAAAGCTCACATACTCCAGCACAAAAACTCTTTGCCATGGGCAATATTCACTCCTACTTAACAAAGGACAATACTGCTGACATCATTAACAAATGTTATGGTCTGTCCCGTGCTAAGGCTGGGCAACACCATGTTAAAGAAAATAGCAGCTGTCCACATGTTAGAAGTGATGGGAGAAGCAGCATTTATTTTATCAGTTTTGTGAAAAAGCAAAAGCAAAATAAAATCAATCTTTTATTATTTCTTTTCCTCTGCCTTCCCCCATCTCATTCCCATCCCCAGGAAAGTGGAGAAAAGGTTCTGAAAGTAAAAGATGTGTGTGAAATAAGTTACTGTGGTGGTCTGGGACTGGCAAGAGACTGAAGCAAGGCAGAAAATGGCTTATTTTAGCTTAAAAGAGATCAATTGATGAGTGCTTTAGGCTGCTGGCAACAGGAGAGCATAGGAATGGATTTGTTTAGTCCTGTCATTTGACTATACCCACTGTAGCTCGTTAGGAAACAGTATCATTTATAATCATTTTCCGTTTGTTGAAAACAAACGGAAAATGTGCCATGAAAAGTTCCCAGAATATCTGTTTCTTATTTAAAAGAGAAAAAAGAAAAAGTAACAGTCTTGAAAGTGAGGACTTGTGTGTCAACAGATTCTGTCAGCAAGGAAAAACAGATTTGATCCATAATAATCATTAGGTACTTCTGAAGGATGTGGAAAGCAGTCCTGTGCTGAGAGGAAGAGAAGTGCGATATGTAAGTGCAATGTGGCCATTATAGATTCAAAACTATATATAACATCACATGTAGTGGATGTAATTTCAGAGAGGTTCAAGAAGGATTTGATATATAAAGGAAAAGGTATTTTGCTAGTGTGCTAAGATTTGTATAAAAGAAAAACATTCTTTTTTTTCATACTGTTAAGTGGAAAAATAGCTTACTGGAATGAACAGCCCTAGAACCTGGAAAAACTTCTTAATGTGCCCAAGTGGTCAGAAGACCACAACATAAATATGTGCTCTAGATGGGAAAGTTGATATTTTAAAATTATACCCTTATACCAGATTTGGTTACATTAAAAACTTTACATTCTCACTGGTGAAAACAAATTCTGACCAGGCCTTGTGCTTGATCTCCAAGCTCAGTGTAGCTTGGAATGGCCAGGCATGTTCTGTTGAGTAACTGCAAATTAAAAGATGATTCAGATGTGACTTAAGCAACTGCAAATTAAATCTCTTCATTGATTGTAAAAACACAGCTTAGTAGATAAAGACATCATAACATCATATCAAAACCCATGGTACTGCACATTAGGTCTGACACCACACAGATGAGCATTGGCACTGTGAGATTTCTCACAAGTGGCACTCCTCAGGGGTCAATACTGTTTAACATTTTCATTTGTAACCTGCATGATGAAGCAGAATGTTCCCTTAGTAATTTTGCTGACAACAGCAAGATGGGGAAGTAATTTATACACTGGGATGTCAACTGGCTGTAGAGATCAACTGACAGCAACCTCATGAAGTCCAAAGACAACAATCCTCCGCCTGAAGTAGAATAACCCTATGCATCAGTAAGGTTTGTGGGCTGACTGGGGACCTGTACTGAAGAAAAAGAGCTGGGGGTCGTGGTGGACTACAAGCTAAATGTAAGCCAGCAGTGTGCTCTGGCAGCAGTGAAAGCCAGCTGCATACTGGGCTGTATCATTACGAACATAATCAACAGATCATTCAGTGCTTGTGAGAAAACCTAGAGTACTGTGTCCAGTGCAGGAAAGACATTGGCATTATGGCAAATCCAACAGAGAAGAACCAAGCTCATCAGGGGACCGGAGCTCAGGATGCATGCAGAGAAGCTGAGACTCCTGGATTTGTTATGCCTGGAGAAAAGAAGGCTTGAGGGATCAACTCATTGTTTTTACCTAATGGGAGAGTGTAGAGAAGATAGAGCTCCACAGCAAAATAGGCAATTGCTGTGCCATGCCAGTGCAGGAGAACCTGACACTTGGATTAACAAGGTACCATGCTGCACTGGTGTAGAAATGGGTCAGTGGGCCCACACCTTCTCTCCTTCCCTGCACCCTCCACTTTTCATCAATTTGCCCTGTCTAGGGGAAGCAAGGAAAAGCAGTCCCCATGCTACCAGCACATCCTCACAATATGGCCTGCTAAGGTGTAAGCGAAGCACCTCTTTCCATCTTATAAGAGTAGGATGTAAAAACATAGTGCAGAGAATGCCTGCTGCAATTTTTCCCAGCTTTTAAATTCAGTAGCAAGAAGTTGCAAGCTGAAGACTGTGAATACAGAAATCTTATCAGAGCAGGATGTTTTTAAAGGTTTAAAAGTCTGGAGAATGAACAAAACCATTTGAGAGACACACTGAAAGAGCTTTGCTGCTACAGAATGGGGTTTTTTTTGTTCCTACTTTCTCTTTAACCCCAAGGCATTTAGGCAGTTCTGAGCATCCTTAAAGGTTTCCCCGGATCAGAAAGAATGGTTTCTTTCTTTTTCCTGGTCATTCACCTGGCTGTAGAAACAGCAACCAAACATTTGAGGTTTTATTTATCTAGGCACTAAGAAGGCTTAAACACATAGAATTCAGTAGAGCAAGGAATAGGTTACCACTGAAAAGCTTTTGTGTGAAAGATGCTTTTCCCTCTCTGTGGAAGATAGCAAAGTAGCGGTTGGAATAAGGCAGACTGAAGTACCACCCTGCACCAAGATATGAGAGAGAGGCCTTAAACCTATAGGCAGGCACTGGGAAGCAGTAGTGAAGTGTCTTACACATAACTATTGGAATTTCAAAGGATGTAAACTGTTGCTGTAATGTCGGAAACAATGCTCCACAATGTCTATTATTTAACCCCTCATTGCCATGGCACACATGACCATGGTAACTAAGTGCTGATTTACAAAGATGAAACAGCAAATTCTAATAGTTATTTATAAAAGTAACCCTGATGAAGATCAGTGTGCTAAAAAAACTATATCTTATATCATGTCATTAGGACCCTGTACTGTTGCCCTACCTGATCTAAATCACAAGAGCAAGAGCTTAGGAATTTATTTGTTATCTAGACAGCAGGTACAGCATGCAAGCTAGCACTTTAAAAGGCAATATAACATGGTCCTTTTTCACAAAGCTCATTTTCAACCCACTGTGGGTAAGAAATCAGCTCAGAAATATCTGAATTGTGGTGGTCCACTAATCACTGTTGAAGTCAGATTTTGAGAAGTAGTTTTGAAAAGATGTAAGAGGAAAACTGAACAACAAAAAGGAGGTCCTGCTGAGTACATGGTGATATAGAAAAAAACAACTAAGATGTGAATGACTGAGTTTGAATTGAGCAAAAGTCATAGGAGGAAACAAGAGACCACTCAGAAGCTGAGGTCTCCATGGTTTGAGCACAAAGAATAGCAAGAATTGAAGGATAAGAGGGCATCAGAGAGTAGTTTCAGAACGGAAGGTGGTGTGGGCTTTGGCAGTAGCAGAAGAGGAATATTTCATTAACTATTTTACAAGGCAGAGGATGGAGAAAAGAGACACAGAATTCAAGGCGGCTATATGTTACAGAAATACACAGAGGGGTTAATTTTACTTCCATAGATTTGTCATCTGAAAGTCTCCTGAATCACTTGAGCCATTTCATTGAATTTAATCTTCCCAAATATAGGACTACCGGAGACAAATAAGGAAAGCACCTCAGCCACTTTGAGCCCCATACTGCTACAACTACAGTAGGTGGGCCTTGGGGATGTCTTGAGAAGTAGCCATGTAGACATAGAAGTTGTCTTCATTCATTTAAGGACATAAAGTTTGCCAACGCATCTGTTGCTACCAGAAAGCATCCCATATTATGAGCATCAAGCAATACTCGAAGGAAGAATTTTGGCCAGTCTATACACAAAAAATGTATTTCAGTCCAATCTCAAGAAATCGTGAACACTTCAAAGGATGAACTCTGAGCCAAAGGTCAGAGTAAGTTCAAAGCCCACTGTGTTTGTGGTAAACTGCAAACCAGCTCTGATAATCCAACAGACTATACTGAACAGGGCAAACAATGTAGCCTTTTATTTGAGCACATGCACTCAACCAGCAAGTTTATAGCACTCACCCGTAAAACGCAGCTTTTTTACTTTAGGTAAATAGATAAAGCTCTCTCAGTATTCCTTTATCTCCTCTGTGGTGTATATGGTGCAAATATTGGGCTAGTGGGATGGGAGTACACCTGCTGGAAATGGGAACCATTCTGTTGACGTCAAAGGCGCTAACCCCCAGCAAGTGAGAACCTGGCCCTGAGTATGTTTTGGCATTTTCTAAATGTTACATTTTTTAAACTTCTCTCCATTTTTTCAAGCAAAGATCTCTCCGCCCCAGTTGGTGCTCAGCTCATACACATGTGAAATAGTCTGAACTCCAGGTTGTACTTAAAAAAAAAGAAAAAAGAAATTGGTCTCTTTTGCCACCTACTTAGAAGGAGCATTTAAAAAAAAAAAAAGACAACAAGATTGCACTTAGCCTTTTCCTGCCTTTAATTGACTTATTCTCTTCTGATTCTCTTTAATTTTAGACACTTTTAGAATTAACATTCTGCTAATGGTTGAGACTCAGGCTGACAATGGCAACTGTTCAATGATTTATGGTATGCAGTTCAAAAGGGCTTCTCAGTTTAAAAAAGCTTCTCAGAAAGACGAAAACACTGAGATAACAAGAATCCCATTCCTATTTTGCAGAGCCTTTTTCACGGATAGGACTTGGACCCTAACTTTGCAAGATCCCCAAAACTCATAACTTCTGCTCAGACACTGGCTATGCGGAACTTACTGCATGTGCACCCTGTATTGATCTGTCCAAGTGCAAAGTGACTGTGCACAGCCTCAGCAGCATGATTGAAGTTGCTACCATGCAGTGTAAATATGGTGCACATATAGACAAAGTGCACAGGGTCCCCTAAATCCTCCACATGGCTGTTGTAGCATTCTAATAAGCAATAACTGTCAATTGCCTTGAATTGCCAGAAGGTACTTCCAAAGTGATCTGCGTAAAACTGTTTTTCTGAAAGTGCTTTCCAAGGTGGGCCTTTCATATCCAGGCTTTGAAATAAAAACAAGTTTTAGATGAAATCTCTTAAAAGCAAAGGCAATTTAATTTAGTGTACATGTAAACAGAAAAAAAAAATAGTTAAAAAAACCCTGTGTTTGTTTAAAGTAAAGCCTTCCTATTCCCTCAGTTATATATTATTATTGAAGGAGATACCTCCTTTTGAGATGATAAAGAAGGAGAAAAAGTATATTTTCATGTAAAATTGCTAACACATAGACTAGGGAATTCCAAAGATTAATTTTTCACAGCTCACCTTTATAATGCCTACCCAAATACCACCATAAAAAATACTATTTACCTAATTAGAGCAAATACAATTTACTTTTTACTGTATGTATTCTGCTCAAGCAATATCTTCTTAATTCATTTTAACTCTTACATCAGTCACTGCAGTGATTTGATAAGCTTGAAGCTTGTGACCGTGCAATACCTGAACTTCTTATTCATTTTTCCTTTTCTATCCAATCTTCAGCATTTTCAGCATAGCCACTGAAAGAGGAGCAATGGATAGTTCACACTGCTCTTTTTTCTGGACACATTCACACTCAAACCATGGTACCTAAAGATTTTCTATCCTCAAGACCAAATAAACCCCCGTGTATCAGATAACTAAGCTTTTGGTAACTTCCTCATCAGATATAAAACTCCTGTAAGAGTTTTGTTGGTTTTGTCTGTATCACTTTTAAAGTAAAAGATGTGGGAAGAACATGAAGGAAGCACAGAGCAGCTGAAGATGTACAGTTTAGTACTGAAGGATTTGGGCTTTATTAGCACTGTTTGTTATTTCACTGGAAATCCCACTCTAAAATGGAATAAAATAAAGCATTCTGGATTTCCCACAGAATTAAAAAAAAAAAAAGGCTTGAATCAAGTGATTATTTTTGCCTGTTTTGATAAAGTTGAGTAATTTTATTCTGATTTTGATCTCTCATGGCATGTATATAAACATGAAAAGCCAAAACCCTAAACTAAAAGCTATTCTGAAAAGTGGACTCTCTTTGGACTTGTTTAGGATGACGAGTGCATTTTTAGAGTATTTGGGGAGATCGCTTTGGGAGTTACAATGATATATGATATAACGTAAACAGCTTTATACATTGATATAAAAATTCGTCTTTACTTCAGTGCATACTGTATTATGTGCCTATTGGGGGGGGGGAGCTGTATGGCACTGCACTGTGGACCAAGACCAGTATATTGCAGGTGACTTGAAAGCAATAGTGTTGTTAAATTTGCACAGATGAGCCACTGTGATATTATTTCACCCTTAGCAGCCTGATCTCAGACACACACTGGCATTGTGACAAACAGCCTTTTGTCTCCAAGATCCCATTCTGAATGCAACGTAAATTGGTAGCAAGTAAAGTAGGTACCTAGCTGCTGGCACTCACTGGCTTGTAAAAAATTAATTGTGTGCTGTCACATATTTTTAATGAGGTGGTGTGAAAACATCATGCTGCCTGATCCTATTCTGTCAGCACTTGTGCCTGCTTGACCATGAAACCATTTCAAAATACTTTTTTTGTGGAGTTTAAGGCCAGAAGAGATGAATAGAAGACCTATACTGGCCTCCTCTATGTCACAGGTGGTTGCATTGCAGTTAGTTATCCTTGTATTGAGTTCAGTGACCCAGGAGCAACATAAGCATTTTGGTCCCAAAAGCCTCGATGGTTTCATACCAATGATGAACAAAAATCAGAAGAGTACCTCTGATGCTAAAAGCCTTCTGCTGGAAAGAAACCATCAGATGGGATTTATTTGCTCCAGCAGAACATATCACACTGTGCACAGGTGGGGAGAATCATAGAATCATAGAATTGTTTAGGTTGGAAAAGACCTTTAAGATCATCCAGTCCAACCATTAACCTACACTACCAAGTCTACTCTAAACCAATCAAGGGTAGACCAGACTAAACCATGTCCCCAAGTGCCACATCTACCCATTTTTTGAACACAGAAGTGGTGCAGGAGGAAGAGACCCTCTTCAAAAACTGATGGAGAACATTGACCAGAGGGAAAATTTTTTCCCAGTCCCAAACTCCACTTAGGTCTTCGGTCATCTGTAAGATTATTTTTAAGGTCATCCTCAGCATTAGCTATGTTTATCATAAACTCCTGAACACAGTCCTTAGCAGTACTTTTCCTGGGCCCTGGAGTCCGCCCTCATTGCGTGGTCTCAGAGTGGATCAGCAGCATCTTGCCTCCTGCAGTTTCTGGGGAGCAACCTGCACAAGCCAGGCCCAGATCGCTGGGGAGGCTGACCACAGGACTTCAACAGGCTCCTCATTTTGTCTTTCAGGCCATTCTGCATCATTTCCTCAACTGTTGAGCTGAAAAAATTGTCATGAAAGTGTATCGGTTGTAGGTGCCCCAGTGCTGGTGACAGGGGCTGTGGGGGCAGCCCTGGCGTCTCCTCACAGGCCCACTGCAAGGCACAGCTGAGCCCCACAGCCAAGATGGTGGCGCCTTGGGGAAAGTGTATTTAGGAAAGGGCAAAATGCTGCTTGGCAGAGGTGGGTGAGGAAAAATGTGAGAGAAACAGCCCTGAAGACACCAAGGTCAATGGAGAAGGAGAGGGAGGAGGTGCTCCAGGTGCCAGACCAGAGATTCACCTGCAACCCCTGGAGAAGACCACAGTGATGCAGATTGTCCCTCTGAAGCCTGTGGAGATCCACAGTGGAGCAGATATCCACACAGCAACCCATGGAGGACCCCACGCTGGAGCAGGTGGATGAGTCCTGAAGGAAGTTGCAGCCTGTGGAGAGCCCACACAGGACCAGGCTCCTGGTGGGAACTGCAGCCTGTGGAGAGGAGCCCATACAGGGGCAGGTTTCCTGGCAGGAATGGTGACCCTGTGAGGGACCTGCACTGGAGCAGGGGAAAAGTGTGAGGAGGAAGGAGCAGCAGAGACAAACTGTTATGGACTGAGCACAACCCTCATTCCCCATCCTCCTGCACTGCTCAGGGAAGGGGGATTACAGGAATCAGGAATGGAGGCATGCAGTTGAGCCTGGGAAGAGGAAAGGAAAAGGGGTACAGGCTGTCTCTCAAAAAAACCCAATCACAGCCAATTCAGATACTATCAGTATTAAACCAAATGTTTACAGAGGTCAAATTTAGTTTTAAAAAAACCAAGCAGTGTCCTTCCACCATCATGCCAGGAAGCTGTTTCAAGGTTTTCCTACCCTTATCAGTAGGAAAATTTACCTTATTCTTAGTATAAACTTGTCAAAAGTCAGTTTTCAGACTGCAAGTCCTGGAAGGTTTTGCAAACTAGACTGAAAAGATGTGACTTGTTTTCTACCTGCTGGTGACTAGGTACAGTGACAGGTTTGCCTGTCAATATTCTCTTTGATTAAACCAAAAACAGCTACCTTAAACCACTTAAGCTTCATAGCAGAAGGCTTTTTCTCCCAGACTGTTGATTACTTTGTAGCCCTTTCCTGAACTCTAAGTATTCCACATCCTTTGACAAGTCTGGTCATCAGGATGAGACTAGCAGCATCTTACTAATGCTGTGTTTACAGGCAAGAACATGGTGCTGCAACAGGTATTTCTATTCTCTTTTCCACACGTCCAGAAAATTGTACCATTTGTATCTGACCCAGCATTGCATGGAGTCATTTATGTAAAATATAAATCTTTGGTTCCCAGGGGAAAGCCTCCAGACTCTTGACTCTACCTGCATACTTGATTCTCATGTGATATTTGTATTTGCCTGTATTTATTCATATTGTATGAAGTGATTCACTTAAAGTGTTAGAGAGAGAAGTGTCTTGCATCTCAGTTTGTAATGAGGTGGGGAGAAAATTAGAAGTGTAAGGGGACATTTTTTTCTTAATTTATTTTGCTGAGCTGCATGAAAATCTGCTGCTATCTTGGAATGAGTCATAACTTTAAAAGCATAATTCTACAGTGCATAGTGTAACTTTATTCACAAGATTTAACTGGGTGTGTGACTCGTGTAAAATATTGGAGCTATTTTTATTATACAGAAATGCTTATTTGCCTCAATTTGCACAACTTCTTTTCACTACTAAACTGATCCTAGCAGTGTAGAGAAGCAAGGGAAGGCACCTTTTCAAGAGAAATGAGGGAAGCAGAGCTCACGCCTTGCTCTTGGGGTGCACCAAGCTCAGGGAGCTGAAGCTGGGGCTGAGTGGCACTTAGCCCCACATGCTACGACTGCATCTGCAGGTGATGCATGACTCACTCTCACAGGACCAGCAAGTGACTGCCAGTATTAGCATCCTGCCTGCAGTTTTGAAAAGAGCTGGGCCCTCTTGACAGTGACAGTTTATATCACATCCTGGGATCCCTTACAAAGTAGTATTTTTATTTGCCTCAGTAAATCACCAATCAACAATATCTATTTTTCTCAGGTGCAGAGATTGTGCTTCCTCTCACACTTCTGATAAGACACTGTAGGTTTCCTGCACACAAATGAACTTAACTGAAACCCATATAAATGAGGGATGGTTCAAGCTGAGGTTCAAGAAGTACAGCTACTGAAAGAGCTGGATTTGCCTTATTTTTGGTTTTACTCCTGTTGGCTTACAGAACTTAAAACTCGTGTTACAAGAAATAGCCAAATTCTGATTCCATCAAAAAAAGCCAGGCTTGTATTAACAGGAAACACTGACCTTCATCTCAGCTGATTTTGATTTTAATTTCAGAATATTGTTTACTAGACTACAGCAAAGAGCACTCTGGCTTTACAAGTAGGTACTTTATGGATTTATTCAGGTGACAAATACCATGGCATGATTTTATCAGGATGATAAAAGAAATATATTTACCTTACTCTGACGTAATTTCAGATTTACTTTAAAGCACTGTAGAAGCTAATTGAACCAGCACAACTATTTGTGCTTCACTTCTGTTTCACTCAGAAAATGATTTTAGTATAAATTATAGGAAAGTACTTTCTAGACAATTTTACAATGTAAGCTGTGGAGACCTGGCTTAGGTGGCTATGATCTCCTGATCGTAGTATTTCTGTGTTAAATCATTGGTGTAAATGTTGACTTAAACTACTGAACACCAGCACTTTCTAAAAATAGCCAAAACTACATTCAGACAGAAATGTATGTCTCTATAGGCATTTAGAAACATGACAGTTCACCTGCACATTGTACTCCATGCTAATTCAAAATCCTACTGGATTTTCATGTATAAACTAACTATTCTGGCCTGTTGTTACTGTGGTTGAGTATTTTTGCAGTATTTTTGTATCCTGACTTATGGGCTACCAAAAATACATCATAAGTTGTTGGGAGGGGAGGGGGGGAGGGAGGAAGAAAAAAAGAGAAAGAAAGAGAGAAAGAAGGAAAAGAGAAGTCATGTCATAATTAATTTCTTTATATCACTGGTAATTAATAAGCAAAATGGATCATCTCTAACTTCTGAAGCCAAGTGTCTGCTATCTAGTTCTTGACTAGGTTGCATGTTTTTAATTAATTATGTGTTTGGATTGGAAGAATCTTTACCCAAATGTCAATTTTTTCCTTTTGCATTAGCAAATTTTTAATGCTGTAGTGCTACTGCCAAGAAAGTTTGACAAAAATGATTATAAGGTATCCTGAAATGGCCCAGTTCATTAGCCCTTCTGGATGTGAAGTATTCTTTTCCACAGGCAACCTCTAACAACATAGACACAGTGTATATGGAAAGATCTGGGAATATCAATTAGAAATACACTAAACAGATCTCAGCATTTCTAATAAAATACCATATTTGTTCCACTGGCAGGGACTATAGTTTCTGGTCCAAATTACCTTAATGGCATTCAATCAAAAGAGTTTCCCAAAGTCTGGTGTAAAATAGAATGAGTGACCTAGTGCTATGTAGGAATAATAATATTTATTCTCCTTCCTTAGATTCTTTGCAAATACTTGATAATCTAAAAAAGGGAAAGAAAGTTGGCAACATTTTAAAGTGTTTCAGGCCACCTTTGTAATATGGTCATGTCTCAACAAGCAAGTTAACAAATGAAACAATTTACTTTAGCATCCATAAACTTAATAAAGCTTTTATCTACTCTCAGCAATGCAGCAAAGAAAAGCTATTTTTTATAAAGCTGTATGTCTTAGCCATGACAAGATGATTCAAGGCCATAGCTCATAAGCAAAAACTCTGTTTACCAAGGCCATTCTCTGCTATGTCCATCTAATAAAACCAAACAGGTAAAACATATGATCAACCTTTCCTGAGAAATAACGAAAAAATGTTTCTTTTGTGCAATCATTTTCGTCAAGAGAGATTTTTCCTTCTACTCAATGAAAAAGAAGAAAAGAAGAAAGAAAAGATCTGAAAAGTATTTAACTTCAAAGTCTTCCATAACAAGTCAGGAATTGGGAAGTTTTGGGTGAGACCATTATCTCATGGAAATCAGCTTGGCTCACACTTTATAGTGGCTCTGTGCTGATTTTTACCAAGTATAGATTTGGCCCATAAATATACCCAACACATTTTAGGCTTGTGTTAAGCTTAGTCTTGTCAGTGGTATATTTTATTGCAAATAAATCTACTATGAATTACCCCACATGGGGACTCAGAAACACAGTTTTGTTTAGCCCAGTTGGTTTAAGGATGTTGATTATAACACACATAGCCTTACTTTGCCAGTGTTGGCTTTCTCCAGGCGGGAATCCTCTTCCCATGTCAGATTTCCCAGCAATTGGTCAGCAGGGTGCTTGAGATCGATCCTCTTCTGCACAAAGAAGGAGGTTGTGTCTGGCAGAGCCTTCTCTGTAAGTGCTCCAAGAGTTGGAGCTTACTCCTTCCCTCAGTCCAAAATAGCCTGCATTTGGGGACCTTCCAGGGCTGCTACAGAAAACATCTGTTTGCGGGGGGAGAGGTTGGAAAAGGCTGAAGATGTATTTGCTACAACAGGGAAGGGGCAGAAACGAGCTTTTGTGAATATCTGGCTAACTGATATTTTGTTGGACTGGTGCTCTTGTTGCCAAGTCTACCTCACATTTCTAGTGCTGTTTTCAGGTTTTTATGTCTTAGAAAGATGACTTTTCAGTTACTCTTAAAATTAAAAGTGCAGTAAGTAAGTATGGAAACTTGTGGATATGAAATAAGAAAGTCCTACCAGGCATATTACCCACAATTTCTGTGACTTCTAATGCATGAAAAAAAGTCCTTGAAAACTTTTAAAATTATGATTATGGAACCATTGTCAAATACAAATAACTAAAAAAACTACTGACAGCTGCATTGAATGGTATTGATTCATTTTCTCTCTTGACTTTACTGTCACTGGATCTGTCTGGAAACTTACATCACCGTAATGCTGCATTGAGATGCATGAAGGCTAATTTTATTTGCATTACTATTAAACATAATAGTGGTCATAATAAATGTAGAGTCGTTTTCAATACATCATTTTAAAATCTAAATATGGAAGACACTCTGAATGTATTTCTGCCACAAGACCTAAAAAGCAGTGAAAGAAACAGATGATCCAAATTCTTTATTTTGGAATTGGCATCCTAAGCTTGTCATCAATATAAGAATGTTTTATAGTATCTCTATAGAGCATCTCTGTAGACCTCTATATAATAAACATTATAGTCAACAATACAATTGTCAACCAGGTTCAGGACTCTTTGTTTCTTAACAGACAAAATTCATTGGAATTATTTTATAAATCTGATGGAAAAAATTTCCTTGCTGTGTTTGTCTGCTCTCTTCTGTAAATGAAGGTGTTGAGTACTGTATGAAACTAGTGTCATAAGGAATCCCACTGAGCTTCCAGATGCCTCTCCAGAAAAGGATTTCCTTTTGGTCACATTTCTAAGCCTTTTGCAGATGCCTCAAATACCATCAGACACCTAAAATAGCACTAGATGTGTAAGCTGAGGTACCTGAATTCCTGCCTCTGCAAACTGGTCAGCTGCGAGCCTCTTCAGAGTCCCCTGGTAGAACAGAGTTATTGACTTTTATGGGAGCTTAGGCACTTCAGTTGCCAACAGCTATGCTCTAGGTGTCTTAACCTGCAACTGAATCTTACATTTGAGATAATAAGAAGTTATTTGGGGATTTGTCAAAGAAATCCCAAACTGAATAGACACCAGTAGAGGGTTTTTTTCAAGTCTTTCCTATGCCATGCCACTATAAAGTGACAGGGAGGGGGTGGAAACAAAACCAAAACTGAAACAATTATTACTGGCAAGAAAGCACTGGGTATATCTCATCAAGGAGTGTATGGGATTCAAGGAACACATTTACTTTTATTTAATGTTGAACACCTCTTTCGTTCCAGAAACATGGATTTTAATCTCAAAAAATGTCTGGGTTTTGTTATCATTTCTATGTTTTTGTCATCAGAAGTGGAATTTGAGTACAACATGCTGCCAAGATTGCCAAGTATGCCTAGAGATTTCAAGTCTGTATTTTTAAATATACACTGCTGACACAAACTGTGTCTGGAACAGGACCTCTGTTTTCTTTATGCTGCCGTTCATACCCATTCCCACTGTAGTAAAATCAAAACAGTCAGCAGTGTCCTTCATGCGCTGGTGTGTGTCCAGCCAGTCCAGCTGAAGAGCTGTGTCCTCCTCTCTGAAAGTCAGCAGATGCATGTGCCTTCTAAGTCAAGACTCCCATGTTTTCACATTCCAGGAGGCATGTTATGGGCATGTGCTGCCATGTCCTGTGACATTGGCTTGACAGCTTTAAGAGTTTCTGCTGCATTTATTAGGAGATCATTGAACAAATCATGGTACAAGGGAAGGAAAATGGAGCTTGAATTTAGCCCCATTGCCTTACTGTTTATTTCCAAATAGAAAATACACTGAAAGATGTAGTCGTTTTGAAAAAGGGAACATTAAAACTGTTAAATATGCTTCAGCAAGTATTCAGCACAAATGAGAGTTAAGCTGGAATAAGAGTCAGTCAGCCAACATACTTACACTAGGAAGAGACTGTGGTCTACTCAGCCTCCTTGGAGCTGGGAAAAATCCTGATATTTATTATTAATTCTGACACTAGTATTGTAGATGCCTTAGCTGTACCCAGGATTACATGTTCATACTTCACTATTAATTCTGGGTACTTTACATTTATACACACTTTTGTATGTTGGGTTTAGCTTTCCATAGTACCATCTATCTGCAATCCCTACGGAAGTTAGTGGATCAGTGGGTGCTGAGCATCAAAGAAAATCATATCCAAAATATTTCTATTCGGAAGGTGAAAAAGCATTGAAGTTATTCTCTCTGTTATAAAATGTGTATCTTAAATGTTCTGCTTTGATTCAATTTGCAAATCAGGGAGGTAGGTAGGCATTATAATGAGAGATCTGTAAGCATTTAGGCAGCGTATAGCAGCTATGAAATACTAACTAACATGGAGGAATCCTAGTACCACAGTGCTATGAAACAGTCAATAGATAACAGTTTACGTAAAGTACTTAGGAAGAGAAAAAGAGACCATGGTAGCATTAAATATCAGAGTTTACCCACGTATAATTCTGCAGCGAAAGATGGATCTGTGGGAGATTAGGGGAATTAACAGCTTTCATCAGGGTAGAACAGATGTGTATTCCACCATAGATTTTAAATGGGACTGGTAATAAAGCCATTCAAACAAACTGCTAAGGTAAAACATGGATTTGCTGTCCCTCCAGCTGGGTTTCCTCTGCCCTAAATTAAGCACCCAAGGTGTAATTACATGCTCTCCCAAACTGCATTAATCAGTTGCCCTGGATCAACCAGCTAATTCTTTCCTAAGGTCAGTGGACAGCACTCTAGAGGCATAGGACCTACCCCAAGCAGTATATATCTTCTATAAGC
Source organism: Pelecanus crispus (assembly GCF_030463565.1). NCBI lineage: Eukaryota > Metazoa > Chordata > Aves > Pelecaniformes > Pelecanidae > Pelecanus > Pelecanus crispus. Next base: position 94,380,171 of record NC_134645.1, read on the forward strand.
ACCTGGACACAAGGCGGGTTGGTTTTGTTGTGGCTGTGATTAGGGTATGCATACTTATTGTGTGGTACATGGTGTCCCTGCTCCAGCCTCTATTTCTGCCCAGGCATCCTTCACTTTGGCCGTCAAGCCCCCCTGCCGCAAACAGGCTTTGGAGGCACAGAGGTTTTTCTGCCCTTACAGACCCTGCGTGTAACACCAGGCCAAGGAAAGCTGAGGGGCATTCAGACCGATCTCCTCTTGGACACAGAAAGCAAATTCATTCCCAGCTTTCAAGCACGGTTTCTTTCTAACCCTTTACTCCTTCCCAAATGAATTGCAACCTCTGTCTCCTAGCCAGTCATCTCTGGCCCCTTGCCGAATCTTTAACAGACAGCTGCAGCCAGGGCTGCCTCTATTTTGGAATACATGAGTCTCTCACTTCTTCCACATCACTGGCTCTGGTGCATGGCCTATGCTAAACCTAAGATTTGGAGTATCGTAGGTTTCTGAGTGAATTAAGCAGGGTAAAAGAAAAAGCAGACTAGTGTCTATTCAAGTACACAAGAGAGGAAAGACATCTCTTCCAAAGTCAAGTTGTGGTCTCCAGCCCACGGTCACACAAGAGGAGGGTGCCAGGAAAGCACTCTTTCAATCACCCAAGGGCTCGCCCCAAAGTATGGGACTATCTGCACTTTCCCCATATCCAGAGTTAGCAGAAATAAAGCCCATCATTTCCTCGCAGTTACCAAGCTGAGAAGTAAGAGGTGAAATTCTAACATAGAGGGAAAAGGTGTTGGGGGAGGGGAGCTGATCCCGTGTGATCTTTAATTTCAAAACAGTGTGTGGGTAAGTACAAAATTACGCTCTTCTCAGATGCTAAAATAATTCAGAAGTCTTTAGGAACCTGAACCAAGTTTTGCTCACTTCTGTACAAATGCGATTTTTTAATGAAAGTATGGCACAGTTCTACATACAACGTCATTTTGAGTGGTTGTTAATCTTTCAGGATGGATGCTTAAGCAGGTATCCCACAAGTGAAAGACATATTTTTTCTCCTATAGAAATTACAACAGAAGTACTGAACACATCAGCAGTTGGATCAGGACACAATGAACACTGTGTCTACATTGCAAAAAGAAAGGATATCACCTTTCAATAACATTTACATAAAATCCTGTTACTTCTTCAACTAGAAGCTGGGCAAATAATACCATAGATTTTCTATTGACATTTTTTAAGATTGATTTAATTAGCTTTAGTTATGTTCATGCTCCTTTTGGATTTACTTCCTGTGAATATGCAAGTGGTTGCATTTCATGTTCATGGAAAGTAGATTTCAAAGTTACATTCATAAGTCATTTCAAAAACCAAATTTAAATGTAAGGTAAGAAGGCACTGAAATTGGAAGTCTGTGCATGCTCGTCTAATCAGGGAACAGGACAAGTACCATACGTCTTATCAGCACTGTCATGTAATCTAAGCAGCATCACTTCAATTTGTAATGTTGTGGTCCATCAATAGAGTAACATTCAGGGATCATTATAGAATAGACTTGAATTACAGATAATTTAGAGAGAAATTGATCTGTTCACAGATGTTCTCTGAGCATAAAACAAAGCTAAATTCTTTAGAAACAGTTACTCTTAAGAATTATTCGTTCACTTCTCCTTCTGAGCGTGGAATATGGTCTATTAGAACCCAGCTATACTTCCCTGTGCAATATAAATATCTAGGAACATTGAGATAAATGTCAGCTAGAAGGAATCCCTCTTGCATTTAACTGAAATAGAAGCTTGATATAAACACTTGTTTAAAACAGTTCATTTTTAATAATAAGACAAAACCTTAAATCTAAACTGACATCTCAAATTTAGGCAGGGGATTTCTGCAAATACGATCTTTAGTTCAGTGCCATAGTAATTTCTATTTGGCATCAGACCAGGTCTGTTTCTACTATTTTTGAAATCACAGACAAAACCACAGGCAACTGGATCTCTCCTAGGAAAAAATTGGATAAGAAGCAAAAAGAGTTTAATATTCTTCCATCCTTTAGTCCCCAAAAGAACATTATTTTTATTTCTGTTCTCCTCATTTTCACTGTGCAATGGTTGTAGTACTTAGAAAGAAAAAAGGAAATATATATTTTTACTACTCAGATATAGTATTACCCTAAATACTCAACATATTTTAACTATATTGGAACTGTTAATGAAAAAGGCAAGTAAAGCAGCATCCTTCTTTTCTCTTTTCAAAATGAAAAAATGACTGTTTCAGAGAGGGTGAGATTGGGAAGAATCCCTCATTAAACCAGTGACAGAGGCAAATTCTGGGACAGTTGGAGTTGAAATGTAGCTAACGGGGACACACTTGTCATTATCTCTCAAAGTATTTTTCATTCTATTATCTTCCCACATCCCAAACACTATTTTTAATACAAAATGTCCTAACGTTCTTTTTGCAACTAATTATGGTCTTTGTAGTTTTCAGTTCTGCAAATGAATAAAATACCTTCTATGAGTCTGAATGACTGAGTAAACAGGTTTCAGTCTGGAAAAGAGAGAGCTGGTGAGGTGAGGGGGGAACAGAAGTCTGCAAAATCACAGTGGCCTGGGCAGGGTGGATAGGGCTTGACTGCTCATTCTTTCTCCCAATACAAAAAGTTATAAGATAGCAAAGAAAAGAAGTGAGATGCAAAGAAAACAAAATGTCTGACACCGGACACCTGGTCATCAGAATTCCTTGCCAAAAGATGCTGCGGGTGCAAAGATTATGGATGGCTAAGAACAGGCTGGACAAACAGATGGAAAATACATTTTCTAATGGTCACTGAATCCCCCAAAACCGCATATAACTCAGGAAATTCCCTGAGCCGAAAACAGCTGAAGCCTAGGAGAAGACTATTCTGAACTTTCTTACCCTCTCCTTGCACAGCTGGAGTCTGCTGCTGGAGACATACACTGAGCTACCTGTACAGTTACTGACCCCGTATGGGCCTGCTTATCTTCTCATACAGGTCTATGAATAACAGTATGTCTATTGATAATGAGTGACTTTACTAATTTTCTTCACAGCATTTTTTAAAAATTAATTAATGCAGTTTTAAAAAAAATCTAGATTTCAAGGTATTCATTTTGGGTGTGAAACTATATTTAAAATGTGTCATGATCTGCAGAACTAGGCTCCAGAAATATATGATTTGCTGATGCTGTATTTCATTTTTTGAAGGAATGAATGTATGAATGAATAAATTAGTTGACATTAACTACTTCTTTAAATCTAACCAGTACACAGAGCAATTTTTACAAGATTAAGCAGAATAATTCTGTGTTTTAAACAGATGCTGAAGCTCAGATTTTTAAAGGACTTATTTCCATTGATCCTTGGAAACAAGTTCTACAGAAATTGTAATCCATACCACTTAGTGCAAATCGTAAATAAACTGCTTGATATTTGAAACTGAAAAACTGACCTCCACATAATCTCCAATATTCATACCACCTGAACTATTACCATCAATGAAGACCACAAAATGCAGGTGGATAAAAATAATACTTTATATTTTCTAAAGTTCAAATATGAAAGAGGTCGGGCCCAGATATAGGTACCTAACTTTCCAGTAATTTTCTGTGTTGGACCACGTGGGTCAATCACATATGAAGTCCTGTAGGGCATCTGAATGAGGAATGGTCCTTTCAACCTCTCTCAAGCTGCTACTGTCCACACTGACTCATTAACTTTAAAAGCTTCTGACATCTGTCTGCCTGGCGTTTCCATTGATGGTCCTCAAGCACATTGAAATAAAGTTGCTTTGTTTTGCTTTCTGGCTATTAAAGTCTCACTGAGACTATCGACCTGATTAACCTGTCAAGAAATGTCAAGCTGACATGATTATAAATAGCCTCAGACAAATGATGTAAACACTGAAGGCTATTTAGCTCCATCCCCAAAATAGCAAACTTCCCCTGGGTAAATCAGAGCTAAATTTGTCAATTGGTCAGATGCCTTCTTACCAAATCATGCCTTTCTTTTCCTGCTTTTCAAACACACAGACTGCTTATACACACAGATCTGCCACAGTACAATTCACTGCGCCTTTATGCCTTGCACTCCAGGTTTGTATTGTAGTTTCTGTAGCCTAGAATGGGTGTCATAGACTCTTGGAAAGAACTGATCATTTCTCTGCTATTCAGGTGATTCTCATACCTTTGAATGAATGCATACATTATATAGTAATGATCCCACCTTTCCAATTATACATGATGTGCCTATTATCAGATCTACACGTAGATCAACATGACCCAGATTGGTCCTACATGTATTAGAAACTCTGCTACAGTCACTGAGCTTGTATCATTACTACAGACTTCTTGCATCTCCAAATAATAAATTCAGGTGTATACCATCCACTGGATATACTCCTTTCTTGAGATAGATATATATATATATTTGTAACCTATTGGATTTGAGAATTACAAAGTGTTAGGTTTAAAAAAAGTGCCCAAAAGCAGGACTTGGATGGTATTTAGTGACCTGAATCCCAAACCACTATCCTAAAAACCTCTAGTCAGGCAGTAATTCTACTAACTGCCCCAACCCTGTAGATGCATACACTTAACAGCTGTCCTTCCCCTTGACAGTGAGTACTCAGCTCATACCCATGCTCTGATCTGCCTAAGTGTGAGCAGCTTAGCACTTACTTCTTAGCCAGTAAGTATTCAAAGACAAGGCATCCTTTTGCGTAAGTGGGGCCTCATCTGATAGGGACAGACCTCTAAAAATCTGTGAGAAACTCTACTTTGTTTTGCAGTAGAACTTCTGGAGGAGGAAGTTGGAAGATGTGAAACACCTTTTACATTTTAGCTTAGTAATTAGAGTACTCATACAGGAAAATGCCTTTCTTTGCCTGATGGGATTCAGATCCCCATTTTCTTATGCCTTAAGGAGTGATTTGGTAGGCAGAGCCCTATCAGGATTGTTCCTATGAAAGCTGAAGCACTCTGAAGACCAGATGTCTGATGAACAGAGAGAATGTTTAAATCACTGGTTACGGCAGTTTCTTTTGAGAAGGTATGCGGGTTTCTGGTCTCTGTTCCCATTGCCCTTTTAGCCTTATATTTCAAATCTGCCTAATGTAAAATACATTACAAGCCTTAAATTCTAAAACCACGATCTAGCTTACCTTTCCAGCCTTGATGCCCTATGTTGTGTTGTGTCTTTTTAGCCTGATCAGTCTTGAACTACCTTTTAAATAATTCAGCTTAAGGAAAAGGCACCATTTCAAGAGAAAAAAGGGTGAGTTCTTGCACGTGTTGCTAGCAATGATGCTGTTGTCTCAGGTTTGATGTGTCTGAAATCTCTCTGCTTTCCAGGGGTGCTAAGTTCAGGGCGACTGTGGGAGAAAGTTCCAGATGCACGGATCTTGAATAAAGAGGGTCAGGGTCGATCTTCTTGATGAGTCTCCCAAAGTCTTCCCCATGTCTTCCTTTCTGTCTCTATCCCCTCTTACTGCAGGAATCGGGTTCTCAGAGGGAGGAGGGAGCCCTGCTCTGCCTGGGATGGCAGGTGGTAGCTGACCACACCTTCAGCAGACTCCAGCCCCACATCCCCAGTGGGCGCCAGCAGCTGCCTCAGTGAGATACTTGATCCAGATTTCACCATTTCACCAATACCTGGGTTTCCCATCGGCTTGTTTCAGAAAGCTCTCTGCCCAAGGTGGTGATGCTTTAGGTGTCTCCAGCACTCTGTCAAGAGCTGAGCTTCCTAACCGGGTTTTAATTTCTGCAGGAGAAGGCAGGGTCTTTGGAGCTAGCACATCAATTGGCAGGACACAGGCCATATCGAAGACCTTATTCTTTGTAGGTATCTGGAGCAGATCCAGGGCCTGGATACGAACTCACAATTAGAATACAGCAGTCAGGGAAATATGCCTGGGACCTGCTGAGCTGAACAGGGTCGTTTGAAATCACTGGGCAAAATATTTCATTGAAGGCTGACACTGAGGTCAGCTGAACCTGAGAGCAAAGAAGGGCCTTATTTTGCTCTTGAACTTTTGTTGTATATTCTCTGGAGTTGCGAACCAAAATAGTGCTAACTTTATGGGATTGATTTTAGATTTGTATCATATTTTGTTTCTGTCCCTAAGAGGCTTGAAACAGGCTTTTAACCTTGTTGAGTGGTTTACTTCATTGACTAAAGACAGAGAGCCAGCCAAAACTTCAGGTCTGGTACTAAGATTGAAGATGCATTTTAGTCTCAGTCTAATCCCAAATGAGTAAGAACTCAGAGGACAGAAACCACCACCATGCAACCAGAGCTATCACAAAAAGTCTCAGCTGAGAAGCTAGGTACAGTGATAAACCCTATTGCCCAGAACTGGCCTTTCTTAGACCTGCTGCACCGTGGCTGTTTAGCAGCTTATTCACATGGCATATTGTGAGCAGCTGCAAGCTGGCTTTAACTTATGTTGCAAACATTTGACTGTTGTTAGCACTGTAGCGAAACCATACTAGTAAACCTTGATAAAGAGGCAAGCTATACTGTCTCTGCACCATGGGCTTATACCATTGGGGTGAGGGATGGCTTGTATCACACCAACAGACCATTCAGTTTAAGCTGATTGTTCTGTAATACATTGCTGTAAATACATATTTCACTAAGAAATATCATTCAGAAATGTATCTTCTCTTAAATACAGCCCAAAGGTATGTGTTTAAGTCTGAAGTTTAATCCATCTTTCCTTTGGCAATCTCTTCCAATGGTCAGCTGTTCTCCATCTTCAAGTTGAAGTGACAAAGCATAATTGTTCATATGAGCACACCTTCTTATTAATAACAACAGAATTTAGCAGAAACTACTGTGGCATGATTTCAATAAATTGTGAAGAGATATAGAATTAGAGGTCTACATTCCACTTTTGATCTTCACCAGTGAAAACTCATTAAAGGAATTACCTTCATTGAATTATAAGTGATGCACAAAAATACAAAAAAAGGTCTATCTTTCAGCTGAATGTCACATATAACGTTTGCTAACTTATTGATAGACGTTATTTCCTAATTTTCTACAGGAAGAGTAACTGGGGGATACTTAGACCAGAGCCTCCAGAGCTTGCTGTAAAACAAGTGAAATGTATTCAAGATGATATACCTTCTAAGGAGAATATATTCGCTTATTTAGGCATTTCAGTTTCTTACGCTGAATCATCTTTGATATTCCTGCACAAACAATTAATTACTAAGTGTGGTATAAATAATGAAACAGTCATTTATGGAAATAAATTAATACAATACCTGTGTTTTCCTTCTCTTGAGTATCCTAATTATAAGAGCTTCTTGAGTATCCTAATTATAAGGGCTATGCTAAAGTACCTTCAAGACCACATCTTGGAAAGGCAACATATTGTATGAACTGACATCTAGGTCAAAGCCAAAAGAACTATTTTACAAAGAAAACAAACCAGTCATTTCAATCACTGAACAAAGAACCAGTGGGCCTAACTATCTGGAGTGCATGGAGAATTGAAGGACAATTGTACTGTATTACATCACAAATTGCAGTGTTAGGAAGGGGAAAGATGCCTACAAAGATTTCTCCTTTTGTGGGCTGCCTTGCTTGTGTCTGCACTGGTGGGGCTGGGATGTGGCTCATGATGCACATGCTGCACAAATGAGTCTTATAGAAAGGGAGCTGTATGTAGATTGAGGAAAGGAAACACACAAGCTTTTTTCCTCCCAAAAATACATTCTGCATGTACCAGGAAAATACCAGCTTAGACCCTGGAAGAAGTTAAATCTCATAGAGGAAAAGTATAGTATTATTTCTGCTTACCGTAACTGATCACCATGTTCGACAAACTGAGTCAAATCCCCAGTTTGCATAAATCAGAGAAAGTCAATGAAGCTGTATTGATTCACATAAGCTTGTTTTTTAACCCTGTGGTATTTCAGACTGTATAACTATGATTTAAAATAGAGCGCGATCTGTGACAGATTCTTAAAAGAAAAACATAGCAAAGCAATACAATGCATCAGAGTAAACTGAAATATGTGTAAACACATAACAACAGTAGCCAAAAGTAACACTTCATTATTGCACTTGGGGTTACAGTTATTAAGTTTGCTCTTTTTCCTGTTTGTTTTATAACTTTGCAATGATATGAAAATAAGATCCTCTGGGAGAGTCAGGCTTGCAAAGAACACAGGCCTTTCCACATGTCCTAGGCTAAAACACTGCATATTATGCTACAAAAAACCCAGCTGCAAAATTTAATCTGAGGGAGGTAGAGCTGAGACTTCTGAATTTTTTCCCTTTGTGTCTCTTTCTGTCAATATAAATCTAGAAATATAAAAACTCTTAATGTTTTGAAATACCTACAGCTGTGTGTAATTAGTCCATTCTTTTTTAATATGTGCTCTCTCCTGAGTTCCAACGTCTTGATATTCAAGTTAAAGCAACATTCAGTTGAGTAAGACAAGTTTCACTCAGAAAGCTGGTCGAAATACACCTGTGAAATTATTTGAGTACCAAATTATTGATCAGGCCAGGAGGACTTGACTGAATAATAGTACAGGAATTATTTACCAGCTGGAAAGCAAAAGTTGTCAGCTTCCCTCAAGCCATAATGTCTGCCTGTGACTTTTTTATACATTTGACTCAAAAAAGTAATCATTAAGCTGTTAAAAATGTAGTTCAACTAAAATGTGCCTGGTTCACAGAAGAAACCTGTGGCTATTCAGTAAAACATTCAATTAGCCTGGGGTAACTTTTATCTGTTATATGGAGCCTGTATAAAAACTCACACCGCAAGCAATTGAATAATTTCATATTGTGAGGGTCTGAATTCATGAAGGCTAAATGGAATAGGGCACACTATACTAAGCAAGAAATTGTATCAGACCAAGGCCCTGCAGGTAGCACTATGAAAAGTGAAGGTAAAGAAGGAATGATCTAATAAAAGAAACTTTTGAGCAGAGCAATAAAATGAATGGTATCAAAGTGAGATACCTGATGGTATTTATCCAAGAACTCAGAAAAAGACCTCATATGTGGAACTGTTGAACTACTAACCACAGCATGTAACCTGTAACTTAAATCACTAGAAGGATCAAAGCACCAACAGTGACAACAATTCTTAAAATAAACTTCAGGTATGATCGTGGAAACTATGAGCCAGCCTGACAGCTAAACTAGGTAAACTGGTAAAAAAATTCAACTAAACCAATAAATAATAGAAATAGTGGATAAATATGACCTATTCAGGCTTAACCTTTTGAAGAGAAATAATACCTCCTAGGACGTCTTTGAAGGAGCCAAGAACAAAACTGTTGGTAAAACCACTTGGATATTGATAAAACTATCTGTGAGGACCCTCATGAAATGATTAAAGAGGTGCAGTTGCCACTGAATAAGGGCTAGGGTGGATCCAAGGTGGAAAAAGAAGGTGGGAACAAGTCATTTCACAATGCAGGCAGATCTGCAGAGGTATCCCTGAGGATACTATTTGTAGGTATAGTGAGGTGCAAATACTGGTGGTGAGACACACTTAGTTGGGGCAGTTAAACGTGAAGCATTTTGCAAAGCACTGCAAAATGTATAATAATATCATGGATCTGAATGATAAATGGCAGATGAAATTCATTGTTGATGTATATGAAGTCATGCACAAGGGGGAAAAGTCCTCTCAGGCTACATACACATTGATGGACTCTTATTTAACAGCTGCTAATCTGCAAAAGCGTCTATGAGACACCATCGATAGCTCTCTGAACATGTTGGCTCAGCAGTGATCAGAAAGGTAAAAAGAAGAGCAGGATTACTGGGGAAGGAATGGAGAATAAAGCAGAGGACATGGACGCCAGTACTGCACTTTACATATCCATGCTCTGGCCACCCTCTGAGTCATGCATGCAGTTATAATCATCCAGTTTCAAAAGGAGTGCAATACAAAAGAAAGATAAGAAGAACAGTGACAAAAATGATCCAAGGAATAAAGCAGCTTCTGTCCAAAGAGACATAACACAGATTAGGACTCAGACTGGAAAAGCAACAACTGGGGCGGAGAGGGAGTGTGATGCTATATGAAGTCACGAAGGGAATGAAGAGGGGTGACCAGGGAATGATGATTCATTATTTCTCATGGTCACATCTGGCCCAGTGATTGTTCACTGAAATTATTGTGCAGCGAGAGAAGGGGGGAACAAAAGGGATGGAAAGAATGCTGGGGGGACTGTTACTCAATCTTGTCCCAGATTTTTTTCTTTCCATGATGCAGCTAGGCTTTCAGGCTAGATTGACCTTTGGTGTGATCCAGGCAGGCAGTCCTTATGGGCTCATGTTCAGTGTACCTGAGCAATTCAGAAAACTAACTGGATATAACAGCAAAGAACATGTAAGTCTGCATTCAGAAAAGACTGGAAACAAACAGGTTAAATTCTATTGCAGCCTTCATTTTTAAACAAAACCCTTTCCCCATCACAGAATTATTTATTCAACAGTACAGTTTGTTACATTGCTTTTTTCCTATATTATGCATGTGAATGTAATTTTCACCCTTAATGCATTTCTAATGTAATTTTTCTAATTAATATTATTGTGTATTTGATTAATAATGCTTTATCATCTGTCTTAAGAATTGTGTCAAGATCATTAAAATACTGAAATGGAAAACTACAACTGGATTGTCTTGTGCCTTCAGTGCTGAAAATGAAATATCCATTGCACCACATAATCATTTTGACTAAATAAATTTACTATATTTTATATTCCCACAGTACAACTACTGCAATCTTGAATTCTATTAGAATCATGGAATCATAGAATTGCTTAGGTTGGAAAAGACCTTTAAGATCATCCAGTCCAACCATTAACCTAACACTGCCAAGTCCACCACTAAACCAATTAAGGGTAGAGGCATAATTAATTTCATGCTTCCTGGCTTGGTGGCTGGATTATTTTTTAATGAAAGTAAAACTAGAATAGAATCATTAAGGTTGGAAAGGACCTCTAAGATCAGCAGTCCAACCGTCAACCCAACACCACCATGCCCACTAAACCATGTCCCAGAGTGCCACATCTAGCCATTTTTTGAACACTTCCAGGGATGGTGACTCCACCACCTCTCTGGGCAGCCTCTTCCAATGCTTGACCACTCTTTCCATGAAGCAATTTTTCCTGATATCCAATCTAAACCTCCCCTGACGCAGCTTGAGGCCATTTCCTCTCCTATCACTAACTACCTGGGAGAAGAGACCAACACCCACCTCACTGCAATGTCCTTTCAGATAGTTGTAGAGAACGATAAGGTCTCCCCTCAGCCTCCTCTTCTCCAGACATAGTTATTAGTTCAGTTAATGTCATGCATTCTTGAAACTGTAAATTATGGTCACATTTTGCATTTCTATCACATTGCTCTCTGCCAAAGCATTTTTCTGACATGAGACAAAACTATTCCTACCACTAGAAAGAATCACTGTTGCACTATATACCTTAAGAATAGTTAACATTTAAAATCAACATTTTCAATGATGTGTCAAAAAGGCACTTTGGGATATAACTGTGTGGTTTACAGTGCCTCGGACTGAAAACGTTGGCCTCAGTCAGTAAGACCAAGGAGTTCCAAAGGAGTTAATCTAAACTCTGAATGTATAAGAACAATAGGAATCCAGTTTCTTCAGTAGACGCAACCATACACCTAATGCTAGGCTGCAGGATCCTACTAACTTCTTTGAAATTTGGAAAATTACTCACTTTGTATTAGAGAATGCTTTCAGATACAACCATAAGCAAATAAAGTAACTCAGAAATATCCCTGGGACTAGCTGTCATCCTGCAACATATTTAAACATGAGCTCAATTTTAATCACACAAATAATGCCATTTATACAAGAGACAATGCATATATTTTATACTGGACGCATACTTACGTGTTTCAGTGGTTTGGAACATCAGCAAGGTAACAGCTCGGTGGCACTATGTATGAATTTAAGTAAAAGATTTGGACTTAAGGCAGTAATTAAATTAATTGCTGGATGAAAACTTAAATTGTGCTGTTTTACCTCCAAACTATATCATGCATTCCAACTAAAAATTAGAAGACTGAGAAAAACCATGATGGGGTAGCAGACTTGCATTACTTTCATAAACATGCGAGTGGTGCTGCTATTCTGTTAATTCCTGCAAGGAGCCATACAGCCTGACTCATGATTTTGCCTTGAGTATGGTAACAGAAATCTTAATGCAACCGAAACTGCAAATGGAAAATATTTTCTACATTTTTGAAATGAGGTAGAATACTGCAGTCAACACTTCTCTAAATACCTCAGCAGGACTCCTGCTGTAGGACACTATAATCTGGTCACATAGTTCATTTTGACCGCCATCTCTTAATTAAATGCTAATAATAATGGCCAAAGCAAGTGATGCTGGAGTTTATTCATTACCAGACAAAAGCATAACTAGAGGTGTTGTGCCTGATGGCATGTAATACATGGGCTTAGCTTTTCTCGGTATTGTTTCCCTCTGTCATTTTCAGTATTAAAGAACAATGAAATCCAATAATGTGTTCTTTCTTCTTAGCACTTTCACTGCAGGAAAAGAACAATTTCTGAATAACTTTTCCAAGTCAACTTGCCTCAGAAAAGAAAGAAAAAAAAAGTCTTGAATCAATGAGGTTGTAAATGTAAATTTAATCCATTCTTAATGGCCCATGGACTTGGTTCACCGAGGTTCCCTGCCAGCAATTTTCTGCTGTTCCTTTAGAAAAAAAGTAATTAATGAAACAAGTTGAAGCTTGTTGTGTAATCCTCTCTTGAAAGCTGTATTCGTACATTTTTCAATAAGAATGAGCAGCTGATTAAAAATGTACCTGTCTGAAGGCTTAGAGCTGTTGGAACAGAACCTGCTGCTTAATATGATGTTTATTAATACGTCATTAGACTTTTTTTTTTTCTTTTTTTTTTTTTTCTGCTCGTGGTAGAATGTGATTTGCTTTCAGCAAAGACATCCTTGGATGAACTAAAGTTCATTAGGCAGTGAATGTATATCAGTGAAATCTATTAAAAGTAATTACAGTCAGAGAGTTTACATCTAACTTGGATCTAAGTTTTCAGAGAATAGAAATCTCTCTCCTGGGAGACATGGACATGAATTCTTTTGATCCAAGGAAATAACAGAAGCCAAAGATACCACTTCACTAGGAGTGAATTGTTTGAGAAGTCATGGTAGCTCAAAGCACACACCCCACCTCTGCTGCCCATGAGGCTCGCTCTTCCCTCCCAGGTTGCTCACAGCCCTGTGGGAACTAGGGCCCCCACTGCCTCCTCCACTCCTGGGCAGGAGGAGACATACCTGGAAACGCAAGCAAGCGCTGAGCGCAAAGCCAAGACCTGTGTTGCTGTTGCCTCTGCTGCTCGTCCCGGTGCCTGGCTGACCCAGGCCCTGGCATTCCCCACTGTCCTGTCACAATTAAAAGAAAAGAGCATGACCTGCTTGGATTTTGCTAAAGAGAAGTGACATTATCTACCCACAGGAGACAAGCATAGCCCCTCGATTCAAAATTAACAGACCTGTCACCAACATCTCGGAGTCATATCTTTAAGTCTTGGAACAGGAGAAGAATTTAATATATTCAGGATCTGAGTTCCTGTATGTTTGTAATCTAATAGTGTAATTAAGCCCCTCTGGAGCCAGAGAGCTGTGCCAGTGGTTCTACTGGGACACTGGGCGATATATATCTTGTTTGATTGTTAAATGAAAGAAATGCAACGCCAGCAAAAAGAGGGATTATTTTAGTTGTTTTCCCTTCAACCTCACTGCCTTGAAAATCCTTAAAAGGACAAGACTACTGCTGGCAGAGCTATAACAGTAACATTTTAAAAGGACAGGAATGCCAATCCAGGTTGAGAATTGATGTATATGACTCAAGTTGGCTTTTTTCCACCTTTCCTGGTGCTAGGAGGTACTTCCTTCCAGTACCAGCTGCCTTGTCAAAGGCTTCTGCAAGATTCTTCTCTCTGATCCACTTGGCTTCCTTCTTAGAAGGATTCAGTTCTTGATTTCCACTGTGCACAGTTTTATTTTACGTGAAAGACCTGATGGGGAAAAAAAAAAGTCAGAAATCCCTACCAAAGAGCTTGTAGCTGCTGCTGATCTGCGAAGGTTCATATATTCCAGGTCATCATTAAATCTTGTACTGAGAGTTTCTGGAAACTTGAAAAAGCCAAAAACTCAGCAGGGTTTTCTTCCCTCTGCCCCGCCCCGCCCCCCTCTCCCCCCGCTCACCAACACCTACTCAGTCTGCACTAATATTCATTTTCCTCCTCCTTCCCATGACCTAAACATAAGTGCCATGGATACACAAACCTCTCTGTCAATGCTGTAATAAGCAGTAGCACAATATTGACAAGCAGAGATGTAGAATTGATTTAGGGCTCGGTTTTGCAGCTGCTCAAATTTGGAATTGCCATTGCCTTCAACAGGAATTCTCAAAAGGGAGTGGCTGCAAGTTCAGGCCCAAAGAAAGCAGTAGCGCATCGACAGCTCACCCGTCCAGCCAGCCTCTCCCTCCTCTCCGCGACCTGACCTGACCCAGCTCAGGGGATCCAGGCAGAAAAAACAAATGGTGGCTGGAAGGTGATATACTGGAGATAGAGTTTGTTAGCCATCTTCCTGTGCCACCAGCGTTGCCACAGTCTGTAAGGGCAGAACCAAAGATTGGGAAGAGACAGCTGGATGAAATAATCATGAAATAAACCTTCATTCCAACTTTGGTAGTTATGAGGCATTAGAAATTTATTTCATGTCCTTTTTTTCTCCCCACCTCCAGTCATTTCTCCTGTTTGCTTCTTTCTGCAGCTGTATTTTATATCCCAGTTTGGAGCAAACGTTAAGATTCTTGAACATACAATTTTGAAAGGGCATCAAATATGAGACTAAGTAGCAGAAATGCAACAAATGCACCAAGCATTCATACAGAGAGACCATCTTAAGTTTTTTATCCGTGTATTGCAAACATGCTGTGCTAATTTCAGGGCTTGGACACATAGGGATTCATGTCAGAAAAAGCACTGGATTTTTGCTGTGTTTGGATTCTGTTATGACCCCAGAGCTGATACTGGTAACTGATAGGACTTTCATAATTTACACAAATCATTGGAAGGGTCATTGTGCACCATTTTTGGTTGACAAAACTGACCTAATTTTTTGACTTCTCACATGAAATTATGATCAGTGCTAGCTGTTGTCCTGTGCAATACAGCAAGAATTTCCTCCCATCCAGCTGAATGATGTCTGTAAACATGTTTTTAACAACCGTCTGCTTCCCATTAAATATTAAGAAAGGTGTAAAACTGAAACAAATGAATAAACAAAACAAAACAAAACAAAACACTGTACTTCTAGGCCTTAATATGACTGTTTAATTGCACAAAGTATGCAGGACAACACTGTTTTACTGTCACAACTTAATTGTTTACACTTACTTAGACAGGCTAACTGTAATTAAATTATGTCTGTTTTGAAATACATCTTTTTTCCTTAGCAGACCTTAATTTGATTTAATGTTATGTTTTAATTTAAAACTCCTTTAACATAATAGAAAACAAGTTGGGATGACAAATAAAGAGCTAATGTGCAGATATTATTAATTTGCACGTAAATCAGTTAATCTTTTTTAATGGAACTTCTTTAAATAATGCCTTTTTTATCAGCTTTATTTCTGCTCTTTATACTGCTGTTGTTAAGGAACCAGCATTTTCCCAATGACGCACCAATACTGGCAGGAAGCACATCCTAAGTGTATTTTGTGACTCATTTCAATTTGCTCTTTAGTGCATTTGCAGTTTGCTCATTAACATCAGCATTGGTGGCTAATGGATACTCAGTAGGAAGTCATTTTTTTCATGCATGTTTCATGGAGCAACAGAAGTGAAGGTGAAGAGGGATTTCACTGGTGACAAAGCAGGCTGGTGGCTGGATGGTGGGCCATGACCCAGGGCTTAGCAGGACCAGGCAGTAGCTGAGCACCACTGGCTCCCGTGCTGGGACCTCCACCACAGCTGGCGTCTGCTGTAGCACCTACGCTCCCCACCTCTCACATACACACAGCTCATATGCATTGGCAGCAGAGAAAGGGGAATTATCTCTAGGCTGAAAGAAAATGATATCTTTATACACTGACATTGCTCCACAATTGAGGTTTCTGAATACCACGGTTGTTATAAATCTGAATATAGAACAGACTTGGCTGCATACTTTTGCAGTACTTTCCTTGGCTCATTTTTTCTTAGCTTTTACTCTTTTTTTTTTTTCTCTTTTTTTAAAGAAGACACTGGAAGAAATACTGCTTTTTGTGTTACCCATTCAACACAGAAACCACTAATCATTTTTCACCCAGGTCTTCTGGCTCTGTTGGAGACAAAAACTGGAAAAAATATCATTCCCTTCCCCCATACACCAAAAAACTAAAACCTGAAGCTGTAGCTCATTTTTTGTCAAAAATTCCCATTATGTGGTTTAGGTGAACTGGTCATAGTGTTCAGCTATAAATGAATTGGGTTTCTGACAGATACTATCCCTTGGAAAGCCTATTAAAGGCAAACATCTTCTCTCTGTGCTATCTTCAGTTGAAGTTGTGGAGACTTGAGAACGGCAGCCACAATCTGTTTGCATGAATTGGATTGGTTATGTGTATCATAATTTCCCTCACTCAGAACACTTCATCAGGGCATTTCAGTGACACAAATACATGTCTGTAGGCTCAGACTCCTGCAGAGCATGCAATACATGAAAAACACACGTAAAACACATGTAACAAAGAGCATAAAAGGAAGCCTGAAGGCAGAAGGAGGGGTAGATGCTAAATGCAAGCTTGGAAAACCCCTGAAGTGCCCTGCTGTGCACACCAGGAACCATACACAACCAGGTCAGCAAATTTTCAAGCATTTTCAAGAAAAGCAGAGGTTTACATTATTGTTGTTATTATTATTTATTTCATCATACCAGGAACAATAACAAAATCAGTATGCTCTTCAAGGTACACAATTACCTTTGTTATTCTCTCATAAGGTTTTCCTAGCCTCAAGTTGTTTCCTCAGCTTTAAAAACAATGACGTCACCAGATAGAGCAAAAAGGAGTGCATCATACAAAAAAACTTTAAGTCCAAAGGCAGAGGATGGGCCAAGTGCATAAAAGTTACATATACAAGAACTCATGTCCCGAGTACTCCACAGTTTAATAGGCACGTTTAATATAGCTTCCAAAACAGTTGCACAGTCACTTAAAAACAAAAAGCAGATGCTGAAACAAATAGGAAGAAATGCTCAGGTGCCATTGATAAAGTCAAAATGCTCCGTATCCTTGTTTGATTCATTCCTCACACACACACATAAACAAAGGATACTTTCTGACCATAAGTATAGTGTAATTGACCTGGTACAGAAATGGAAACACAGGAAGAATAGGGACACAGAGCTCAAAGAATATTTAGATAAACAGTATGATGATAAAATTTACCCTGAAGTACTTAAAGAACAAAATGAAATAATTATTAAACTGTTGGATACTGCTGTGAAGTCATGGAGGAGAAATGGCACCCCAAAGACTGGAACTGAACGAGTGCAATCTCTCTTCTTATAGGGAAAAGGCAAATGCAGGGTAATAAGGGCAGTCAGTCCAGACTGGGTAAGGGGAGATGTACTAGAAACTCTCTGAAAACACCAAAAGAGTGACAAGATAATGAAATGGCCAACATGGATATCTCAAGAACAAGTTGTACCAACCTGATCCTTCCTTGACAGGATAATTAGCCAGGATGCCAGCTAGGATAAGGTATAACTCTAGTGCAATAAAGCCATCCCATGTGACATGTAAATAACTTGGGGAGATGCTGGCTAGATAAAATCACTATAAAGAAGTACAGCTTGTCCTAAGTCAAGCTCAAAGAACGTGTCAGTAACATGTTCTGAAATTGGCAGGGCAGATCAAGCAGTGTCCTAGAGGATTCCATTATAAATCCACTATTAAGCAATCTTTTCAGTTAGATGCTGCAACAGAAGTGGTTTATGCAATTAGACGTATAAAATGTGCAGACCAAAGCAACCTGGGAGGGCCTGCATGTATTTTTGTGGACAAGACCGAAACTCAAAGTGCCCCTAACCATCTGAACAAAGCATATGCCCTCTGGGAGATGGGCAATGAAAGTGAGCGAAAGAAAAGTTAAATGCCTGTGTACAAAACAGGGAATAATGGCTACAAGGGAGGTTTAGGTTAGATGTTACAGAAGGGGGCTAGGAGAGAAGAAAACAAACATTTTACTACAAGGATAGAAAGCAACTGGAACTATGCTGTCTTCAGAGACTGAAAAAATCCCTTGCTTTTGTGTAGTTTTAAGAAAATAATAGATAAATATCTGTTGGGGGATGGTCTAAGTGCATCTGATTCTGATTCAGACTGGCAAGGTAGGCTCTATCTCCATCACTGCTATGATTTGTCAGCCCTCAGGCTGCATCAATAAGGTATTCTTTGTTCCTCATTCACTTTCTCCCCTTGTCTTTTCCAGACTTGCCTGCCCTGTGAGACCATTTGCCATAAGATTGGCCAGTTACTAGAAACCGAGCGGGACATTCACATGTTGTTCTGTTTGCCAGATCTGAACACAGAAGAAACTCAGTGAATAAACATAGCTTTAGCATACCGTCAGCTATGTTTTTCTCCCTTCTCGCTTCAGTATCACAGGTTATGTTACAACACATTTTCCACAGCTCTTGTTTCCCCCTCAGCTTGCTTTATAATGTTCAGCTTTGTACACATGTGTCCTGGCAGCACGTGTCCAAAGCAGAAGCAGGGGATCAATCTGTGAGGCTTTGGAAAAAGTCCATCTGGGACCAACGTTGTCTCCTAAAAATGTCCCCAATGCCACAACCTCGAGGGATAAAAGAGGGCAATTAAAGTCCCCGCTGCTATGGAGAAGCGTGCAGAGGGGTTGAGTTATTGCTCTCTCTTCCCCTGTCCCTAGTACTCTCATTCCCTCTGCATCTCTCTAATGAGCATCATCTCACACAAAGCAAACAGGAAGATAAAACATTGTTGGAACAAACCATGCAAAATGGAGATTTTTCAGTGGCGCACACTTTGGATGCAGTATCTGCCACCCCACTTCTAATATTTGTAGTACTATAAGCTTTCCAACAGCTCTCTGGTTTGTCACATGAAGTCATGGCAATACTAGTAGCTGCCTGGCAGTAAATTCTTGTATTTCGATAGAGGAAACACAGGGGTCATAGTATTATGCTTTAAAGGACACTATCCAGATTTTTCTGTGGACCAGTCAGACCCAGCTACATGATGGTCCTGTTTTTGTGGTTTCAGTTCATCCTTATTTCAAGTTATTTATGTGAAGAAAGAAAATTTGGTTTTATGACATGGATTTTTAATAGGGACATATATTCACATATTTTAAAAATGCAGAATGCTCTTATTTGGTTCATTTTGTTTGATTTCTACTTTCAGTGAAAATATCCTTGGAACTGGAGGAGGAAATTTTTTTAGTTGTGAGTTGCAATACAGGTTGTATACAACTTTCTACGGTTTTCAGTAAGCAGGAGAAAACATAATGAGAAGCCTTGCACCTCAACAGACTGGAGAACTGAACAGAGAGGAAGCTCATGAAGTTCAACAAAGGGATATATGGAGTCCTGTGTCTGGGGATGAATAACCCCAGGCACCAGCACATGCAGGGGGCCAACTGGCTGGAAAGCTCTACAGAGAAGAAACTTTGGAAATTCCATGTGAACACAAGAAAACACTTTTTTTTTTTTTTTACTGTGAGGGTGGTCAAACACTGGAATGGGTTGTCCAAAGAGGTTGTGGAGTCTCCATCTGTGGAGATATTCAAAACCCAACCAGACACAGCCCTGAGCAACCTGCTCTATGTGACCCTGCTTTAGTGGGTGCGTGGATTACATGATCTCAGGAGGACCTTTCCAACGTCAGCAATTCTGTGATTCTGTGATTGTGTGAACAGAGGAAATGGGAAAGAAAAGCAGTCATTCGTTAATGATAAGTGAGTACCTCATACCACCTCATCTGCTCTCAATGGAAAAGGCAGATTCCTGACTTAAAAAATGCATCAACTGGATCTCCTCTTGGAGTTGTTTGTGTTACCGTTATAGGGAATGTAGAGAAGGAAACACAACCTCCCTTTCAGTGATTTCATCCCAGTAGGGAAGAAGAAGCTTCACTCACCATGAGAAGAAAGAAAGGATACCAAATAGACATTCTTCCCCAGAAAATCCTTTGGTATCCCTCTTTAGGGAGCAAAATTCAGTTTGGACAAGGGTGTTGAGGAACTTTGATGTCAGAGCATGGAAGACTAATGGGTCCTGAGTCAGTGTTGGAGTCATCATAGCCCCCAACATCTGGTGCTCTGCAGAGGTAAGGGAAGGATCCAAAATAGGTGTGACACAGTGGCTTTACTTCAGACTCAAGGACTGTGCACTGGTTTGTATCAACTGAATACCAGACCACATGTTTCCCTCCCTCCAATTATCTTTGCTTAGACTATAAGAGTAAATAAAGGATGAACAAGCAGCCCTTACTACATACTAGAAAAAACTGACATGTGAAAGTACATGGTATGACATATCTACTGTGAAGTGCCCACCTTGCAAGAATTAAATAAGTTAATTATTTTAGGGTTTACTTTAGGGGAATATAATTTTCAGAGGGCACATTTTGCAAGTCAAACTTCTAGGTCTGAAGAGCAAATTTAAGTAATTCAAATTCTGGATTTTTAACACACTCCTATGTGGCCAGTAGAAAAATTACAGTGGTGCAATAGAAAGCTGCCAACATCTCTAGAGTTGACATTTCAGAAATTTTTCTATTTAACAACAGGGTGAAGAAAGATGAGCTCCTCATGGGGTCAGAGGAGTTAACATGATGCAGCTTCAAATCCCCCATGCCCTAAGGACCTCCCATAACCCAGCTCCTACCTTGTTCTGAAAAAAAGAAACTAATCCCTAGTATGAAGCAGTGATGTATTTGTGCCCCAGCCAGACTGCCAGACCATAGTTTTCTTCCAGGTG
The DNA here is from genome assembly GCF_030463565.1 of Pelecanus crispus. NCBI lineage: Eukaryota > Metazoa > Chordata > Aves > Pelecaniformes > Pelecanidae > Pelecanus > Pelecanus crispus. The sequence goes on from NC_134645.1 coordinate 94,401,231, forward strand.
ACAGCAACCTGTAAGCCCATCTCTCCCAGGCTGCATTTGCAGAACAGGGCTCCAAACAGATTTCAGCTGCAAGCAAATACCGATGGTCTGGAAAGGAAGACTGCTCTCTTACTAGAGAACAGGGTCAACAGCAACAGCAGCATCCTCTAGCTATTGAAAAATGGAAAAAGTTTTGTTTGGAAAGGGGAACAATTATTCATTTGACAATTTAGTCTGTTCCTTTCCCAACCTCTGTAGAAATTACTACACTCACCCTAACAGCTACAGCAGATCCATAGCTAATCATTGCAGGCAACATGGTGCTCTTCCTCATGCGACTCAACCAATCTTCAACATAGTCGATCTGCCATGTTTCAAAGCCATCATCATCCTTATCTTGTTCCAGTAGGTTATGCTTATCACACAAGAGTGAGACTGGATGAATTCTGGACTAATTTCATGCCATAAAATCTTCAGAGTGCTGTGTTGGACCCTTTTCGCCCTACTGGAGTCCCATTATCTCATTCTGACAACCCCTTACACACCTGAGGGATCATGTACCCAATCAGTGGAAAACACAATTTTGATAGTAGGATGCAGTACGAATTGTTAAAATCCTGAACTTCTAGATTTTCTCTTCAGAATGTTCACCTTAAATCCCTTTTAAGTGCTTATTTTAAACCATAAAGTTAAAAAAAGACATGAAAGAATTTAAAGGATTTAACATTTACTCACCTTTTTTTTTTTTTTTTTTTTTTTTACTAGCAATGACAACATAATGAAGTGTTCATTACTCATGTGTATTAATGTGTAAACACCTCCCCCTGAATCTGCCACAATGAAATGTCATTTCTGGAAGTATTATGTATATGTCATTCAGAGTAAAATTGTCCACTGCAGGTGCAGAAAGAAACAAAAAAAAGTAGTGTTTTTCTTTTTTCCTCTGGACTGACACATCTCTTTCATCATTCATTTCATTACTAATTTATCACACAATATCATGTTCTTGTGGCATTGACTTGAATCAGGTTTAGCATGGACAGGTGCTGTTTAAACATTCCCTGCCCACACACAACTCTCCCAATAAGCAATGATCCTTATCAGAAGCATCCTTCTGCTGTTGCAGCTTAGGGCAAACTCTGAAGTAGAAATCATCAGTGACACTTAAGTGTATTACAGAATTTGGTGATTTTTTTAAAAAAGTAGGGATTAATGGAGATTAGTGTGTCCTATGAAGAACATAGGTCCATTTTTTAGGGTGTCAGTCAAGGGCTGTCATTAAACTCCTTCCTCTGCCACATGCTTTTCACAGGACTTTGTAAATGTCACATTGGCAAAACTATCAGAAGCAGTTTGATACTTAGCACCCACATAGCTAATCCTTTTCCGTGCTCTTTGCAGCTAATGGATGAATAGACATTTCTAGAATGCAGATAAACTTATCCTAAAGAAGATATCTAGAACAGACTGACAAATCCCGCCTTCAAAATGCCTACTTAGTTCTACTGTCTATCAAGGGATCCCCTAGAGAGTCTCAGACATGTCTACAACGTAGGTATGTAAAGCCAGGTGAGCTCAGTCCCATCCTTTGTGCCTGACTTCCTCCTCTGTTCAATGGGGTACAAAACATTTACCTTCAGATGATGTAGATAAGAGAAAATAATATTTCCCTTGTATAATATGTAAAATTATATTCTTATATGCATTTACTCCACATACTGTGAGATAAACATGCTCCAGACTGCGGAGCACTGTCCCAGGCACTGGCAGAGACCCATTTGGGATTATGGGTCACCCACAACGGCTTCCCCCATGCCCCCAGATGGCAGAACACAGTCCCCCTCTCGCCAGGAGTGTCCCCGCATTGGCTGTGCTGCACAAAGGGGTCTGCTGCAGACACGACAGCTCGCAGGAGTTGTGTGAATCAGCCCATTATCATGGGTGTTTTCCTGACCCAACACATCAGCGTGGCTGCTGGCCCAGACCTGGCTGCTGCCTGCCAGCCTGAGCATGGGCAGAGCTGGCCTGAGAGTCAGCAGAGTGGGAACACTCTCCAACAAGCTCAAACTAAGCTATTTGTAATCTCCATCAACGAGGGGGGCAAGGCATTATTGTACTGCCTGTCCTCTTAGCAACTGAACTCCTCGTTCAGACAAAACTCCCATTCATTTAACCTGCATCACTGCTTAAGCAATTTCAACATCAGCTTTTTCCTGCTATTGAAGGGTCTGAACCCCAAACCTTGTAAATGAAAAATACTTGTGCTGACATAAACAAGCTTTGGATAAGTCCCTATTTTATGCATATGTTTTCTGAAAAGGAAATGAGAAAAATATTTAATGGAAGAATACTTTAACATCCTGAATACGTGAAAGACCGCAGAAGTCTACAGTGGTACATCTTGAAGAAACCTTGATAAAACCGCAGAACAGCCTAAAAAGCTGTGAAAAAGAAGCAAAACCAGAATGGAAGCAGGAAGACTTACAGTTCTGCAAAAGGCAATGAGAGTTTTGCCACAGATTTCCAGCTTATTTGTATTTCACTCTTCCTGAAATCCAAGTGACATAAAAGAATACCGTCTCATGCTTTTAATAACCATTAATTTAAAATTCTGAAGAGGTTTTAGCAGGTTACAAAACTGTTTTCAATATCTGTGTGAACTGCACTCATTTCACTTTGATAACAGTCTGTTGTCTTATCCCAGGATGTATTATAGAGCAGGTCTGTTAAAGATGAACGTGCTTTACTTTAAGATCTTGTTCCCCCCATTTACTCTACTTAGTACTGATCAGGAGCTTTATTTTTTCAAATATGAATTCTGTGTTTCAAGATCAGATTAACCTTCTGGAACGCACAAAATTAAAGCTGTGATTCTTCTACTTTATTTCTTGCAAAGTCATTGAAAGATTGCCCATGGTTAAAACTTACTTTGATACCAAAAATCTGAAGAGATTTCTTGGATTTAATATTTAGAACATACATTGTGGGTTGTGTTAGTCAGCTGTCTATGAGTCTGATAAGGTCAGCTGAGATTTCCCATTGCGCTAAGCAGAGCAGCCTCTGAAAGTCAGTGACTGAAATCTCACTGCTATGTCAACAGCACAGCCTCCCTCTCCAGCACCTGCAGAGCACTGCAGCCCTGACCAAGACAGGGACAGCCCTTTAAAGCATGGGAATCCACTGCCAGTCTTCTATGCAAATGTGTCAAACTATAGACATTTACTGTTCGCCCTCAATATTTATGATGTTGACTGAAGAGGTGGACTAGCTTACAGAAATGATAAATAAAAAGTGAGGTAGACTTGTCTTCTGTGGAATTTTTTCCAGTTTAGTCAAATGGAGCTCCCTGCCTCTTCTTGGCGTCTGTCAGAAAATTACAAGCCAGGGTAAATTGGGACTCTGTTTTAGCACTTCATTGTGATGCATCATTTAAAAGGTATGACAGCTTTGCACTTTTCCAGTAATACCAGGAAAATGGGGAAAGGTTATACTTAGGCTTAGTAAACAGGATTTTGGTTCACCATTTGTTCTCCAAACCAAAACAGAAAAAAGGAGAAGGAATTTTGAACAGTCCTCCAATATAGGAAGCTGTTTAACTTCCACAGATGACTTTTAGGTGGTACATCCCGCAGTATCGGGGGGAGCAGGGGGGAGGAAGTGAAGAAAAAGAAATAATATACCATCGTATGAGACCCAGATCACTGAAGAATAACATAAAACATAGGAAAAATCCTAGCGCTTATACACAGAGGCACAAGGGACCTCAGTAGAGCCTCTTACAGTAATGGTACTCACTTGCACTCAGTGGAGTTCACCAACATCCATGTGAGAGGTAGGTAATAGTAACAGCTGAGTTCCCAAAGCGCACTCTTAATGAAGAAACAGAGAGGCAAAGCAGAAATCCTTCCCTCCACCCATAAGAGGACTTAGAGTGCTGTCTGGAAGGTCACTACCTTGACCACTACAAGTGGTCAACTTGCTCAGCCAGCAAAAACACCCTGTTCCATGGCAAACACATGTCCCACAGGCACACATGTCCTCAGAGTCTGATCCAGCATGAGGACCGTCTCACAATGAGAAACACAAGCCCACAAACACTGGGTGAGGAAAACTTCAAGAGGCTGGCTCTGTCAAGGCTCAGTAGGGCAAGTGGGGCAGACTTGGAAGTGTCTGGAATGTCTGAGACTTGCACAAAATGTCCCAGTGGACTCTATTTGGCACATGGGCTGAGGTTTGCCACCGCTTCAGTGAACTTCACAGTACATTGTCTCACTAATAGGTCTAAGGCATTAAAGAACTCAGGGAATCCTCGTTTCAAAAAATCTTTTAATCCCGCAATTGAGCAAATGAAATGTTACATTGCTTATATAGACACATATTTAATAATAACATAGAAAACCAGATTTAACAGATATATATAGTCCAATTAAATGTTTGATTCTTATCATTACACTAAGAAATGATCCAAGAGAGAGTTCATAGTTTTACTTACTCAATGAACAAAGTATACTTTCATTGTGACACATGCCCCAACCAGGCAAAAGGGATGAAGCATTGAACCTTTCCTTCAAAGAATGACTTTTTTAAGTAGAAGAACATAGATAATAAATGAAGGTCCTTTGACTCCCACTTCACTGATGCATTGAAGTTGAATTTCTCATCTTCTTACTCAAGTTCCCACACAAGTCCTTCCCTCTTAGTTTATCCAGCTTTGCTCCTTGCCACGATGGTGATGTCTCTACTAAACCAATGTTAGGCTTGATGCCCTACTGCCTGCTTTCTACAGCCATGCTGTTCTCCATTAATGCCCTTGTCGTGGTTTAGCCCCAGCCAGCAACTCAGCACCATGCAGCCGCTCGCTCACTCCCCCTACCCCGATGGGATGGGGGAGAGAATCGGAGGAGTAAGAGTGAGAAACACTCCTGCGTTGAGATAAGAACAGTTTAATAATTGAAATAAAGTGAAATAGTAATGATGATAATAACAATATAATAATGATCATAACAATAATAACATACAAAGCAAGTGATGCACAATGCAATTGCTCACCACCCGCCAACCAATACCCAGACTGTTCCTGAGCAGCGATCGCTGCTCCCCAGCCAATTCCCCCCAGTTTATATACTGAGCATGACGTCATATGGTATGGAATAGCCCTTCGGTCAGTTTGGATCAACTGTCTTGGCTGTGCCCCCTCCCAGTTTCTTGTGTACCTGGCAGAGCATGGGAAGCTGAAAAGTCCTTGACTAGCATAAGCAGTACTCAGCAACAACTAAAAACATCAGTGTGTTATCAACATTCTTCTCCTACTAAATCCAAAACACAGCACTATGCCTGCTACGAGGAAGAAAATTAACTCTATCCCAGCCGAAACCAGGACAGCCCTTTAACTTGATACATAGTATGCCCTTGCTTAGATGGTTTGCCAAGTCAAAGCTCCCTCCTCATTCATCTCCCTTTTTGAGATCTGCTTCCATCATGAAGACTATGAGAAATTACTGTTTTCAATTATGTAAACATCATTCAAAGGCAGAATTACTAGAACCTAATTACTAGAACCTTTTTATGTTTTTAAAAAAACAGCATATAGAAGAATGACCTAGAGAGATTAATAAATTCATTTAAAAATTGTAAAATTTGCAGCTGCTCACTGAGCAAGAAAGTACACTTCTGAGGTAGATGAGGTCTTCATACAAGTTTGAAAACCTCTCCAGACCCAGCTGACCATTTGGATACTGCATGAGGATGCCAGGAGATGCTGCCTATCCTTCTGCAATACCATTTTTATTTGTCTTCTCTTTGACCCAAGGAAAATTGTTACCATTAATTTGTTTGACAGCTGACAAAGTAAGTCTGACTTGTTTTGGTCACTCGTTACACGAGTAATACATCAGCAATGTTTACATAGCTGTTTCTGTGATCCTATTCTCATTCAGGTCCTTAGGTTTCTTCCAGCCAATTTCAGTAAGTAATGGATTCAGACTGCAAAATGGGACTACACCAATTAGAATTGTACACATTTTGATTTGTTTATGAAGCAACAAAGCACATGGTGTATCCATAACATTTCTTATGTGATAAAACTTATGTATAGAGCATAAGACCTGTAGTGAACTAACATCTTGCAATTATATTACTGCATAAATTGGGCTCCTATAATTCAATAAGCTTGAGTGTGAATTTTTAAAATTGAATGCCAAAAGTGATTATATGAGTCCTGTTTTCAAAACATTGACTCTCTAATGTGCCTATTGGCTTTAGCAGTATTTTCAGGGCAGAACAGTTCTTACATTAAACTGAGTTAACATCCAATGACATCTTGCTTCCTCTCTTGTTGGCAATAAGAATATAAATAAGGCACATTGTAAGTATAACAAGTATTTGTTCAATATCTCAGTGACCAATTTGCAAGTTTTTTTAAAGTATTGAGTAGGTCAAACATTCATGCTAAACTGGTTGCGATGGTCCTTTCACAAAACTGAAGTCTCAATGAGACTTAGTGTTCTCCATTCAGGGAATTATCACACTTGCCTTTTCCCAGTGAACCACTGTGCCCAATTAACCATGGTTGACTAAGAACAGATCTTTTCAGTTTACAGACTCTGCTTTACAACTGATTCATTGTATTTGGGTTGTTCATTTTTATCCTTGAGAATTGTGCATTCACTTTCTAGTCTTAATTTATACTCTCCTTCTTTTTTTTTTTTTTATAATACATTGCAACTTATTAAATATAAGATTTTAAAACAAGAGAATGAAGCAAAATTAACATTACTTTGTGGCTGGTGAAAAAAGAGATCTGATTTTGTATGTGACTGCCTGGGTACACACAATTTCTATAGCATTCAGATGGGACAGATAAAGAAATATGGTGTTTATTTGCAGTGACCTGGGAAAGATTCTGGGATACGTTTGCATAATTCCTATGATTAGCTTTAGCTCATAAGTGCTGGAAAATCAGATCCACAAAGTTGTCATACCTGATGAAGGAGTAGCAGTGTGTTTAAGTGTGTTTTTCAAGGAGAAAGAAAACATTACTATTGATGACAATAGTATTTCTATGGTGTCACAGTTCGAGTGACATGCATGTTTCCTGCTTTTAGTTATCAAAAGTTAGTTTAAGTTAGTCTATGCGTCTATGCTTCTGCCCTAATTTCTAGAGGCACTCCAAACAGCAATTCTTGCCTTCCAAATATACAGGGGAACAAGTGTCTACTGGCAGTGCTTTTTTTCTGTACTAACTATTAAGGGAACCTGGACAATGAGGTTGGTCTCAGATCCAGATTCACCTCACCTAACATCAGTTATCTTACATTTGAGCATCTGGTCAATTCTAGTCATCTACCTCCCCTTATAGTCACTGCAGAGAGATAAAATGCATTCAGCAGATTATTCATCTCATCTTAAATTAAGTGCCTGGAACAAATGGGACAAATCCACTTTTGGATTTGCCTATTTCTCTCAATTGTGAACAGAGGAAACCAGAAGACCCCTCTCAGCCCAGATGCCTAACTTTTGCTGAAGTTACATAAATGAGACCCTACCCTCAGGACCAAACAGTACATTTATATAACAAAGTAATGAGCCTAGACAATGAAATGGAAGAACTTGAACACCAGGTACAGAATATGAAAGGGGATGGGATGAGCATGACAGAAACTGGGGAATAACAGTTGTTGTTGCAACACAGCACGAAAGGGCATACAGGGATGCATGAAAGACAGGAATGCAGGTCATAAGACAGCAATATATGTTGCTGACTTGATAATACTCTAAAATTATGAAAGAGAGCATGGACAAAACAGAAATGGTTTTGTTCAAAATCTCTTATTAACAATCTTAAAGAAATCATGCAAGGCCTAACTACTAGAGAGCCCCAGGGATGTAACCATCGGATTACATGCATAGAGGACTTCAATGAGACTAGAGAATTGCCTAATAAAGCCTTTGAAAACCATGACATTATGGGAAGAATTATCTTTCCAGATATGAGACAGAGAACAAATGTTCATTATCATGGTAGGGGTCCAGTTAGTATGATGGCCAGTAGGTTTCTAGGCCAAATACACAGAGAGCAATATTCAGATTACTTACTGTGGCACTTCAACAAACTCTGTGCAGCACCTAGTTCTAGAATGAAATGAGGAATTCAACACACTGCTACCCAGAGCTTCCAAAAACCTGCTGCACCTCCAAGTCAATGAAAAGAAACAGGTTGTCCAGTCAGACAGTTTGCTGTCCATGCCAAACACATGGTGCACTCTTATCTGGATTTTACATCTTCACTGCTTCCAGTTCCAAGTCTAGCTGACTTGTCATTAACCTGAAGATCTCTGCATTTCACTGTACTGTGTAGTACAGGTACGTCCTTCTACATGAGACAGTTTAAGTCCCTTTACATATTCAGACTTCCAAGTCTTTTGCAGCACATCACTGTTGGAATATGCTTTGTATAATCAGTGGGAGGCGTTACGGTCCATAAAATAATGTGGGCCAGAGAGTTGCCAGGTAAGGAACTAAAGAAAAAGCTGACCTGTAGCAAAGAATGGGTTACTTGCTTGTTAACCCAACTCATTGATAACATATGCTACTTTCAGGTGTTAGAAGACCACAGCAAGTAGGAACAGGTGAAATGAGGGTCAGCTGTCTGTGGTGGGTGTGATTGTCCCTGAAGGAGGTGGAACAGAGCAGTTCTGCATAGCACCTAGGAGCGTGGAAGGTCTGACTGTGGAAAAAGCAGAGCAGAGAAGCAAGCAGGAAGAAGAAAATCCTGCCTTTGAAACACCAAGGAACAGCACAAGGATCTGTGCCCTGCTCTGGTGACACATAAGGGCTGGCACAATCTTGCTTACCTCTAGCCTTGCTAGTTTATAGCAGATGCTGAATTAGTGTACTGTATAGTTGTTGATAATAAAGTCGCCCCCATCCTGACCAGTGACATAAAGTGCCACTATTTGCCTTTCAGATGCCATGATAAGTAGAAGAGATCTTTGTTCCCACTGTAAGGAAACCCTTGCCAACCTCCTCTGAGAACCAGCTAGTGAATGCATCAAAAGCATTGCCTCAGCCAAGGCTGGTGCAGTGCTGCAGCCCACAAGCAGACTAGGGAGGGCATCTTTCCACAGAGGAACAGACCACAGAGCAGACTGCCAAAGTCAGCACCGGGACCTTAGTGTCAATGTGCAGGGCAAGGGGATTAGAAATTAAAGTGAACTTTGGTTAATACACTTTTAAAAACAAAGGAAACTAAAGGACAGAGACTTGAGACTTGACTTGAGGCATATTTAATTGTCTGAAATTAGGGTCTACCACCTACTTTTCCTTCACCCAGAAATAAAAAATTAAAGTTGTGGGTTTCACAACCAGGATGGAAATGAGAGAAATCCTGTTTTGCTAGGGCAATCAGTACTGGATATAGGTCTTTTGTTGCTAATATCTACATTCAAACTGTTCTCAGGCCATCAGGGACTGGAACTCACCACTGCCTAGAACCTTTTTGGCAGTTTATATGGAAAGAAACGGTGGTCTCAAGTGGGCTTCTCATGGACAATTGTCCCCACCAGAAGAACCATAACCACAGTTAAAATTAACTGATGTCATTTTGGACAGTTCCTGTGGGTGCCCAGCAGGCTGAATGGGTGGTGAAATGGAAGTCTACTTGTCTTAGTTAGGATAGTCCCCCCACACCTCCTCTGTGTACTTAGACAAAGTAAATGAAACTGCTAGTTCTCATTAGGGACATCATCATCATCATCACCACCAAACTGTAGGGGGGGTACACTGGTGGGGTAATAAAAAGGTTTGTTGCTGATACCACTATTTTCTAAGTAGGCTGAAGTCTGCCTCGAACTAACTGGGACCTGTGACAGGCAAGAAAAAAACACTAGAAGTCATTCTTTATATATATAAACATATATATATATTTTCAACACTGCTGTATGCAGTCAGACAATTGCCTAGAGGTGCCAGTATTAAGTCTGGTTGTTGGGGTTTTTTTTATTATGAGCACCTGAAAGACTCTTCTATTTTTAGTCTGCCTAGTATACATATCTTCTACCACAGCTGCTCCAAAAATTTCTTTGGTGGTGTTCTGGTTTTGTAGCTTTGAAAGGAAGGAAAGCTTCCATTCCTTTAATGGGAAATCACCAGCAGGAGAAAAAAGGCAGTGGGATCTGTTCCTCCATATCCCCAACTGAACTAGCCATTCCAAGATCATCTAACAATTCTTCCTTATCCAAAGATGTAGGATCAGACATACAAAAATTTATGGTACAGCCAAAACATTATTTCTTCTCAGGAACACCAAATAAAAAGTCTATGAAATTAAAAATATCTATCTGAAACTGTCTGAATCTGACCCTGTTATGTTCATAAAAGAGTTATTGACTAAATACTTCTAACACAGAAAAATGGATTAAGACACATATTAGAAACTACAGTAGTCAAAAGTAAAAAAGCATTTTGTGCCATTTCCCAATCTCTTTGTAAAAGTAAACAAATTTGCCACAGTCATCCAAACTCTCTCTGGTTTACATTTTGATCAGTGACTGTGATAACCACTCTGACAGTATTAGAGAAACTGGGATTTACACTTAAATAATAAGAACAACTCCCAAAATAGGGTATGACACACTTGTCTACCAATTTAGACATCCCCACCTGAACCTGAAGCCCTAGGCTCCTTTTACAGCTCGTTCTGTGTCTCTGCTTTAGGATTACCTGTACCATGCTCTACACTAAATGATCAAATTGATTCACCTATAATGAAGGGATGCAGAGCTTTCGGTATAGTGAGAGAAGAGTTTGGCAATTGGAAAAAACAAACCCTCTTAATTTACAGGAAAAATAATTGGAGTCACTAAAAAGGTGAATGAAAAATTGTATATGACCATTGATCATTTAGGTCTCTGTCCTTTTTTTCCCCTCATAGGCTATTCACAAATTCCTTTAATTCAAGTTTAGCACTTCTTCTTTGATCATTGATTCCTGCTTTCTCTGATACCAAAAGTAACAAATTTAGGCAGGATTAAAGACAATAATAATGTTCTTTTTTTTAGTATGTCACATGGCCCCAACTCTTTCCAAACCAAATTATATAAAAGTTAGCTATTCTAGAGGAGGTGGCCAAACACTAACTCACATAATCAAGCTATGTTATTTTTTCTTTTGCTGTTATCATGTTTCCTCCAAATGTAATTAGAAATGGATAGAAGCATGTAATTCAATATGACTTAGTAGACTACTTCCTCAAACAGAACTGTGGATAGTTTGAGGGAAGAGCATTCAGATTAATTAATAAAGCAAATGCTTTTAGCTTTACATAGGATGTAATCATTTCATTATAAATGGCCTGCCTGTGGAGTAGTCAAGAAATACTGTATTTTCCCTCCACCATAAAAGATTTGGTACTAATTGCTCAAAAGTGCATTGGTGGGAATAAAATCCATCATGTTTGAACAAGGAATAGGTATCATTTAACATGCAAAAAGCATAAGATGGTATTAGCTTCTAATATGAAAAATAATTATTCTTACTGATATTATGAAAACAATTAATTTCCCTTTTGCAACAGAACATGAAATTTATAGGTTGATAGCTTGAAAAGTGCAGTGGTAGTGTGTGGCTGAATTAATTTAATCTAATGTGGATAGGTAGAAGTTATATACAGGAAAAATCCAGGTCTTTTTTCCCAAGGATTCTGTGCTCAAAGCCTGTTTAAATAGACCAGTTTCATCCCAGTACTGGGAAGTTCAAGCACCATGGGAAGATCTGGGACAAAATCAGCCATAGAATAGATAGCCCTATAAACTGACCTTCATGGATAGCTTATTTATATAAAATCTTCTGGGCAGAATCACGGTTCCCACATAAATATTAGGTATTTCCTACTTTGCAAGTAGCTCAGAAACAGTCCTGTTTCCACAGGCCACTGTACAGTCTGTGATTAGACCACCTGATGAAAGAAGAGAAATACACATTTGTTAAATTCAGATGTTTGTTGATCTTAATAGTAATACTAGTCATCAGTCTACCTGCTGACAAAGAACAGTGATCCACAAGCATCATGATAAAAGGAGTGTTTAAGAAAATATTTAAATGAGAAAAAGATAAGAAATATACAAATTTTTGATAGAGAGCTCTTCCCAAACACAGGAAACAGACTATCACAACACAACTGACCAGCTGACAGCACATGTTGATTGCACAGGGGTTTAAAAGTATAAATTATATGCCATGAGAGAGAAAACAAGGAATGGGGTAAACAAAAAGAAACAACTTATTTGAAAATAGATGGTAGGTACATTGGTTAAATGTTTTCCCTTCTTCCTGTATTACTGTCAACAAGCTCAGGGCAAACTACAGTGAAACTATTCTCCTAGGGAAGCTGGCAGCCCATGGCTTGGATGGGCGTAGTCTTTGCTGGGTAAAAAACTGGTTGGGTAGCCAAGCCCAGAGAGTAGTGGTGAATGGAGTTAAGTCCAGTTGGCAGCCGGTCACGAGCGGTGTTCCCCAGGGCTCTGTTTTGGGGCCAGTCTTGTTTAATATCTTTATCAGTGATCTGGATGAGGGGATTGAGTGCACCCTCCGGAAGTTTGCAGATGACACCAAATTGTGTGGGACTGTCAATCTGCTGGAGGGTAGGATGGCCCTGCAGAGGGATCTGGACAGGCTGGATTGATGGGCAGAGGCCAACTGTATGAGGTTTAACAAGGCCAAGTGCCGGGTCCCGCACTTTGGTCACAACAACCCCATGCAATGCTACATTGCCAAAATGTACTGGCCAAAAAGGACCTGGGGGTGCTGGTTGACATCTGGCTGAACATGAGCCAGCAGTGTGCCCAGGTGGCCAAGAAGGCCAACAGCATCCTGGCTTGTATCAGGAATAGTGTGGCCAGCAGGAGCAGGGAGGTGATTGTCCCCCTGTACTTGGCACTGGTGAGGCCGCACCTGGAATACTGTGTCCAGTTTTGGGCCCCTCAATACAAGAAAGACATTGAGGTGCTGGAGCGTGTCCAGAGACAAGCAACAAAGCTGGTGAAGGGTCTGGAGCACAGGCCTTATGAGGAGCGGCTGAGGGAACTGGGGTTGTTTAGCCTAGAGAAGAGGAGGCTGAGGGGAGACCTTATCGCTCTCTACAACTACCTGAGAGGAGGTTGTAGTGAGGTGGCTGTTGGTCTCTTTTCCCAAGTAGTTAGCAATAGGACAAGAGGAAATGGGCTGAAGCTGTGCCAGGGGAGGTTTAGATTGGATATTAGGAAAAATTTCTTCACGGAAAGGGTAGTCAAGCATTGGAACAGGTTGCCCAGAGAGGTGGTGGAATCACCAACTCTGGAAGTGTTCAAAAAATGGGTAGACGTGGCACATTGGGACATGGTTTAGTCTAGTCTACCCTTGATTGGTTTAGTGTGGACTTGGTAATGTTAGGTTAATGGTTGGACTGGATGATCTTAAAGGTCTTTTCCAACCTAAATGATTCTATGATTCTACTGAAAACTTGCTGTTAAAGGTATATCCTAAACCTATGAAATGGTCTCTCTTTAATTACCTGTTGGCAGACAAAGTAGCTGAAAGGCTGAGGACCTGAAAAGATGACACACCACAAAAATCCTGGTGCTTCCACAAAGTCAAGAATTTGTTAGATATGTTGAGATTATTTTCTTGCTTTTAAGAACTGCTATTGCTCCTGACCAGTTAGTGAAAGAATATGATCTTAAATCTGCAACTTAGTCAAATCTTCACAAGACCAAAAAGCCCTTCAGCATTATAATAAGAGAAGATGTTACCTGACAGTGCGTGGCAGATCCCAGGAGTTTCTCATCTCATGTTTTTTTGATCTTTAATGGGAATGATTCCAAAAGTATTTTATCTGGTCTTCTTATTTACTAATTATTCTGCCTAGTACAATATTCCTCCGCTTCCTTTAATCCATTATTCTTAAACATCTGACTTCTGGGAGATACTTTGGACAATGGGCTAAACCCAAATTTTAATTAGTCTTTGAACATAAATGTTTTACTTCACTCAGTAGGCTTAAAAAGTTGGGGTTCTATCTTGTATCATCCTTGTGCTTAAAATTCTCAGTGAAATGAACTTCCAAGTTTATTAACACCCATAAATTGTCTCCTTTCTGAGCTAACAATGAAGCAAAAATGGAAGACCTGGCAGTGCTCTTTCTCACATCCATAGCTCCATAGCAGCCCAGGCTCTAAAGGTCTTCTGAGTCATACAATCCAGGGTGGCTCCTGAGGTACATCTAAATCATGCAATTGTAAAATACTTACAGCTCTACAGCCCATATTAGATACTGACTTGGTGTCAGGACAAGATCTGAGTGAACCCTCTTCCTTCGATGCATTCTGGTTCCTACCAGAAATAAAACTAGACACAGAAACAGGAGGCTAGCTGTGTATTCAAACAGACCCCTGCATCTGGTGCTCTGAAAACCAAGAGTGCTGGGTTCCTTTTTATTTTAAAAAAGCTTTCAAAAATGTTGGAGAGTTAGATTTACCTGATCACGTTTTGAAGTACTGAAATGCAAATATTTTCCTTTACTCATTTTCAGTTAGGATAACAATTTAGGATTGCTCTCACATAGAAAAAGCTAAGTGAGAGCTTTCAAAGAAAAGCCAAACAGCCTATCAGCATGGCTGAGGGACAATTAAATATTTTATGAAATATCCTGTCTTATTTTCCTTTATGAAAAGCCTGTAAAAACAGTGCATCCTTATCCATGATAACCTGGCAACTGCAGTTAGTGTCTCACACATTACCTCAGTAACAATCACTAGCCGTGTACAAAGCTGTTATTTACCATGAATATTTCCAATGGGACTTGAAGAAAACCGCAAGATCTGGCAGTCCTCTGTGCCTTCATCTTATTTACTGGAGCTGGCTGAGCAAACTGGGGGGTGTTGGAGTGTCCAGTAGGCTGTATAAATAGTTCCCCAGCTGCTGTGGAGATTCAAAAAATTTAAAACTATAGAACAAACTGTGTTGGAAGAAAACATATCAAATAAAATCACTAGGATTTTTCCATTTAAAAATCTGGACCATCACTGATTTCTCAGGTTGGAAAATGTGACCAGCTCTGTTTCGTAGTCAGGCTTCGATTTCAGCATCACTGTCTCAAAGATCAAGCAAGTACCTCCAGTGCTTGATAGCAGTTCATTCTGCTCCAGCTGAAGCAAGCTGTATTGCAACACCACAAGTAAAGCACCCACATTATTCAGGTACTTCCATACTTTTTTAAAACACGCTTTCTGGCCTTTCATATCATACCCCCAACACTACCACTGATGTAATTTTGCTCAAGATCTTTCTTAATTTTTTTTTTTTTCCCTTGAGTAATTAATTAGTTAACACATTTGTTTTGGGAAATGTATTACTTCAGTGTAGGACAGAGAAGTACAGCAGCTGCAGGTATTAGCACAGCAATACCTGTCTGCAACGAAACATCTGCTAGAGCATTTCACAAAGAAAAGAGCAGCCCACACAGACACTGAGCAAGCACACCAGCCATACCCTGAGGCACTGTTCACCGAAGTTTGGAAGGAGGGGAGTTGTTACGTTTGCTATAGGTTGGTTTTCCAGAAACTAAACACAATGGGAAAACTTGAGTCCTGTTATAAGCTGATACGTTCTGCAGCTGAGTTTCCTTATGCCTCATTTAGATGTCTCCCAACAAAACAGGAAAGTATAGCTCTGGAATTTGTCCCAGCAGTTAGACTACTATATGGTTGGGAAAGAGCACCGCTTTTGCTCAGAGCACGCTTTTCAATAATACAAGCAGCAATGGCATAAATCTGAGTCTGTTATTATGTCTCTATTTAAAGAGAAAGCTAAGGTAACCAGGATTATAGACAGAGAAAAGAGGAATGGAAGGAGTGAGATAATTTCATAGTAAAGAACATAGCAAAGGAATATCTCATGAAAGATGGGTGTATGTGGGATGGTATCCCTACTTTTACTTAACAGTGATTTCCTGCAAAACTATCTGTTGCTGACAGAGGAGAAAATATCTGGAAATTTGAACTAAATACTTCATTGTCACCCAAGCCCACACTAACCTAGAAGTGAAATATCCTGAGTAATGAAAATAAAGTAAATCAGACTTTGTGTAGTTTATCATTATTTAATAACAGAAGTTAAAAATATTATTAGAGAGATTGATAATGAGAATCCCCACAAAACTCTGGGCCAAAAACTAAGACCTTTTCTAACAATTTCTGAACCAAAAGGTCCCACTTTTAGGGTCCAGTAAAGCCTAGCTTAGTGGAAGACAAAATCAACCACTGTGTTCATTTTATTTGGAGTATTCATTGCCCCAGGGAGGTTTGCAGTCCCAGGAAAAGTGAAAGGCCATGCAGACCACCCCCAGCTGCAGTCTGCTGTTGCTTGCTGGTCTCTGATCAAACGGGTCTGCAGGCGACCAGGCAGAGGTCCAGCTGCACCTCTGCCCTGCTGAGGAGCTACAGCTGCTCTGATGACCCCCGCTGGGCACAGGTGTACCTGTAATCCCTCTTTCTCATTGCCAGTGGCAAAGCTCTGCAGAGGATTGGGGTGGCTGCAAACAGGGAGCTTTGGGGGACCCAAAGTGTGCTTAGAGATTCTGCCCTCACCCCCTCCCTCTAGCAGGGGCACAGGCTGACCAACAGGAGGGGGCTTAAGCTGCTCCTCCCATTTCTTCTGTACCCCTGTGGGTATCTTCTCAAAACCCAGATGTCACCATTTCCCAAAAGAGTAAGAAGCAAAGTCTGAATTAATGCCTCATTGAAAAAGGCAGTGTTGTTTTTTAATTCGGGAAATGCTTTGGCTCCATCACTGGTAGTTTTATCAGCTAGGTTAATTTTCCTAAAAGAAGTGTTCAGTGGAGTATCAGTCTGTCCATTTCTTTTCAGTTTTCAACAAGAAGCGAAGCTTGTGGGGAGAGGCAATATTTTCTGACATTAAAAAAATCAGCTGGTCTGCTAGGAGATATTCTCCCTTGTCTCACTCGTGCCTGTGAGCTTCCTCATTTATAAATCCCAACAGTACTACAACTTTTTGGTTTAGGCAGTGCTGTGATTCCTGAATTTTTAAAACCAGCCACTTCCAGTGCAGGGAGGTGGGGGAAAAAGCATCAGCTGTTACACTGAAAATCATTACCTCTTTTACTGTGCCTTTTTTGCTTTGGAGTGTGACTGAGGCATAATTAAAAGTCATAAAAAAAAGGATAAAAGCAAGAGCATTTCCTCATTTTTTGCAAAGAAATCTTGCAGAAATCTTTTCCATACAGGTGTCGTTTATTTGAGTGCACAGGGAGAAGAGGGCTAAGGGCTGGAGCACCTCTCCTATGAGGCCAGGCTGAGGGAGCTGGGGTTGTTCAGCCGGGAGAAGAGAAGGCTGCGAGGAGACCTTACAGCAGCCTTCCAGTACCTGAAGGGGGCCTAAAGAAAGATGGGGACAAAATTTTTATCAGGGCCTGTTGTGATAGGACAAGGGGTAATGGTTTTAAAATAAAAGAGGGTAGATTTAGACTAAATATAAGAAATTTTTTACAAGGAGGGTGGTGAAACACTGGAACAGGCTGCCCAGAGGGGTTGTAGATACCCCAGCCCTGGCAACATTGAAGGTCAGGTTGGACGGGGCTCTGAGCAACCTGATCTGGTTAAAGCTGTCCCTGCTTGCTGCAGGGGGGTTGGGCTAGATGACCTCTAAAGGTCCCTTCCAACCCAAAGCATTCTATGATTCTATGATAGAAATAGTTGAAGCAAGGGAA
Organism: Pelecanus crispus; assembly: GCF_030463565.1. Lineage (NCBI taxonomy): Eukaryota > Metazoa > Chordata > Aves > Pelecaniformes > Pelecanidae > Pelecanus > Pelecanus crispus. Next base: position 94,418,968 of record NC_134645.1, read on the forward strand.
ATGGAAAGGAGTGGTCTGGCAGTACCACCATACTTTTTAATATCTTTCAAGTCTGTAATTACCTTTGTCATTTGGTGCCTATTAGCGTAAAATGGAAGCATTACGTTCCCACAGAACAGACTTTATTAACCAAGCCTTCAGTTTGTACATGTGGGTGCAAATGTGCTCCTTTTCTTCACCTTTGCAATTCAGAGCTGAGTGTGCCTGTGTATTCGATAGCTATTGACTGAATGCTACAACAGTCTGCTAGACCTTTAGTTATGTATTTATCAAGGACTGTGGTGCCTAAATTGGAATTAGAAGTAATTACTTAGTCACAGACTGAATGAATTTACAAGACAAATTGGTGCTGACAATCCCATGATTCAGACAGTATTTTATAATTATTGACTTAAGATAGGTTCTAATTTGTTTTAAAAAGATAATGGCTTGAGTATGAAATAAATGGAATTATATTTATTAAGTCCTGAAATCTCCTGGTTAAAATATCATTTCTTCTTTTGTCTTTGGCCAATAAAACACCTTATTCTTTATTCACTTCGTCACAGTAGGCATCAGTGAGTTTAGAGGAAAACTGTTGTGGCTTCCTGCTTCATTTTCCAGACCCTGGGCTCAGGTGAGGTTAATGTAGGCTACATTACATCACCCATGTGATGTGAATTCATGTTCATGCTTTAAGGATTTTTCCCCACACAAGACCACCTTAGGTTTTTGAAGCAGCCTCCTCAACAGCCAAAATGACACATCTTCTGCTCCCTGACCTTCACAGAGGAAGAATATAGGACGGTTTGAGAAAACAAAGGAAAGAGTTTTTGGACATAGTTGGCTTCATTTGCACATTATAACACTGTAAATCAATAATTATGGAGGAAAGACTTTTTTTCAGGCCACTTCAGCTCCCTAAAATATGTTACCCTCTTTGTTTCTGTTCTGTTAGAGTTCTTTTCAAACCAGTTGGGATATACAAAGAGAAAACCTAATATCCTTGAAGAGGGCTTTTTTGGGTTTTGTTTCAACTTAGATGAGTTTTGTTGACTGGGCTTTGGAAAACACAAGTTGTTTCCTATCTGGAGAAGTTTAGCTCTCCAAGTGAGGTGCTCAGGGGTAGCTCTCTCAATTTACAACATACAGGGGAAAACTTGAAATGTAATGTCAGAAGTGGACAAAATAAAAGCATAGTAAGGAGGATAGTAGTAATGCCAGAATTCTTCCCCTGCTGCCCCAGTTTCTTAACTTGTGAAATAAATTTAGCCCTGGCATGAGTGAATGTAACACCCACTGAAGTCAACAGGACTCTGCTGACAGTTTATGCTTCTTGTCATTTGCATTTTTCACCTGCAGTAGGTTAAAATAAGAGGGAAGGGAAGGGAAGGGAAGGGAAGGGAAGGGAAGGGAAGGGAAGGGAAGGGAAAAGAAAAGAAAAGAAAAGAAAAGAAAAGAAAAGAAAAGAAAAGAAAAGAAAAGAAAAGAAAAGAAAAGAAAAGAAAAGAAAAGAAAAGAAAAGAAGGGGGAGGAAAGGTAAAATGACAAGTATAGTACAAAAATATAAAATTTGAATAGACAAATGCAATAAAACTTTTTTAGCATTTGAACCTGAGAACTTGGGAAAACACTGAAATGACCTAGTTATATTAATGATTGAAAAATGCATGGTCCCCAAGCAGCTTCAGGCAGGACTCCATGAACTCTACTTACCTGTGTGACTTTTTAATTAATACTACTAAATCATCTTTCCATTTACTAAACCCCACTCAGTTTATGCTGGAGTCCTACAGTGCACAAGAATTTCCTGAGTAGCATGATCAGCTCTTATTCCCTCATTGCACAAGCTTACACTCAGTTTGGCTGTAGTTCTTCATCACATAATGGTCAAATTAAAAGGGGTAAAAATAAGCAGAAAAAATGTAAAACTTTAATTGCAAATTTATCCCTTACCAGGGAACATGGGTGTTCTGTTATTTTAATTTTATTTCCATTACCAACAAATTTGCAATTTGTTTATTACTTTAAGAAAAGATTATGCAAATCAAATTTGTGTTTGGATGTAATTTTCTATTTTTGCCAGAAAATTGGAGTAGGGAATTCCTTAACCTTGAGCACTTCTAGCCACAGGAATTCTCATCTGTTTATAGTTTTGAGGTCCAATTTAAAATCCCATTTAAAAAGTATTCCATCAGTATTAAAAACCAAGGAAATCTTTAAAAACTTATAAAATTTTAGTGGTATAATGCATATCCATATTCAGGCCACTGCTTCACATCTCAGGAAGTCATTCTGATGAGCAGGATGTGTTATCATCTCAGCAAAGAAAAAACATAGAATACCAGTTTGGACTGGAAGAGGAACAATTAATTGCTTTCCCATGGAAAAAGCTACACCACAAACTACTCCTCCACTCTGAATTCCTGAAAACAACAAGCAAATCTTGTTCCTCCATCACCCAATACAGGTCTGCTGTTGTTGATTGCATAATTATGAATTACAAAAAGAAAAACAGAAGTACAGAGAAGGCAAGGGTAGCTTTCTTGCCACTATGAATCCATACCAGAACACAGGAGCCACCCAAACATCTTCAATCCACTCCGACCCTTCCAGCCTGGGTCTGTCATGAGGCCAGGGTTGTCTCCCACCACCAGCAGTTCCCTCGCACAGTTCATCTGTAATACTCCTCCAGGCATTAGCATGTTCCTGTCATTCAAGGAAAAAAGAAAAATAGAAACAAAAAGCAAGTCTACAAAAACTAACTTAGCTGGATTTTGTTAGTACGGCAAGATCTGCACGTAATTTTTATAAGGGAAGGACAAATACAAAAGGCACATAATTTAGCTTTGTTTTTTTATATCTGAAAATAAGTCCTAAAAACTTGTTTCCTTTGTTTAATAGGTACATGCTATTTACGTCTGTCATGGCATATTGACACTGTGGCAAATTTAGACCAGTGCTGACTTTATTTGAACTGGAGATTTGGATGCTCCACCTCTGCTAGTTTAATTTGCTTCACTCTACAACTGCCTGGTAAATATGGCATGAAAGTTTCCAAAGAAGTAAAGCAAATCTGCTAATGGCTGTTCCCAGAGGAAAAAAAAAAACCCTCCCTGCTCTTACTGACTTATAGATTTATCTTCTAAGCTCTGTTATTTTACCAACCAGAAGACACTGCACTGCTTTGAGTTTCAGTAAAAGTAGATACAAGTGCATAACATATAGTTCATCCCATGATGTATTATTTTTGGACTGCTCCCAGAGAGGAGGAAGAAGAGTCAGTACAGAAACAAAGTTATTTTTTCTTTCAGTATAAAAATAAAAATATCTTTCCACTGCCACCAGGCTTATAAAAAATATTTTGCAAAAGAAAGCTTAGCCAAAATAACATACAAGAGAAGGTTTTACAATGATGGTATCTAATTAACTCCTAACCCTAAACAGAGCACAAGAATCTCCCAGAGTCAATCATGTTCCAGTAGAAATCCATTCTGGTCCAGAAATGCACCCAGGACAACTTCATTCACTGAAAGGTTAAGAGGTATTTGGGTTTGTGACTTTGGGTTACCGATAAACTTAAGGTCCCAAGCATGTGTTACTTCATTTTTGAAAACCACTGTACTCAGGCAAGCTCCATGCTCTCCACCCAGAGTGGATCTCCCTGGGTGCAGTTGAGAGCATGCTGTATAATACAGGATAATGCTATATTATTACAGTACTTACTATATACAGCCAGACAAATCAAATTACAAATGTATTTATCCATACCACATTTTCTAGTAAGCCATGTAACCAATTCCTTATATGTCTGAGGTTTGAAGGAAAAGAGTGTGAGAACTTGGTGTACAGCAGACTGCCACTTTGTACTACATATCGAGCCAAATTTTTAAGGGGCTCAGATCTCTTTAAGCCTGATTTTTTTCACCTTTCCAGACCATTGCAGGTATGTCTGGATGCCAGATGGTAGAGATGAAACATAAGCACCCATCTGGGGGAGGTTTTCTCCTAGTTTTACCATAACAACAAATAATAAAACATCCAGATTCAACAGCGTGTGCAACTGACTGTTCCTCCCAAACTTTCTCCAGAGTTGGTAGAGACTACCAGAGCTGAAAAGAGAAAAATGAGTCTTGAGCTTCATTGCACAAGATGTTAGACATACATGAGAAAGAAATTTGACTAGAGCACGCCTGGGAGGAAAAATGACAGAGAAGGGTGAACCAGCACAGCACTCTGGCTGGTTTATGTTCCAAAAATGTATGCAGTCTCAGGAAATGTACATTTCAAGCACATTTTCCATTCCTGGTGAAATGACTTTCCCGATACTGAGCAGCAGCTGGACTTCTGGACAGGTAATGGTCAGGGCTCATATTCATAACAACTTTTAACTTCCACAAGCAGAATCTCACAGTTGCCATCTGGGGCTAGCCACAGCGCTTTGCCAGCCTCAGCTGTTAGGGTATGGGTCTTGATTCCAGTCTCAGTAGCTACTTATTTGCTGGGCTCAGACATCTAACATGTGAATGTCCCATGTTCCCAGTGAAATATTGCAAAGACCAGAACAGTTACCTCATTTGATCTCCCTCTTAAATAGACTCCTCAGAATAAGTGGTGTTTGTCTCATTATTGAGTTCTAACTTTGCTTACTCTGGTCATTTCAGAGTGGATGGATTGTTGGGGACTTTTTTTTTTTTTTTTTTTTTTTTAATACATCTCAAAGTAAAGTCAGTCTGTGTGAAGCTATCCTCTAGAGTTTTGCCGAATTTCCAACCTGGTTTACCATCTTTTCTGTTCCATAACTTTGTATGTCATAAGCTAATCTCAGGTGGGTTAAAGGGTAGTCTTTCTGCTGAAAATCTTAGGCAGAGGTCATGTTCTTTCTCACCCTTTTTTCTGTCTTAGCAATAATGACCTTCAAATGGTTCTGTCAAGTTAACAAAGGATAGTCTTCTCTTGCTGAAAACGTAGGGAGTCCCCCTTCAAACACTGCTTTCACTAAAGTTTCTCCATTCAACCTCCTTAAAACACGTCCTTACACTTTTCTTATATATCAGCTAGTCTCTATTGTATTTCATATATTCCTATGCTTTTTGAGGGTTATCCAGTTCTTGTGACCAGTCCTCAGGAATGTCTCCTGAACTGAGTGAACTTGTGAAAATATCTATGAAAACATCTCCTCTTTCTGTTTTCACTTCCTTGAGATCTCAGTAATATTTTCTCTGGACAAAATAGCATGTCAAATTTACAAGCTTATAATGTTCATAAGTATTTTTGCTGTTGCCCACATGGTTCTGAATCCCTCATCCTAGGAAAAACCCCAGACTTATGCAAACAATCACCATTCTTCCCTGCAAAATCAGATGCCAAATGATTCTTGCTACAATTTTGCTGCTCCTCTCATGCCAGTCTCTGTTTCTCTATTGTAATCCTTGAAAGTGCCAGTACTTGCTTACCAACTGTATATTTTATTTAAAAATTGCATGAGTTATTTAAAATTATACCCAAGACCGGTTTGCACATGTCTTTTTTCATCCCCTTTCTGTTTTATTTTAGGCTTCTCAATAATCTCCTCATTCACATATGCAAAGTTCTTTGTACCTTTAAATCACATCAGCATTTATGTTTGATCCATAACAATAATGGAATGCTGTTTTTCTGTTTCCATTTTCTACTAAAAAGTATTCAGCAGAAAATAACCCCTACTGTGCATGTGAAAGCAGAAGGGTCCTGATTATTCCATCAAGTTCACAAACACCTTCACTGTTGAGGACCAAAAGAAACAATGCAATTATCATCTAATCTCACTTTCCATCTAACAAAGAACAAAGAACCTAACTCAACTATTTCTGCAAAGGCCCTACTGTTTCCCTTTCACCTATACCATACCTTACAAAACAAAGAGAGATTTCTCCTTTTAGATTGACAGGTATCTCAATTTAAAGGCAGAGAATCCACCATGTTTCAAGGTACATTTTTTTTCAGTATTTGATCACCTTCACTTCCAAGTTTAACTTCAGTTTCTAGCCTATGGATCATGTTAAGCCTTCTGCAGTGGAAATCAATGTTCTCTTATTATCAGAAGATACTCCCCTGTGTCGCTGTTTCTAAATTGTGATCATATTATTCCTTAGGGCATTTTAGAAGAAACAGACAGCTTCTTAGGAGCTTTAATATACAAGCACCTTTTCCAAACTCAGATAACTCAGGGTCTATCCACTGCACCGTGTTTAATGTCTCTGTACCTTTTTTGAAGGATGATGTCATTTGATGTCATCCTTTTGAAGGAAGGATGGACACCAGAATAGTGTAGGACATTTACACCTGTACCTTCATTTTGGTTCAGTCCCTGTTTCACTGTGGAGCTCTGGTCCCTTGGAGCATGGCACTTAACACAAGTTAGTTCATTCCTGCGCTATGATCTGCAGGGAACCACAAAGTTCTGTCCTCAAGGAAGCTAGAATAAAGAAAAGGGCATAGTTTTGTCCAGACTGAGTAGCCTGCAAGTAGCGCAGTTGCAGACTTTGCTAAATTTTGCTTTTTGTACTCGAGGCAGTCCTCCAACACAATCCCAGCAGGATCACACACACTAAACCATCATACTGTGCTGCTGTTTGAGATCACACCCTTTGCAGTACAGTATCAAAGCAAAAGGCATCTGGGATATGAAACAATCTTTTCCTTATTTTGCCATAAATTCAAACTCTGGGGGAAAAAAAAAACCCTGCAGAGCTGAAAGTGACAGCATGAGGCACAACAGAAATGATCGTTCTGATCAATGTCTGTAGGGAAACCAGCCCACACCCAGCATCCTGCTCCCCAAAAGACACCATGGAGACAATACCAGGAAGATAAAGGCCTGAGATGCACCTCAATACATCTGCATTTGCATATACAGCCCATCACATACTGCTTGAATGGGTTAAATAACTTTACCACTGTCAAAATGGCACCAGATACCCAAAGAACACATGCTCTTGCTGCACATCCACAGAAACAATGGCTCATTGGGCTTGATTTTATCTCCTGCTTGTCACTACTCCCTAATGTACACTTTCCCTTCACTCCTGCATTGAAGTACCACCTTCACCATCCAGTCCCAGCAAACATCCACCCATGGCCCAGGAGGTGCTCTCCCTGCCCACATCAGAGGGTACTGCACAGCAGGCACAGTCATGGAGAAAGTGGGAAGAATTCATTTACACCCCTGAATTTGCTCTTGCAGTGCAGCCTCTAGATACAAGGATCATGGAAGGGGTCTCATCCACTTACCACCCTCAAAACTCCTTGGGACTTTCACCCTTTCTTGGGTCACTTCTGTGGTATGCTGGGTATGGAGGCACTCAGGACACGTGTTGCAGACAAATTTCTGCAGCAGGCACTCCAGCCAGCTGTGCGCTTGCAGAAGCAAAATACAGAGACCAGAGTTTTCCAGTAACATGACATCAGACATTCCTGACGGGGAAACAGCATAAGGCGTGCAGTAGCATGCAGGGATGACAGTGTCCTGCAAGGCTACCTCTGCCTTGCAGGAGGACACACAGAGAAGCACACAGCTCGCTAGATGCTCCCAGCAAGCTGCAAAGACATTGCACAGAAACGCTGTCGTCATGGTAGACACAAGCTATTTTCTCCCCTCTCTCCAGCTGTTATGCACACTGGCAGGATTTCCCTCCTCCCATAAGCTCCCATGGATATTCCCGGAACACTAAGGATGCCACTGTGATGCCATCTCCTGCAGTGTTTGAGACATTTACTGGTAGCAGGTGTGCTCTGAGTGACTTTCTGGGGATATAGTATGCCACAGAATGAAGTTAACCCAGGTGTCTTCACATCAAATCCGTGTAGCCTTGGGATACAGTCAAGCAACACTGAAGAATATTACATTTTCCACATATCACTGTGCACTGCTACACTTGCTAAATCAGTCTCCAGACATACCCCCAAGGAATAAGAAACTTTTTAGCACCTGCCAAGAATAACACCCGCCAGTCAGCCACATGGCTGCAGCAGATTGTTTGGCAGAAGACACCGGAGGCAGTTCTGGACTAGCTGCCCTGCAGTCATTTACCCGAGAAAAGAACCGACGTGGTATTAAAAGGGCAGATCCATTGGGTGTTGCAGAGCAGGGAACTCTTTGCTGTTACTGCTACAGCAACACCGCTGCTGCCATCCGTCTGCCATCCACGAGTGCTGCTCTGACCTTCACCATGAGCCATCTGCCTCTGCATGCTTTGGCCCTAGTAAAATACATATTGTTCATAGGAGCTCATGAGATGCAAACCTGTAAGGAAACAAATGCCCCCTTTGCAATTCCTTTTTGAACAGCTTTTAGTTCATTTTATGTGTTGCTAAGCTTTTAGTAAGAATATAATGTGTGGCTAAATTAAACCTCTTACAGTAGTCTCCAGTTAGGTGTGTGTGCTTGACTCTGACTGAATATGGAAGTTTAAGTTACTACCCATAAGATAAGCTGCTATAACCATTTCACGCTTTCTACATCCAGTTGTGAGGTACTCTGATATATGCTAAACTTTAAGCCAAACTTTCCCTCAAAACTGGAAGGGGCTAAGAGGACATGAATTATTCCAGCAGTGAGATGATCACCTAAGTTAATCAAGTTAAAAGATGAGCTTATATTTTAAGCATATTTCATCCACTACTGTTTCAATCTAACTTGTAATCAACTCATAAAAAACTTTATCTCAAAAAAATCCTAAAGCTTAATTATCCATGCTGTGACCCTTTAATTTTTTATTTACTTTATTCTGTACCTGCCTTTTTATAACTCTGTCAAGGGCAATTATCAAGTTACCTGCTTTCTACTTATATGGGTGATATCTTTTGCCCATCTTACATAAGCCACATCACTGACTTTTTTCTAATTTTCAGAACACCCACAATATTCCATGTTATGTTAATGAAAGAGTTTCTAGCCCTATTCTTCCAGAAATTTTAAAGGTAATTTACCTACTCCTTGGCATTCACAAATATCCTAAAATATTTCATATGTTTAACTCATCTACATATTCACATGCAGCTCTTTCTCATTTCTTTGGAGTTGTAAATACTTACATGATATAGATGTACAAACCCACTTGCCAGGGCTATTTTGTCACTTGGTGATCCATAATTTAGTCCTTGAAGAAGTTCCCTCAGCCGCTCCTCATAAGACTTGTGCTCTAGACACTACACCAGCTTCACTGCTTTTCTTTGGATGCAACATTGGACTTTACCTCCACATGTTGATTTCCTGGCTCTAATTCCAATTTGATTTATACCAGAGTCACACTACTGTAACTGCATTGGCCCTTCTGATTTTGACCCTGTCTGAACATATACGCACTAGAGGAAAAATACTGGTTTGAATTCATGTTTGCTTTCACCCAGCCCACCTTAATCTTGCAGATAAAAACAATTTTATCACTGTTAATAATGCAAATCCAGTATGTTCAGGAACAAGCAATTGGTATGTTATTCTGCCTCATGTATTATTGAAAAAATTGTCAGTCAAAGTTCTCATTACAGGTTATTTATCATCACCAGTGGAGATAATAAGAAGCTCATATGTTTTGATCCTATTTCCTCAATGGACTTTGTAGTTCTGGTAGGTGGAAAAATATTAAATTTTAACTTGTGAACCCAACACAAGTTATAAACTTGATCCTTGACTGCTTTTCACAGCTCAAAATGGATGTAAATTTGGCATTATGATGATCTATTGGTGTTTTGCATTCTCTTTGTATGCAGATTGCTGGTTATATAAGGACAGAGTACTTAATTATTAGAATATATTTGTATATATATATGGATGTATATTTATTTGTATGTATCCACATTCACTTGATTTGAGATGTATGCCAGCACAATGCCAGCTGAAATTATTAGATGTTTTTCTCTGGATTTTCCTCTCATCTAAGAATCAATATAGCTCCTCTACAGTAATATATAAACTGCTGTGTGATAATGTATAAAAATGTTAGCAATTTAGAAAGTTAATAAATTTTAGAGACTTTTCAGCACTACAAAAAGTAAAAACAAACAAACAAAGAAATTCAAACAGCCTCCCTCCTTCCCACTTTGCTAACTTTGCAATTCTTCCCTCTTGCCAAAGCCCGGAAAACCTTTAGACTGCACTTATGTTCTACTGTAGCTAAATTTTGAGGAAATGTACAGCTGTCAAACACTTACTTTCTTCATCTTGTCAAAATAAGCATTTTATGAGGTTTCAGGGCAGATGTATTTCTTGTAATTTTCTTTGTAAAAGAAACAATGATTTGTAGGACAGGTTAAGGGGCTGATTTCCCCAGTCTAGCAAATGGCTTCACATTTATACCTGTGTTAAGCTAGTGTGAAGTGAGTGTAAAATGTCACCAGTAAGAAATCAGCAGCTACTGTGGAGGACTGTTGAGGGAAAAAAACCCCACAAGATATAAAACAAGAGTGACAGCTGGTTCTGTCACTCCATCAAGCTGAAATGTTGTGCAAATGCATCGTCCTGCCTCCAGACAGTACTAGATTTTTTTCCCTGTTCAAATACAACAGCAGTCACTCCATAACTTGGCTGTACAGAATCCAAACCATCCTCTAATGCGGAGGAATTTTGCCCAGGAATGTTTTGGTGCCATGTACTGTTTGAAGCTGTACATTTTTGTGAACTGGGAGAAAGAGATTTTCGGATGAATAAAACCTTTACCCTTGTTTATATCTTTTTCTTCTTAATTGCAATGCAGACAGCTGAACTAAATATGAAATTTATTAATTTAAAGTCTTCAGCCTTGTCTTCTAGTTGTGCTGTCTGATCTATGGCCATAGAATCATAGAATCATAGAATGCTTTGGGTTGGAGGGGACCTTTAGAGGTCATCTAGCCCAACCCCCCTGCAGTGAGCCAGGACATCTTTAACCAGATCAGGTTGCTCAGAGCCCCGTCCAACCTGACCTTGAATGTTGCCAGGGATGGGGCCTCTACCACCTCTCTGGGCAACCTGTTCCAGTGCTTGACCACCCTGCTCGAGTCATTACAGAGATCCTTTCAGTTAAATCCTCTGGGTAAAGTTTTCATGCTGTTGCTTGAAGTGGCTGATACATTATAATTGCTAAATGATTTCCAGCAAGTGCATGCCTCTGCCTCATCTAAGGTATATATAATGGAGTAAGAGATTTTTTTTCCCCAAATCTGTGGTCACTCACCTAAAATGGAAGAATTTTTTAAAAGCTGCTCATAAGGTTACAAAATGGCATATTCAAGGGGACCAGTCTACCCTGTTTGCCTAGCACCCTTTTTCTTTAAAGTATCTAATGCTAAGGGATCTTTCTGTTAACCACAATGAGGAAAAAAAATAACGCTAGTTAGTTCTTTAAAGAAATGTTGTCCAAATTGAGTAAAAGGGACTGGTGCTGAAGAATCACTATATACTTTTTTTCTTTTATATTTGACTGGTTCCTGCATGCTGGCCACCGTCAGGAGGAGGACACTGGGCCCTTCACTCTAATTCGTTAGAGCTACTCTTCTGTTCTTATGTGTTGTTCTGAGTGTTAACCAAACTTTCAAATTCATTCTTACTTGCTGTGTCCTCTTACTACAGAATCTGGCAAATAACCATTTCCAGCACACACTGCCCCTTTATTTGACCCATTCATTTAAATGGGATTGATCTGCAGATATGCACCCAGTTCACAAGAGTAGATATCAGAAGAGAAGTGGGTTTTGCTGGTGCTTTTGATCTAGCCCTGATCTAACTTTCTGACTGAACCCCTTTTCAGTATAAAATATTACTTGTTCAGCACATTCAAACAGTGTGGTGACTGAAGGGTCATGGAAGGAAGCCACATGGTGGTTAGAGGAAGGCTATTGATACAGGGCAGGAGGGCAAATGATTATAATGCTAAATTAACATATACTGCCACTGCGTTGGAAAAGAAGCATGCTCCCGTCTCCAAACAAAATTGCAAGCAACAGCATACATTACAATTTCCAGAGAAGGTGCTTAGAAAATAGAGCTTGAATGCTATCAGATGACATGAACGGGAAAATCAATATTTCAGCTTGAACCTTTTTTGTGGGGTCAGATGGATGTTTCTGGCTCCAGTGAGCCCCAGCGGAGAGATGAGTCGCAGCAAGCCCCAGATGCTGCCTACCACAGCCCAAGCTGCCAAACAGCTCAGGATGGTGCAGGCAGAGTGTAGAGGGCTTGGAGACAGTGCTGGGCTTCCCGCTGCTCTTGTACGGACTGTTCTGGTGTTGCTGCAAAGTCTCATAGCTCTGGGTTAATGCAATCAGATGACAGGCAGCCTGATCACCACCTCACTTTTATATAGAGGGACTTTCCCACTTTTTTTGAGCTTAAATGACTACCAGAATATGGTTGTGCCTGGAGTGATATGAATGGCTAAGAAAAAATTACACCAGAAGCTTTTACTGATGATCAGAGGAGAAATATAGATATCTCCAGAGGATCATTCACTTCATCTTAAAATAGGGAGAGTTAGTCACCCTGCAAAATGCTGTTTTCATTCACTGTGCCATTAGACACTATGCTGAAGTTCTGCCATCTACAGGAGGTCATGACCCATTTCCAACTAAAAGTGGAATAAAATAAACTCTAATAACTATTTATTATTTTTAGAGCAATATGCAAACAACTTACATGTCTTTGTTTCCAGATTTTTTTCTACACCGCTCATCTACCTAAAAAGCGGCTTCTGCAGTTATTTCTTTGGCTCCCTCCAGCAGCCAAAATGGAACCTGTCCTCCAGAAAATTCTCTTTCAATTTAAACCTGCAATGCAGTTTTACCATATGTTCTGAGAAATTATGAAGTCAGCAATGTTTTCTTTACTAGCTTCACTTCATTCCATATAAATCAAACTGCTATAGTCAAATAGCCTGTTTTACATTAATTGTTATTAATCACTCCATTATGTATTGTGCAAAAAGGTTGTTTAACATGTCTGCATTAGGTTATTCAAATGGATGTTGCAACACTGCGCATAGTCTAATTTGCTAGGACTTTACAAATACACGCAAAACTCTTCCTACTCTTGTGGAAACAACAGATTTAGAAGCCACTGTCTTTAAATGCAAGGGGCACTAATTCAGGAGTTTGCTGCACATATTTTATAGCTGCTAATTGTCAAGTTGTTTAGCTTGAGGGCTCACGGGAATCTGTAGATGAAGCAATTTTGCCAGATATATCAAAATTCAAAAATTATTTTACTATAGCAAACAATTCTATAATTAAGGTAGGGTGAGACGTTGGAGTAGTGCAGCGGACATACATCAGTGTAATACATCAAAAGATGTTGGTTTATGTCTTTTGCAAATATTAAACATCCCTGTGTCAAACAAGTATTTGTTACATTTACTACATCCTGATTTTAGGAACTTTTCATGTCTACTTACCTTTTCTCTGCCTCTTTTGTTCTGTTATTATCAGGTGAACTAAACTGTACAGGGCTGCCTGAATTAAAATTGTACTAAAACAAACAGAAAAGTTGATAAGTGTCCATAAATGTTATTTCAATGGAAAATTTTCACCTATTTTAAAATACTGAGATCCCTTTCATAGTTGAATAACACTCTGAAGCATAACCAATGGCAAATCACCCCTTTGAATGAGGGGCTGTTATTGGAGGAAAAGGCAGAGAAAATGAAAACATTTCTTTGGCTGTGTTTGGCATTTCTTGGACCAGGCCGTGTTTTCATTTAGGGTTGGATAATTTTTTCTTCATGAAGCTAAGATCAAAGAAAGCAGAAGCTCCAAAATCCGAATTCTTGGAGTCAAGGGTGAGAAACAGTCATAATTATGGTAACTTACTTGCCTTTTTTTTCTTTTTTGTTGTTGTGGTTTAACCCCAGCCAGCAACCAAGCACCACACAGCCGCTCGCTCACCCTCCCCCCGGCTCCCGGTAGGATGGGGGAGAGAATTGGAAGAACAAAAGTAAGAAAACTCATGGGTTGAGTTGAGAACAGTTTAATAATTGAAATATTATTATAATAATAATTATAATAATAATAATAACAACAACAACAACAATAACAATAATAGTATTGAAAAGGAAAACAATGAGAGAGAGAGAGAGAAACAAAACCCAGGAAAAACAAGTGATCAAGTGATGCAACTGCTCAGCACCTGGCAGCTGACGCCCAACCAGTCCCTGAGCAGCCATCACTGCCCCATGGACAACTCCCCCCAGTTTATATACTGAGAATGATGTCATATGGTATGGAATATCATAATCAAACTCTATCCCAGCTGAAACCAGGACATTTGTTAAATACCACTACACTGGATAGAAGAGAGTGCAGGAGAATGACCTCATTTTATCCACCAAACAGCTTGCTTTCAGGTCAGTAACTGCACAGGACCGAACTAATCTCTACTACAGAAACTCTCTATCATGAAAGCACATTTTCCTTGCAATAACATGTGGCAAAGTAATATGATCTGGTAACTGTTCATGAACAAGAGGCAAGTCTCATCGTGTCTCCTGCTTATGGAGCTATAAGCCAAAGGAAGAACTTACAAGAGCTCAGGCAAATCTGAAGGTAATACAAGGCTGAAAACAACTTGTTCAAAGGCACTGCAATGGATGCAGATGCTTTTTGACTAGCTTAATGCTGAAAACCTTATTTTCTTACTCATTCTTTGACCTTAGTGCTGGTTTTATTTGAGTAAACACTGGTTACGACTTCCTGTCTTAGGTTTAAGAAGTTAAGAACACTAGCCAAAACCTGATGGGGCTCTACTAGATCTGAAAGGCCAAATTAAAAACAGAGAGCATAAAGACGTGGGTGACTGAAGCTGAAGTCAAACAGCCTACAAGACATGGATGACCTGGGCGTTGTGCCTGCTTCTCTCCTTTGGCCCCATAAGGGAGCAGGGTCTAGCACCTCTAGCATGTGGATGGTCTGAGGCACTCATTGCTCAAAGTGAGTTCTGGGTGCTAAATCAGGCACCTGCAGATACTTTGTGTATGGCCTACTTTTTGGCAGCTCTACCAAACCAGCTCTTTCACTCATTTGTCACATGGCTAGTTTTTTATGTGACTTCTGCCCAACAGTTCTAATTCAGACAGGAACAGGTTTCAAAGTTCAGACTCTTACATTGTCAAACTCTCAGGGACATATGGATGAGCCAGAAAATGATCAAAAAAAGTGTAAGATATGGAAAACAGCATGAGACCCAGACTGTTTTGTAAGTGACCCCATGTGGTTAAGTATATCACATGCATGTACCTAAGCTGAAAGGAAATTTCTACTTTAAAGAAAATGTTGCAAAAATGCTTTGTTCAGGAGATGGATTTGATAAAACTACTTTATTATAGCACTCTCATCCAGCTCAGTAGACCTGCTTACCATTGCAAACTATTTCTTTAGCATTGAAAGTTATTTTTCTCTTTTATTTGCAGTACAAAAGAGCAGTTCTGTGGTTTTCCCTGAACTATATGAATGAGTTGTCATCTATGACTCTGATAAAGAATGAAGGTAATATGTGAAGAAGCAGCATACTGAATAGAAATTCATGCTTGCTATGAATGATGCATGAAGGTTCGCTTCTAGAAGAAAAATATGAAGCTACTGTAAAGTCTCTACTTAATACTAGAGTAAGTTCAAACATTTTGCTAAAGGCATCTTTGCCTTTTCTTTCATTATTAGTAGTCAAGCTATTCATTCTTCCCCTCATAAAAGATATTACATGTCATTATGGATAAAGCATAATATTTTTATTTCTCTCCAGTGATCTCAGAAAAAATATAATCCAAACCAAAATAAAATAAATTCTTTTTCTTTTCGGCAGAAACTGGATAGCAACACAGAATCACAGTTATATGTGGGTCATCAGTGAAGTAATTTTCAACAATAAAAATTGTTTTTCTGCCAGATAACATAAAACTCACACCCAGAAAAAAGTAATACATGATCCAAAGACTCCTGGTTCCTGTATTTTTTGACATAACAGCCAAAAACATTTTAAGACAATCTCAGATGTCAGTGCAAATAAACACTGGTCTGTTACTTTGGGCCTCTTCCACTCCCTCTCCTTGCCATGCTGATTAATTAAAAAAACAATGAAAATATCTGCAGCTGGCAGTTGCACGGTAATAAGGACAATTTACAAATGTGATCAGACTTTGTGTTTCCAGAAAAAGAGCAGTCACCAGCATGTTTCCTTACACACACAATGCAAAGATTAATAGTAGGGCAAAATAAATAGGCCAGAATGGGGAGTTTTACAGCTCCCTGCAATGACAGGTAACAGAAAGTGGGGATTAGAACAACCACTTGAGATGTCCTGGCTATAAGAAAGTCTGTGCCTGCTCATAGGCATCCTTAGCAAGCTCTTTTCTGTATGCAAACATACATATTCCGCTGGTCCTCAGTACTCATGTTAACCATTTACTATCTGTGTTCATGATCCAGAAGGAGCCCTCTGGAAACTGCCTTTTTTAGGGCTAACAGTCGCAACAAACCCCTGCTCTAAATATGCCGAAATTATCAGTAGGATCCTTCTATCAAATAAATCGCTTGTCAAGTAGATATTTCTGATTAAGGTGTTCTTTCTGTATTGGTAGGAAACACCTGGCTAAGCCATTCCAATTTTGAAAGGAAGGTTCAAGCAACAAAAGTGAGGAAAACCCTGCTGTAAGCCAGTGCAACGTGTAAGGTATTGCTCTGTCCATTCGACAGAACTAACAAGTCCCACCAGTCCGCTAAGGCTGCCCTGCAGCACAGACAGCCAGAAAACCTGGTGAGTTATGTCATGTTAGGCTCAACCTTCTGCCAGGTCACTAAATTACTGTGCCTTTTGCGACAAGGGTGCTAGCACAGTTCTGAGCAAACGTGTGACTATCCAGAGTGCAGTGGGTGTGATCAGGTCAGAAATATTCTCCCTCTCGGTTCCCTGACCCAAAAAAACATTGAGCATTCAGCTTCTGCCAGAAATAAGTCTTAACACCGTCGTGGGTTCAGTCTCTCTGTCTAGGTCAGCTTCTGCTAGGGCAGCCCCGTGCTGTGCTGCAAGGCAGAGTCGGCAACGGGTGGCTATGGCAGCGGGAGGGAGTTGGGGCTTTACTCCGGGAGATAACCCTGGTAAGCATGGCATTAACATTCACAGCAAATGGCAGTGGGCAAAACAGTCCTCATCTGAGATAATAGGCTTTTCCCAGTGATTGCTCCTTGTCACTTAGGAACGCATCAATCCCAGCGTCTGCTACCACAGGCTGTCATGTCATATATTCCCTTCCTCGGGCTCTATTTTGTAAGAAATAGTTAATGTCTACTTCTCCTACCGGCAGCCTGCTCCAGAGCCTCTCTGTGATGGTGAGAAAATTGTTTCTGGCTTCCAGTTTCAATTTATTCATGACCAGTTTATAACCATTTCCTCCTGAGCCAATATTGTCCTTTAGCTTAAGCAGCTCTTTTCCCTTCCTGATGTTTATCCTCCTGATATATTTACACAGGACAGACATATCCCCTGTTAGCCTTTGCTGAACAAGGCAAGCTCTGGCAGTTCCACTCATGGGATTAACCGAATCACTTCTTCTCCTGCCCAGCACTCAGCTTTCTTAAAGATATGTCTATTTGCTGTTCTGTACTTGCTGTTCTTCAGGCAGGTGGTGCCTTGATAGAGTTATTGCAATCTGGATACTAGATGACCCTCATCTGATTATATCTTCTTCTAGTTCTCCCAAAACACAGGGTTTCTATGATGGGGATTAATTAGTTTGGGAAATCAGTGCATGGTACACAACCCTGCAGCCCAGAAGCTCATGTCCCTATGTCTGGTACCCCCAGGAAAAGCAGAAACCCAGAGTCTTTGGATATTAATTTAGTTGCCTTGAAGTTCCCTTGTTCTTCCTAAATCTCTACAGCTCTGCACGCAGCCTGTTGTACCTGAATCTCTCACCAGTGTTACAAAAAGAGTAAATAAAAATGGGTCGTTTTGTCCCGTGAGGAAATGTAGTGACATTTTGGATTTAAGAACACACAACTTCACCCTCTGTCATGCATATTTTCCTTTCCTTTCTCCCCATACCTATACCTACACATACATGGATGCTTCAGCAGAGTTCAACAAATATAACAATTTTCTGCTAAATGAAAACCTGTATCATGCTATAGTTTTAAACTGTTATCTTTGGACTTTTGAAGCTCAACCTATCCATCAGAAAATGCTAAGCTGCCAGGACTGACACATGACCCGGGGAGTTAGTAACCACACACCTAGGGCCAGAGTGAGCCAAGCTGGTTAAAGTTTTCACAAGTGAAATAGAGGACCCTTTCCCCTTGCAATTGCCTCCTGTTAGCAGGCACAGGAAGGCACGGTCTCTGCATGTGCTGGGGCCCAAAGCAGGCCAGAAGGGACGCTGTGACAGTGCTTCTCCCAATCCAGTCATAGTCCATGCGACATACCAGGATTTCAGCACCAAACTTGCTTATTCTGGCTGATTTGGGAAAATATGACAGTGAGGAGCTATTGCTTTCCAGGAGGCCCTTGGGAGGCCTTGCCTTGGTATCTAGACTTCTTCCCACATTTGCCTCGGAAGAGTTGGTTGGCAATCAGGGAAGCAGCTGTGCAGGAGGATGGGGCTTTGCCTATATTGTTTGGCATTCAGCTGCTTTGCCACAGCTTTGCTGACACCAGTTACCCAAAGGAAAGGTAAAGCAATGTTAACATCCTGTCTGGAAGAATAGAAATAGGAAATAGAATGTCTGTTTTGGTTGAGAGATGCATCAGGAAGCATTTGCCTGCTACTCATGATGCTTTGCCAGCATACCTTTATAATCTCCACAGCCAAAGCATGTTGGTATCCGAAGTAAGACCCAGAGGAGTGCCAAACTGAGGCACGTCATCCGTCTTTCCTGTTCACTGTGGTTTCAGGAACTTCAGTCCTTTCATTAGCTGTTTAATTGTCCTGCAAAGGTCTTGAGTCAATATTTTTATTTCCTGATTTTACCTGCCAGTGGTGAACAATCTGCTCCCCTTTTCAGATCATCTAACTAAATTTAACAGGCAGGACAAGGAGGAACACTCCCATCCCTGCTGGATTGGAAAATTGTAAGTATATTTAACAATTTAAGGTATGCATGCAGACCTTGCAAACAACCACTTTGTTCTGAATAGGACTACTGTTCTGCTGAGAATTTTTTTATGTTGTGGAAGTAAAAGGGTTTGGATTGTGTTGAAAATATGTAAAGACAAGAATGCTGCAGCTGCATGGATAGACTAAAAGTCTAAAACTAAACTACTAAAGTATTAAAATGAATATTTGGAGGGTATATTATATTTTATAGTTTCTGAAGTGTGAAATCAAATTGGTTCTTAAGTGCTGGCCAATGACAGCCAGAAATAAGTGGGGTTTTTTTTTACCTCTTTCATTCTCTTTCATATAACCTACAAAAGATTGATCTGAACTAACAACTCCTCCAAAAAATCCTTACTCATTACAAAAGGCCCATCAACTCTCCTGAAGAGGAGGATATCTCTATTTAGGAGATGATGATCGTTCCTCAAAACTTCATAATACAAGAAATACAATGTAGCAGAGCCATGTCATAATCAGCATGCACTCCATGTGATGTCCAGAAAAGACTTACCCTTCTGCATTTAGTCTTTCCAACAGGATCTACGAAAAGGTAAGCTAATACAATGTTGACATCCTGTCTGGAACAATAAATTTGGGGTATAGAGTTAGCTTTGTTGGATGCAAACCAAAAACAAACTAAAGAACTTTTCCTTAAAACTCCTAGTCCAAAATCTAGGTAAGAATGCACTTTAAGGATTTTTGGTGAAGGTATGTTGGCATTGTTATTAGTGAAGAATGAGAAAGAAAAGGGCTGTGAGCATGCTATAATGCCCTGATTCAACACTTCTACCAACAAAACTGGTCCATTGTTCTTTTTTTAATGGAAATTGAGCCTTTTAGAAAGCAGCACTGCAGAAAACAGCTGGATTTATACTCAAAGAAAAAAGAAAAGGTGATTTACTGTATCTTTGTTTTGGAGAGTTTAGAGGAATTCAACAGGCAGGCTCTGTGGTTCCATAAGGAGAAGCCAGCCCAGCCAATTCTGAATTCAACCCAACAAAAATGGGGGCTGTACATCTTAGTAAGACAGCCATCATATAAAAATGCGGGTCAGATGGGTTTCCCTTGATGTACATCCAATTTTAACAATCCCAACTTTTTATTATTGCTATTTCAAAAATCCCAGCTGCACAGTGTTTTCAGGAAAAGGGGAAGCGAGACAGCAGAAACAGGTATGGCTGAGTCCTTCGCCCTTTTAAATCTTGCCTGTGGTATGTCGGCACCTCCTCACTGTACAGTTACACAGATTAATATTTTCTGGAGCTGCTGGAAGCTCCCTTGCATAATCCAAGCAAGCCAGAAAGGATGCTGTTGACCTTCAAACATGCTAGTAGTGGACAAAATCTGAGGTTTTTGCCTCTGCTGTTCAGATATGCAAGGGGGCTCTAAGGAACCAAACCTTGCACTGGATCAGTGGCATAGAGTAAAAATACTGTATGAAGAGTGCTTGTCTGACTGCTGTTTTCCACTGAGCCAAGCAAAACACTATCGGCAAATTACAAACCAGATGAACATGCTCCTATTTTTTGACACATAAAAGGAAACCTGCTTTACCCAGCCACATCTGTTTCTTTGATTTAACTCCATGCTCATTTCTATTAGCAGTGGATGAGTGGTTTGGCAAGTGCATTGCAGCCTGCTTCACTGATAAAAAGGGTTTTCTGGTGAAATAAACCCCTTTATGAGACTTTGATATGAATGTATTTAGCAAATTATTTAATTAACCCCTCCTCCTCATTAGTGATTGCATTCTGGGGTGGAGTACAAACCTTACGTTAAAGGACCTGGATTTTTACAAATAAATTGAAGAGGAGACCTCTCTCTCCAGCCCCCCTAGATGCTCTCAGAGCAGGACTGTGACTATTCATACGGCATTTGCAGAGAAGTAGCAGATATATCCTGCTGATTTGCAATGTAATTCCAGTGCAAGAGGTAAGGCTGCAATGTAACGTAATTCATTAATCTCTAAACTGAAACTACGCAAGTTGCAAGAGAATTTGCTCTCTGGTCTGGAGAGAGCACTCAGAAAAGGCAAAAGAGAGAAGCAGAGAGAAAATGGGAGTTTCAGAACACAGAGACTACTAACTTGGAGCAGAAAACCATAGCTAAAAGTAGAATAACTGTACACAGGGTGCACATACCACACATGCTTTTTAAGGACAGATTTAACAGATCATAAGAGTTGCTTATAAACTTTGCATTTATCTTGTGCTCATGACCTGGAGCTTGTCAGTCAATCAGCTAACGGATAAAGATATGCAGCATGGCTCACAACATTTTGATGCTAAACAGACCCTCACCAGAGACCACCTAACGTGGAAATTGCTGGGTGCATCTGAAATTGTAACAACAGGCACTTTGAAGAGTCGCTATTTGTAAACAGGCTTCATTTTCAAGAATACACTTACAGCATCAAGCATGGGGCAGGGCAAAGATTTTTCCATGATAAAAAAAAAGTGACTATGATCACTTTGTCAGCAAATATTCAGCCCAACTCTCTCCCTGAGAGCCAGCGGCCAGGCCCCACTGCGCTCGTCCACCAGAACTGCACTGGACTATGAGAAAATAAAGCGTGCCAAGAAAGGGTAGGTAATTGTCATAAATTCGCATTGATCCAGGTTAATGAGAGTACTGCCCTGTTTGTGCACGGCTGGTGAACACCCTTGGGAACGCAGTTTTAGTAACAGAAACAGAGAATCCCTCAAATATGCCTATAAATATGATGTGGGTCAGGGAACTCGTTTAAACATACTTTATGGCTTGAGGTGTCACCCAGTCAGAAAGCACAAACAAACGGCAAATAGCAGGCTCCTGAGCTTGAGGAATTTAAGACTTGGGAATGATTGAAGTCTTCCAAATGGAATTTAAGCAGAATTTCAATGATGTGCAGGCCTTGAGCAAGAGTTCTGCATAAGGTTAAATGTGTATTTTCCTCAAAAGCTAACCCTAACACCCAAAAGCCAACACCTGAGGAACAATCTGTGACAGATGCAAACTCAGAGAGAGAGAGAGAGAGAGGAACAGCCAACTAGTAAACACTGGAGCTGATAGCATCTAAAACATGAGCTTGAAACGTACTCTCCTTGGATTCACATCCACTCCTTAGTCACCCTTTACTTGTATTCCCTGAATACATTTTTTCTATCCCCTTCCTATCTACCAGCACTCACTGCAGCCAAAATATAGGGGGCTGGGCCTTCAACATTGCACAACCCTTTGAATTTCATTGTTCCCTGAATCCGTCCCTTGTCTGCCTTCCCCTCTCCTCTGCCGCCAAGGACCTAACCCTGCCATCCCTCTGCTCTTTTGCCTTATTTGACTCTTATTTCTTTAGAAAGTGCCCTCTCCCACTGGCAACTTAACCCTCTTTTCCTGCTTTTTAGCACATTTAAAACACCCTTCCTTTTATTCACCTGACAAATGCTCCTTTTGCCTTCAAATTCCTCTTTAAAACCTAGGAAGGCTGCCTGTCTTCAGCTCCTCACTGATGATTATCTTGAACATACTTAAGAGTATAGGCTTTCTGGGACAGTAGCTTTGTGTAATTTATAGGCAGCATGTATATTTACACTGCAGGACAAATAAATAATGTAGAAAAATAGGTCTGATGGAAAGTCTTACCTTTCTTTCTGTTTTCATAAGTCCAGGGGTACTTTGAGTCTTCAGTATTCTGCTACTCCTCTACTTTACGTTTTAAATTGTCCAAGTGCATTACTGAAAATAAAGAAAGTTGAGACAAACCTTAAAAATAAAGCAAAATTTTACTTAAAAATATTATTTCAGCAGGTCACCATTGGAACTAGCATCCTGTTCTACACGCCTTGTCTTCATGATCTTACTTACACTGCAAATGTGCTGATTTTTCAAGCTAACATTAGAATCATATTTTTCCAAGTACCCACCCACTGATACTCTCCACCTTGACATAATGAGATCGCTTTTCTCTCCCCTAATATCATGTAAAACAAAATATTGACAGCCAGACCCTGGGTCTCTACAGTTGTCAAGGGATTTGGAAAGCTGTCAGTGAGGATGTTCTGAAAATTCTGTTTTCATTAATGAATTGATGGTATCAGCTTCTTCTAGGATGTTGTGCCATTGAAAATAAATAAAAATGCACAAAGTCTAGTTTCCCTGAACATAGCAGGAATCAAAAAGGAGGAGGCAATCACTATTTACAGTTACTGGTCTCCCTCCAGCTTGCATGTTTCTCTGATTGTTTTCTTTTTCTCTCACATGGATACCTGGTTTTCTGGTTGCTTCCACCTTTCTGTTCCCTGTCTGCTTCTGTTGTTAACACACACACACACACTTTTTCATTTCCCCCCAAACAGAAAAATCCCAAAGTATCTTTGCATTACATTCCCTGCAAATACCTCTGACCTAATCTTGGACTAGTCTTGGATGTCCCCTGCATCCCTGAAATTCTCTCCTCTTGTTTCAGCTACCTGAAGCTCTGAATGTTTTTTTTTCCCCCATTTGTCCTGAATGACAGGTGGCAAATGCAATGTACTGTTTATATACTCCAATTTTTAAAGTGAACATTTTTCAGTTTCTATATTTTTTCCCATTGTACTCCTCATTTCCATTCAACTTAGTTTAAGTCAATCTTCCCATTTCTTTTTTGTTTCTTTAAATTCATATTATTTTCTTAGTTCATTTTGTCTGTGGAAAAGTGCTGTCCTGTAGCTTCCTCAAAAACAGGGACTGGGAAGGGAAAGCTGTGCAAATGTTACCAGTTGCTGTTTTGGAGTTAACTTCTAGATAGATGGAGTACTGGTCTGCTTCAAAGTTTCATCTTGAGTGGTAGTTTTAGTGATATTTCTGTTCAGGACAAAGTCCTTATCTCAGTGGTCAAATTATTGGCAAAATTTCAATTTGTAGGAGTAGAGGCAAGATTTTATTTCTAAACCTTTGCAATATTATTCTGATGAGTTAAAAATATCATAAACATAAACAAATTATTTTAAAAAAATTAAGTTAAGCTAAGTACAAAACAAAATTTAGGTTTCATTGGTCTCTTTTCTTGCAGAAATGGAGAACTGAGGTACAAGAGGGCAGATGACTGAAACATTGTATGAAATCTGCCACAGGTCTAGGAGCTGGATCTAGGTCTTTGAGTCCTTTTCCAGTTCCTTGCAAACAAACTTCCATGATTCATGTACAGAAGAATGTTCTTGGTGTTCAGTTCTAACTTACACAACTAAAATGGCAATAATGACCTCATTTAACTTTGCCATCGCCTGTATTTAAGTTGTAAAGAATGTTTTTACTAATGAGAAAATGCATCTGAGCAATCACCCAGGTGCTTTCTGGGGGAAAGCTTGCTTTGTAATTTCATCCAGTATAAAACAATCCTGTGTCCTTGTCTATCGGGTCAGAAACTACCAGAAGAAGCACCAACCTATGGTAAGGTACGGGAGTTTCTCCATGCTTCTCCAGCTGTGCTCCTTGCTGGCCTCTGCTTAGGGACGTCGCTGCTGCCCGAGCAAGCAGAGCAGCTCACCGGGCAGCAGTCTGTATTTTCAGAGCTGGCAATGAGTCATGCATGAAGCTGGCTGACAACCCATGCTGTCTGTATGTATGCGGCCATGAATCGTTACACAGCAATAAAGTACAATATCTTGTTCAAAACCTGTCTCATTTTATTTGGATCCCTGCTGAATTTGCTGGCACTGAGCCACAGCTGGTGTTTACTGACCTTTCAGAGCAGCACTGTTGGCTGCAGGAACAAAAATAGCTTCTTTTAGAGGTTGTGCGCAGACACTGAAGCTGTAGGATGCATGCTCGGCCGTGTGCACAGCAGCCTTCAGACCCATCCATAGGCCATGGGGGAGGATCAGGATGGCCAGCCAGCACCATTTCTGCTAGAGCACTTGCCTTGGTTTAAGCGTCTAACCCACCCCAGTCATCTGCGTGCTCATAACACACCTCCTAGTTCCACGCAGCAATGTGTAATGACTGCTCAGTTTTCAAGGGATAATTCTTCCAGGCTGTGCCTGTGCTACAAGGCAGAGGCCATCCCACAGTGCCCAAAAACACCTGCTGGGGGTGTTAATAGGACCGCACTGCACCTCCATCCCTGGGCATGCAGTGGGGCATGCCAGAGGAAGGTGCTCACTGAGTTCACGGAGCTAGACCATGCCCAGGGTGCCTGGGTGGGTGCAGCAAGTGCCCCTACACACAACACAGCCTCCCAGCATCTTCCCTGGGTGCCTTTGAAGACACATTGGTTGCTGCAATAAAGGCAATGTAAAACACGTTTGCTGAGCCACCAGGCTGTTACAGTGTCTGCTGGACAGAAAAATGTAGAAGTCAGTTAGCCAAAGTCTCACAGCCAGGGGTAATGTGATCTTCCCAATGAGCAGCCCTGAAGTTTGGGGGGTTTTCAGCCCTTAGATTAGGAAGGCTTGATTGCACCCCTGTGGGAGAGTGCTCTGGCTGCACTGGCGGTCTTGCTGAAGTTGGCTTAGATGACACATGCAGAAGCTGAGGGACCCCAACTCAGTCAATATATTTGGACTGCTGTTAATTTTCTTTTAATGTGAATGTGGTGTGCTGTTTATAAACTCCAGTTTTTAAAGAAAGCATTTTATGAGTAGTAGCAAGATTTCTACCTGGATGTGGCATGGCTGCATGTCGCAGGGGTTTGCCAATATTCTCTGCAGAGACACATGGACACTACTCAACCACTGGCCAGCACACATGAAGAGCTAGATTTAACTAAAACAAAACAAAGCAAGCCCTGTGCTTTTATGTAAGAACACAGCTATTACCTTGGTAGTTTATGATGGTCACTCTACCTCAGAGAAGGAGTTGCAGTACCTGGGCCATATTTGCTGGTTTGTGCTGAAAGGCCAGGCTAACAGGGGATTAGCAGGAAGATGGTTCCAGGATGGATTATCCCTGCGCATGATGGTAAAGTAATTTCACTTATAGCAACATGTACTGACACCATGTTTGGAAGGCTGCCTCTGGCAGTGTACTCCTAGGCTTATCACAGTGGTGTCCTTCCAGGCCTGCAAAAACTTGCATGGGATTTTGCCTCAGGCATCAAATGCCTTGTCTGACCTGTTTGTGTCGTTGCAGTCTCAGCAAAACTTCCCAAACTGTCACTGTTTCAGAAGCTGGTTTTACCTCTTGGAAATCCACAACAGCTTCAAGGGACACTTCAACTCCATTTCTGTAAGATTTGGTTAGCTCATGGTACCCCCACTCCATGTCACTTCTCACGAGCATTGACCTGATATTATCAGACAGACGAGCAGTTAGATAGCAAGAATAATCAAGATAAGTCTAATTGTTTGAGACATTTGAGACATGTGGTATTTAATTTGTTCATACCATGGAACATGACAAAATAAATTAGTAGCAGAGGAAAATACTACACAGTGCTATCACAAGGTGAACATTTTTGTGTGTTTAGTCAAAGCACTGCCTAATAAGATATATGAGTGTCAGGGAATATTCATTTTAGCTATGCACTTAATCCTCCATATTCAGTATACTAGTAATTTAGATGCTTTCATTTAAATTCTTCTAACATTTTTATCAAAGTAACAGTTTCTGTTTGTTTCTCTCTTCTTTTAAAGAACACAGCACTTGATTTTGGCACATTGCTGATGCTTATTTCATTTTTTCTCTTTGGGGATAAAGCTGTATTAATGTTTCTGTAATAACCAGAATAAAGTAAAGAGACAAGCACCCAGTATTTGCATTCCTTTGTCAGTTAAATACTCCACTACAAAAAGGAGATAGTAAATTATAGAAAGAAACCAACACTATGACCACAGAATTCTAGTATTTACTCCTACATCAAGAGACCTACATACAGTAGCTGAAATTCTTTTTTTTTATTATTCAGAAGGGAGTTTTGCATGTTTGATGATCAAATACTGTGAAGGAAGTTACATGTTTTTCAGCTGGTCATAAGCAAGCCACAGGATGAATGAGATGTAGTTAGAAGGGGAACTGACTGATGCATAACCTATTTTCACTGTAATTCTGCTGTATGGAGTGAATAAAGCAATGTTTCCCCATCTCTCCCTCTGTGAAGGAACGAAAAGGTTTCTTAATATTTGTGCACTGGATTCAATAGAAGCATCTTCACTCGTGTTCCACTGGAGAGTATCTTAGCAGAGGCAGTCCACCTTTGGCTGCTACAGATGCCTGAAGTCTGGGGGAACTATATTTTTGCCTCTTGAGTGAAGGAACTTTATTTTTACTCCCTGAGTAGCAGCACAGAAAGCGTTATCCACGACTGAGCTCCTTCCCCCCCATTGCAGGCTGTGCTGCCCTATTCACCTTCTGTACTTGACTGGGAAATGTAAATGACAAGATCTTTACGTGCTCAGAGAAAAATGATCCAAGCTCTAAAAGACATGAACAGGATGATAAATAGCACTCATTTTCAACAGTGACATAGCTGTTAGAAGTGCTAAGCATCTTTGCTGTATTAATTTCTCTCACAGTAACCTATATAGGTAGCTACTAAAAATATATGGACACCTGTCAATAAAGAGTGCAGTCCAGGTAATCAGTGTCAACATTCAGATTTGTATGCTTGCCATGAATTATCACCCAGAGGTATGTGAAATACTGTGGTTTCCTACTTCAAAAACACACAAAGACACCATGGTGGCACAGATAGATAGAATATCTTGAAAATATTCCTCAGAATGTTTCAAAAAAAATTATAAAAGTCATAGGTCTTTCCACTGGCTCCAGTGGCAGCTCTCCCATCCTTTCATTTTCAAAATCATCTGCTGTATTTACTCAAATGTATATTCTCATTGTCAGTACTCTCCCTCTAACCTTGATACATGCAGTAAGAGGGAGAAAATGGTAAAACAGAAGTATTCTAACCTGGACTCATAGAGTTTATTTAGTTGAATTTTGAGGTGAACCTCAAGAACATTTTCAAGAGCGTCTCAATAGTCTGTGCAGAGAAGAATTTTACAAATGCAGAGCAGGTATGTGCAAGGCTGCTGTCTGCAGCACACATGTTCCCCAATGCTCACGCAGACCCAAAAGCTCTGCCGTTGGCATTTAGGTGGTTTCATACCTGTAAAATGAAAATATGCACAGAAATTGCAGCAGGTGGTCTGAATGCTGGGGGGAAATAGTCCTGTTTTCCACTTAGGATGGATATAAGCATATCCTAGGAGCTTCCTAACTTGATCTTTCTCAGGAGCCTGTTTAGGAACTGTTCAAAGGGCATGCAGTGAGGTCTGTAGGGATTATAGCTTACTGAGAAACAGTTGCACTAAAAGTGGACAGTGCCCATTCCCCTGCACAGGGAATTCCTAATTCTACCATTCAAAGGTAGGTGTCATAGTTTAACCCCAGCCAGCAACCAAGCACCACACAGGTGCTCGCTCACCCTCCCCACCTCGGTGGGATCGGGGAGAGAATCGGAAGGGTAAAAGTAAGAAAACTCATGGGTTGAGATAAGAACAGTTTAATAATTGAAATAATAATAAAAGTAATGATAATAATAATAAATGGTGAAAAGAAAAACAACAAGAAGAGGAACAAGGCCCAGTGGAAATAAAACAAGTGATGCAACTGCTCAACACCCGCTGACTGATGCCCAGCCAGTCCCCGAGCAGCGATCGCTGCCCCCCGACCAACTCTCCCCAGTTTATATACTGAGCATGATGTCATATGGTATGGAATAGCCCTTTGGTCAGTTTGGATCAATTGTCTTGGCTGTGCCCCCTCCTGGTTTCTTGTGTACCTGGCAGAGCATGGGAAGTTGAAAAAGTCCTTGACTAGTGTAAGCACTGCGTAGCAACAACTAAAACATCAGTGTGTTATCAGCATTATTCTCATACTAAATCCAAAACACAGCACTAGGAAGAAAATTAACTCTATCCCAGCTGAAACCAGGACAGTAGGTCTCCAGATAGATGCAGACCTAGACAAACCAGTCAAGCTCATTGCCTGTCACAGAGCCACTGTGTGCTAGGAAATTTAACTCATCATCACAACACAGCTTCGTTAGTTTCCACAAATGGTATAAAAATATCTCTACAGATCAAAGAGAGATAAGTTTTGAAGAAGTCATACATACAAAAGGTCCACCTATTGCAGATTCTGCAAGTTACTGCACTAGGAGACATTTAAAGACATTGGTCTTGCTAACTGCTATGCCTGCTTCTGCAAAAAGCACCTATACCCAGCAAATACATGGCAGAATGTGCTAGATCTCACTTCAGTGTAAGCATGAGAAGATGGCAGGACCTCTCTGCAGAAGAAAATGCTTTCTCTCAAATCACTCACATAGCAGACAGGCCAGATGCTGATGCTAATATTAGAAGAAAAGACAAAAAGGAGTTTAGAAACCGAGGGAAACCAAAGAAAAAAGCAGGCAGGACAAAGAAAACTCCAGTTGCAGAGCAGCTCCATCAAGATCCTGGGCTTCAGGCCATACCAGCACAGCTGCAGCAATGAAACCAAGATACCACAGAAACAGGAAAGGAGGGTCTACCTCCACAGAAACAGGAAAGGAGGGTCTACCTCCCCAGAAACAGGGAGAGGAGAAACAAGTCCCTAGGAAGCTGGGGAAGCAGCAGGGGAAACACCTTGAAGCAGAGACTAGCTTTGATCCTGATGATAAATCAGCTTCGCCAAAATGGATGAGCTGTTTGGACCCATTCCCTGCTCTTTAAGGATTTGTCCTTGAAGTGATGAGTGCGTGTGAAAACCCACATATGCACTGAGGAAAGGAAGGCAGATGACATCAGGCTTGAATTCAGATTAGAAAAATGTGCATGAAAGAGAAAAAAAAAAAAAAAACAAAAACAAAACAACCTCACGTTGCAGCATAGGAAAGTTTGGTGTTCCTTTTCAGTCCTCCTGTGACAGATGGGATTTTCAGCTCCAAATGGTGAACACCATGTTTTATTACAGATCAGCCGCCTTTCTGGGTACCCAGGCTGTCTTAGATCACCATCTTGCAGGAAGGTTGAAACTAAGGTACTCCACAGTGCTTCAGCTGGCAGCAGCTGCCCGTCTGTCAGGGCTGTCAGAGGCAGCTGCCCTGTGCTCAGCTGCGGCTCCAGGTCCATCGTACAGACCACAGTGGTCATTTCCTGGGTGTTCAGGGCAGATGGACAAAACCAGGGCTGCTGGCGCTGTATCATACAGGAAAACAAGTAAGACCTCCAAGCCATGTAGAAGGTCCTGAAAGACCCAGATTCTTCAAAACATTTTCCCTGAGAGACAAGTGTTCACATTTCAGTTTTGTTTTGTTTCTGTACTAGGGAGAGTGAATTGCAAGGACTACGCACACCAGGGCCATCTTCACCCAAAGAGGAATTTGCAAAATTAATAGCAAACCAGATACAAACCAAGTAATTTATGACTTCAGCCCCTGACATTTTCCAGCATCTGAAGGATGCTGCTATTATGGTCATATTAATATCTAAAATTGGCTTTTTAAAGGTTCACATAGGCTTTTTAAAAATTGTTTCATCCCTTTTAAACAACCCATTAAAAATAATTCTCAAGACAAGACCATCACATTTTTACATTTTTGTGCTAATATCATCACCATATGTGACACACATAACAGGGCATTTTTGTTTCGTCTTCGTAGCGTGTAGTTTTCTTCTGGTGGTATATAAAAACATAACCTAGGAGTGCTGATTCTGCAGCTTATTTTGGATGCTTTGATGTTCCCAATTATTAAATACATGAGCTTTGATGGCAACACTGCATGCATTTTAACTAGGAAGGAATTAGGGGACAAAATGCCGAGAATACAGCCTGTATGCATCCAAATCACACTACTCCCAGGGAAATAAAATACATCTGTGTGAAAATACTATCACCTCCTTGTCACAATTTTCATTCCCAAAGGTCATTGGGGTAATGACATCAGATTATGTACAACTTATTTTGAATGTTGCAGGACTATTAAATAAACATAGTACTGTTTTGGGATATTCTGAATGTGTTCAGCATCGCAAACAAATTCATTCTTCTAAAGTTTGAACACACCTGACTACCAAAAATCCGGGTCAGCAAGGATACTTGTGTTCACAGGGGTATTTATAGCCTTTATTTGAAGCATCCCCTCTCCAGTCAATCTGCTCAAAGTCCTTTTAAATTAGAGGCAAAGCCTGGGGAGTTGCTTGCAGCCTCCAGTCAGTCCTTCCTGTCCTACATATAAGATAAAGAGAAGTGTAGAGCATGTGTGGATCCAAGAGCTTCCTACAGCTGCTGTACATTAGAGGAGGTCTGAGCGTGCCCTGCGTGACTCCATAGACTGCTGCACCTCGGCCAGCTCTGGATCTGCAAGCACAAGGGTGGTTGACAGCTGCTTCAGACCAATAGGCTTTCTACAAAACCTTGACATACAAAAAGATGCTTTCGTTGTTTATTAAACATTTTTTTTTTTAATGAGTGCTCTCTCAATTGGTTTACATTTCAATGTTTAGATCTCAGAGATTCCTATAGGAAATCTGCCATAAAAAATTGAACCTGAAGCAGGCTAGATTGTGCACTGTTGAAGGTTACAGAAATGTGGGTTGAAATTGATATAAATAATGAAGAGCAACCAATTTTTTTATTTTATTCTAAATATTTGTGACTATATGATTTAAAACATATGCAGAATTTTTTAAAGATATGTCTATCTAGCCCTAACATAATTAATATCCTGTAGAACTCAGCTATCCTTATAGAGCCTGACCTATAATGTTGTTTTCATCAGCTTAATCACTGTGAAGACAGGCTGCCTAGCAAGTGGACAGTGGCCATGGCAAAGATCATAATGAGATCTTGAAGATCTGCACAATAAAGTAAATTAGAGAAGTTGCGTGTATGATTTCATTATGCACATCTCAGTAATGGCAGCAAAAAAAATCTGGCTTATTTAGCATGGACTGTATTAAAGACACATTTTTCAGTTACCCCAGAACACTGTGCAACTAGATAGCCATGCTTTTATAAAAACATATATAAAGTAAAACCTGAAACTTAGCCACTATGGACTCCACTGTGGTGACCTACTGCACAGATTTACATTGGCAATGCCATAGAAGTCATGCACGCTGAAAGAATTTATTTCTGAGTCTAAATTTTCCCTGTGGATTTTGCCATTTGATTAACATTTATTCTTTGTCTTTTTACAGGCTCTTTGAAGGTGGTGTAAATTGCATCTAGCTCTGATTAATGGTGAGATTCATGCTAGAAAATAAAACCTTCAATCTAGCTGGAATGTAAATGAAACCTTTGAAACTAGCACAGAGTTTTTAATAGAAACAGAATGAATTACTTAACCTGGGATCTTACATATGCACACAAAAAATCAGGTACCTAAATAATGTCAGTTTGTCTCTGCTACAGTTCTTGATAAAAGGCAAAGGCAATATCAAATACAATTTGTTGTGCTGCCAAGGTAATACTCATCTTTCTCAGAGTAGGCAGCACTAGCACTGTGTCAGTACTGTGCAATCTAAGGGATGAGCTGGTAGCAATTCCTGCCAGGTGTATGCCATGTGAAGGCAGTTTTCAAACCCGTAAATGGAAATCAGATACCCAGCTATCACTGACTGTCCAGAGGGTTTAGGCACTCAACAGCCCCTTGCATCAAGTTTGCCCTTACTATGGTAAAGGAAAACCCTATTGCTCCCCCACTTTGAGGTAGCTGACTCCACTTAGGGTCATCGCAGCTACAGCGGAGGTTGCAAGCCAGCTAAACACAACCATTAATATTATTTGAGATGCCATAGTGAGAGGAGTGGATATTACATCTGGAAGTCGAGTCATAATCAGAAAGTTTAAGAATCACTCTTCCAGGGTATCATTTTGGAGTTGGTACTAAATCATTTGAGAGAAAGGAGACTCCTGTCTCTAAGGTCAATCCCTCTCTGCAGAAGGGGTAAGGCTAGGAGAGGAAGTTGCGCTTCAGGGCATATTATAAGCAAGTGTCAGGTGAATACTGGATTACCTAGAGCATGAAATTAGTGATTAGCTCCTAAAAAATATTTCTTCCAACAAAAGAGAAACTTGTCCAGAAAAAGATATTCAAAAGCGTAAGTTCCATCTACAAAGCACAGAATGAATGAATGGGAAGAGAATGGGGATAAGGATGGAGAGCATACCCACCTCTTCCCTGTACACACCAGGAAAATAAGAACTGTGCCACCCTTCACTCTTCTCAAAGGTCCCTCATATCAAAATTGGGGAGCAAATACAAGAAAACTATAATTTCAGGCCCAGTTCCCCACATAAGGAAGTGACTCCCACCTCCAGGCCTGTCCACATGGTATTTCTCACTGGTGCCCAAGTGCAGGAAGGTTCTTCGCTTTTGTTTCTGAGGAGGATTACATGACAACAAAATGAGGCAAGGTCCAAGAGCGTGTAAGAGTAACCTACCCATTAAAACACTCGGTTGAAGTGTAAAGGCCCCCACTTCAGCTGAGTTGGTTTGTTTCGTGTTAGCTTATTTGTCACGAGAAGTCTGAGACTGCACACAAACCCCCTTTCCTTTATTCCCACTCCTCTCCCTCACTTATATATCCATCTATAGTGTTATTATGCTGAGGAGCAGGAATTTTCTTTGACCACCCTAGAGATTCACCAAGTGGGGGGTGTACATGCGTTTGCACACATCAAGATCAGGGTTTGAGGAGCGGTACGGTATGTGTGTTTTCCTTATCTCACACCTGCCTCTGTGCACTGCAAAAGCCCTTCCTTCCAGCACACACAGGAGGATAGCGTGGAGCCAGACACACCTGAAAGGAAAGTGGACAGCAGAATGGGGATGTTCTACCCTCCCATCCATGTAGCTCATAAATTAAGGTTTGGAGGCATATTTCCCAGGACATGGGCATCTCTTTACAAATCAAAGCTCAAGTTTATTTCATTGCATAGAACACAGAAATTAAATTTAGATTTGGGTGTAAAAAAATTGTTGTTGTAATGGGCCAGATTAATTTCTAGCATGAACAGACACAGTTGTCATTGATTTTGATGATTTATGGCAGCAATTTATCCTTAGTGTAACTCCACTGACTTTGCTTGAGTTACATCAAGGCTTAATTTAGCCTGATACTTTTATCAAGGGAAGGAACAGAATTAAAAAAGCACATGTCTCAGTTCAGGCATTTGTTTTCTACTTTTCCATTTTACACAAACTGCATTTCTTTAAGCTATGTATCCTCCAGCCCTCTGTTTACTGATATTGCAATAGCCTTAGGGTTTTTTTTTTTTCTCTGCCTACTATTTGCATCTGGGCTTATTGACAAATTGTCACCTGTGATGTGTTTGCTGTCTTACAAGATTACAGATGACTGCTGCCTTGTACTGCTTCTCTTCTTCCTATATCTCTTGCATACTGAGAGGGTTGTTTTCTGGCTAGTGAACACCACCAAACAATTTATATTAAATGCTTTTTATGCATTCCTTAGCCTAAAACTTTTCTTCTTTTAGTGACTTCATAGATAATGTCCTGAACAAGTGCAAGGCAAAGGTCTTCATGTAAATTGTTAACAACTTAAAAATGCATGTATTTCACACATGTTGTATAATTGATGGTAAAAACTCTCTTCTTCTTTTTAAAAACCTCATTCTTTAGTCATCTGCAAAATTATCATTAGAGTGAAGAACAAGCACAATACTCAAAATGGATGCCATGTGCAAGGACACGAATATCTGTTTCCTTTGTAAGACGGATTCTTGGAACCCACATGGTTGCCACATCCAACAGCTTGAACTGTTTTATCACGTCTGCTGAATTCATATTCTGGGCATCTGCTGGCATGAGTGTTTGACAAACACTGATATTCTGTTTCACAGCAATGGCGCTGGTATGGGTACCCCTGGGAAGCTCTCATTTCTGCCAGGTTGGGCGTCGAGTCATTGAAGAAGAACCCAAAGCTGCCAAAAATGTTAGCATGCTGTACAGCTGTGCTGCTAGAGACAAACGAACAGATGAAGGCCCCTGAAAGCACTTTAAACATGGTCTGCAAGCCTCTCTTCAAGCTTGTCAGAGCAATACCAGAACCTGTTAGAACAGGAATACATACTAAGCTATCTCCAGAGAAATCTGAGATAAGGTTGCTGCAGACCTTGGAGCGAAGCATGCAGCCCCACACAAGGCTGGGAGAGCAACAAGGAAGCTCCAAAGCATTCAGCGGTCATCAGAAATGTGTGACATCAACCTGCAGCCATACCTGCTCCTCAGGGGTTTGTCTGTCCCCACACACTTGCGCGCGTGGGCACTGAGAGCAATTAGCTACAGCACACAGAAGAAAGTTGTCGCTGAGCAAGGCAGAAAACTACAGGCAGCGCTGAAAGAGTAGGTGTGCGTGCACAGGTACGTGTGTTCTGCGGTTTGTTTTCTCTGTGTATTCATACTTAATTTCCGCCACAGAGGCTCTATTGCAGTAATTAACTGGGGTGTGACAACATTTTGATGTCTTCATACAGAAACAATCCCATTCAGTAAGTGTAATGAGTCATCTGAAATCTTCCTCAAAGCTGTGTGATGAGACCTTGAACAAAGCATGTGAGGATTTGTATCACCCTGTCTGACAGAAGACCATTGAAGAGGTACGCCGTTTGTTCCTCTGGATCTGCTTACTCATTCCCTCTGCTGCTTAGGCTCTACAGTGGAGGACTTTCAGACCTTTCTAATTACCTTTGCATTTAATAATGTTCTGCTGAGCTACTGTTCAAAAAACAGCCACAACAAATAGGTAAACAAACCTGGGGCTGCCAGTTCAGACAGCCAGCATGCTTGCCCTGAGGACATCTGCCCTTTCCCTAGCATCAAGATCACAGATTGTCAGCAGTGGCCTTTCAACTCATAGTAGCCTTCCTGCATTAAGCTTGTATGTCCTTGCCCCCCCCAAAAAAAAGACCTTAGAAACGTCTTTTGGATTTCTTCCTCTTTTTTTTCTTCTTTATTGGGCTTTGCACAGCCCTGGAAAAATGTCTGCAATATCTTTCATAAACATCATAATTTATTAATGTACTGCAAGTCTGAAACAGCCCGGTTGTTTGGGTGCTTGGTAACGTCTGAGGTTAGCTCATTTATAAAGAGGAGCAACACTGGAAAGTGTTTCTCTTCAGAGAACCATGCTGATGAAAAGTTGCTTAGAGCACATCCAAAATACTCTCTCACACCAGATCTTTAATATAGTTTCTTTTGGATGAACTTGCAGCATGTGTGGGTTTTTTTCCCTAATAACCACCAGTATATTTGTATGTATTATTTTAATGCAGGGATTTTATTTTGATGTTATGTGAGAGAGTGGAAACCACACCTGGGAAATTTGGCTGGCATTTCTGTAGAAATGTAACAATAGTGTGACAGCTTAACCAAGTGGGTACCAGTATTTAACTTGGGTTTCTTTTCATCTAGTAATTTCAAATGTAATTTGAATATTCATAAGATAGCAAGACTGTGACTCATTAAAAGATGTATCATGTTCTATAGAGTGAAATGCCATGGAAATAAGCAGTATGTTTGCAGGTTGAACAGATCAAATACAGCAGAGGCAGGAAGGGAAGGACACACAAAAAACATCACCTTTCTCTTTTCTGAATGTGTGCATAAGGCAAGGATTAGAATCGTCATGTAATATTCAGGAGAGTTGCATGGGAAATACATTGCCCATAAGAACAGCTGTTTTAGATGTTACAGCAAGACTAAAGAGAATATATTTCATTATCTTTTGTTTTAAATTAATGGTCATCTGCCAAACCAACAGGTCAAAACAGACACTTCTGTGAAGACAAACATCTCTTTGCAAAAATTATACTCTTTCTGCAGATTTGGTTTTCTTACCTGATAATGGGCAATCATGTGCCATACTCCAGGTGTCTGTGTAGCTACTAATTCACCATTTCAGTTCTACATGGTTAGCCAAAAAGGCCCTTAAGTAAGTAAAAAGGAATGCAAAAATGTTAATAAATTCAAGACGTTAAACTCTGATTTGTACCTAATTCTGTTAATACATACAGTTCAAATTAAAATGTAACATCAGACTTTTTGAATTTGTTGGCTTTAAAAAATCCAATAAAAGACAAGATTGTATTATAAAAATATTATAACCCAGTTTTGCTCTTATCTCTAGCTCTTTCAAAAGAAAATAGAGGCAAGTAATAACTTCTATAGATGAGTCATTATCAGAGATTACTATTTTTAAATAGCATCCAAAAATTTGTCAGGGATTAAAGAGGAAATAGAAAAGATTTGACCTCACTCCTTGTACAAAGAGATTAGGCACAAGTCCTCAAAGGCTTAGATACTGAAGTCCTATCGAGGGCCTAGGTTCACTTCATCTAACCAAAGGGTCCTAAATTAGGAGTCAAGTCAACACAGACTCCCTCTAAAAATCCTCAAAGAAAAATGAGGGGTACCAGATGATGACTCAGTGTCCCTAAAAGCTAGATAGCCTTCTGAGGCAGTCTGCGTCTTGCTCGTGGTGTGCTTGCAGGGCGCAATGCTCCTACTGAAAGCAACTGAAGGCAAAAGGCAAGCACCTCACTGGAAGTGCCGTGGCTTGTTGGCAGTTCAGTGCTTCGACACTTGTGACAAGTTAGATGTGTGGGATGTGCCAGGTGCCACTGATAAACAAGGGGAGGGACAGAGAGCAACTGGATAAAACTTATGGCAAAGGAATATGTACTCATGAATTTTTTACATAGGCATGTCCTGATGGTACTTGCAAATGTATTAACTGATTGATTTTACTTATGTTAATAAGATCACGTACTGCAGGCAGCATGGAAGAAGCATTTGTTTTTGAAGTAACTTAAATAAAGAGCAGATGGTGGCTTGGTGAGCAGGGCCTCGATTTGTTCTCAGTTCCAGGTTTGCAGTCACAACCTATTTGTGAGACTCTAAATCAGAATATATCATATTTGATCCAATATTCACAACAATCTGCATGGAAAAGCTTACATTTGATAGTTGAGAGTCAGCATGTTGATTAATTTTTGATAGAAGGAACTTAAATGTCCTGGCTGCTGGAGCCATGACATATATGATTTTTATCTGTGAAAAAAATCAGTTATGGGGCTGCACAGAGACAGAGTGAAAGCCTTGATTACTGGGATGTGGTAGACTCACGTTTAGCTCCAAATATTTAGCTTCAAATATTTCACAGTCCACCTCTCCAAGAGAAGACTTCAAAAGCACCAATCTCTCAGAGAAGCTAGCAGCAGGATATTTGGGATGTCTGCCTGGATTGTAGGATAGCCACATTTCCAGTTTGCTGGCAGACTTTCTTCAGCTCCTTTGGTGTCCATTAGTCCCTCTTACGGTGGCCATGGATGTAGCTGACGCTTGCTCTCCTATAGGACATGTCTGAAATGGCATTCTCTCTTACCTTTGGTTATGGTGGTGCAAGCTGTAGATGCTGGTCTCTTTGGAGGACCAAAGAAATGGCACAGCTTCAGTCAGGTACACATCATCCAAAGGAAAGCATCTGGCATGGCACACCTCTTGCAGTTAGCATGCAATGCCTTCTCTCATTTGCCCCCTCCAACTTTGCCCATCTTCCCAAACACTGAGTTCAGGACCAGAGGCAGGGCCAGCCTGAAGCATACAGAAAACCAAAAGAGAATTAAAGTCCCTTGGAAAGATCCTCTGCTACAGCACATCCTCATGAACAGGCCAGAACTTCACATCTGATTGTTTTGCGGTGGCACACGGGTATGTCATATGTTCACACCAGTCCAGGGAGGGCATTTATATATTCCCCACTAAGAGGGCTGAATTCCTCAGGCAGAGGAAGAAGCTGTTCAGTCTGTCTCTCAGGCTTGCCAAACCTCTCTCTTCTCAAGGGAGAGTCTCATTACAAAGAGGGTTTCCCCCTTCTTCCATGGAGCACTTTCATTCATTTCAATGTGAGCTCTCTCTTTGGATCTTATTGCTGTTAGAAATGCATACCTTTCTTGGAGCTAAAATGGCCATTGATAGAAACAAAACCAAAACACTTCTGTGTGTGGGAAAGTAGGAACTAGCACAAATAGTCACAACTGCAAATGGCCACTGCTTTGCTTTCCAAGTGACGATGGCCCCAGATGGTAGGACATGACTGTATGCTGGCAGCCCTTAAAGTACTAAAATAAAGCCCCATTTCAAGTACATATGCCTCTAGAAATAGAAAAGTATCCTCTATATTTATGTTATATTAGTGGTTGGTTTTGGAAGTTTTGCCAAAAGTTTTCCAGAAATCCAAAAAAAAAAAAAAGTTTTGCATGAGTCATCCATGTTACGGTCTTCATAAATCTACATCATTACCGAAGCATGTCCCAAATTGCTGCATGAATATCAGACTTGAAACACTGGTGGGAAAAGGAGGGTATAAAATTATGTCAGAGTACAACTGGTACTAATATGATGGCAACGCAATATCATTCTGTTAGTCTACAAAATTTCTGTGGTGATACTCTAAGACATATGCCTTTGATACAATAGCAGATGTGGTAATGCTCTATTCTACATACGATGTTATGTTTCCATCAGTCTGTGGCAATGTAACCTCAAACCATAAGAGCAAGAGAAGGCTGAACTTATAACTTTTTTAATACTTATTATACAGTGCAGCATTGCAATGGCAATACTCACTAAAGATCTGGTTGAGGGAGCCTCTGAAAAGAAGCTGCTGAAACACTAAGATTCTTCTGACGACATCTTAAAATGAAGACTAATTTATTGAAGACAATTGTACTTATGTTTCAACAGCTATCTCATGGAATGGTTTATAAATTTTTCTCATGATCCCTTAATTATAAAAAGAAGGTTTATGAACATTTGCTAGTGGACACATTAAATTGTCACCCACAAAATGATGATGAGCATATCCATTATTTCTAACTCTTTTTTTGCTTGCTTACTGTTAACCATAAGAAGGGGAGGATTGTCAAGCACAGGAACAGATTTCCCAGAGAGGCTGTGCAGTCTCCACCCTTGGAGGTTTTCAAAACCCATATGGATAAAGACCTGAACAATCTGGTCTGATCTCATAGCTGCCCTTGCTTTGAGACAGAGTTGGTCTTCCTGAGGTCTCTTTGCACCTGAACTAGGCTATGATCCTATGATCCTGTCTTGGATTTGCATGGCAAGGTTTCGGTAGCTGGGGGGCTACAGGGGTGGCCTCTGTGAGAAGCTGCTAGAAGCTTCCCCCATGTCCAATAGAGCCAATGCCAATGCCAGCCAGCTCCAGGACAGACCTGCTGCTGGCCAAGGCTGAGCCAATCAGCCACAGTGGTGGTGCCTCTGTGATAACATATTTAAGAAGGAGAAACAAACAAAAAAATACAACAACAAAAAAGCCTGGGACACAAACTGCAGCTGGAGTGAGGAGTGAGAATATGTGAGAGGAACAACTCTGCAGACACCAAGGTCAGTGAAGAAGGAGGGGGAGGAGATGCTCCAGGCACCAGAGCAGAGATTCCCCTGCAGCCCCTGGTGCAGCCCATGGTGAGGCAGCTGTGCCCCTGCAGCCCAGGGAGGTCCATGGGGGAGCAGATATCCACCTGCAGCCCAGGGAGGACCCCACACTGGAGCAGGTGCATGCACCTGAAGCAGGCTGTGACCCCATGGGAAGCCCACGCTGGAGCAGGCTCCTGGCAGGACCTGCGGACCCATGGAGAGAGAGGAGCCCACGCTGGAGCAGGTTTGCTGGCAGGACTTGTGACCCCGTGGGGGACCCACACTGGAGCAGTCTGCTCCTGAAGGGCTGCACCCCGTGGGAAGGGACCCACGCTGGAGCAGTTCATGAAGAACTGCAGCCTGTGGGAAGGACCCACATTGGAGAAGTTCATGGAGGACTGTCTCCCATGGGTGGGACCACACACTGGAGCAGGGGAAGAGTGTGAGGAGTCCTCCTCAGAGAAGGAAGGAGCAGCAGAG
The DNA here is from genome assembly GCF_030463565.1 of Pelecanus crispus. NCBI lineage: Eukaryota > Metazoa > Chordata > Aves > Pelecaniformes > Pelecanidae > Pelecanus > Pelecanus crispus. The sequence continues at coordinate 94,459,921 of NC_134645.1, forward strand.
ATGACACATGATGAACTGACTGCAACCCCCATTCCCCATCCCCCTGCCCTGCTCCGGGGCAGGAGGTAGAGAAAATCAGGAGTGAAGTTGAGCCTGGGAAGAAGGGAGGGGTGAGGGGAAGGTATTTTAAGATTTGGGTTTATTTCTCATTGCCCTACACATGTTCTCACTCCTCTCTCTTACTCAGTTTTGATTGGTAATAAATTAAACTGATTTTCCCCAAGTCAAGTCGGTTTTGCCTGTGGTGGTAATTGCTGAGTGATCTCCCTGTCCTTATCTCAACCCACAAGCTTTTTTGTTGCATTTTCTCTCCCCTGTCCAGTTGAGAAGGGGAGTGATAGAGCAGCTTTGGTGGGCACTTGGCATCCAGCCAGGGTCAAACCACCACAGATCCTAAGATTTATTATTTACAATTTTATAGCTGAAATAATCTGCACTAGAGTCTCATTGTTCAGCATTGTATTTCCACCATAGCAGTAATTCAATTGCACAGAAATATTTGGATCACAGACCCTGAATCTCAATGGGGACTTTAACCTCCCTGACAGCTGCTGAAAGGATGATATGATGGGACACAGACAGTCAAGAGGATTTGTGGAAGGGGATAACTTCTTGGCTCAGGTATAGAATAGGCAGCAAAAGGTGATGCATGGTTGGATCTACTATTCACTAATAACAAAGAGCTGATCAGAGATGTGATAGTCAATAGCAATGTTTGCTACAGTGACCATGAAATAGTGGACTTTGAGATCCAGAGGGGAACAAGGAAGGAGATAGCAGAACATAGGAGAGCAGATTTCAGACTATTCAAGCAACTCATAGGTGGCATCACTGCATCTCTGAAGGGTAAAAGTTGCTCAAGGAATCTGGCAGGTCTTTAAAGAACAGTTCATCACAATCCTTAGGAAACCAAGCAGACTTATCATGATATTGGTTTGGCTGAGCAGGAAAGTCAGGACAGAACTCCAATGCAAAAAGGTGACACAAAGGGGAAGCAGGGCCAGGCTATAAAGTAGGAATTTGGAAACATTGCCAGGGTGCACAGAGATGGTGTCACTGTGCTGGTTTTGGCTGGGATAGAGTTAATTTTCTTCACAGTAGCTAGTATGGGGCTACGTTTTGGATTTGTGCTGGAAACAGTGTTGATAATACAGGGATGTTTTAGTTGTTGCTGAGCAATGCTTACACAGATTCAAGGCCTTTTCTGCTCCTCACACCACCCCACCAGCAAGTAGGCTGGGGGTGCACAAGAAGCTGGGAGGGGACACAGCTGGGACAGCTGACCCCAACTGACCAAAGGGGTATTCCATACCATATGACATCATGCTCAGCATATATAGCTGGGAGAAGAAGAAGGAAGGAGGGGACATTGGGAGTGATGGTGTTTGTCTTCCCAAGTAACCGTTATGCATGATGGAGCCCTGCTTTCCTGGAGATGGCTGAACACCTGCCTGCCAATGGGAAGTAGTGAATTAATTCCTTGTTTTGTTTTGCTTGCACATGTGGCTTTTACTTTACTTACTAAACTGTCTTTATCTCAACCTACAAGTTTTGTCACTTTTACTCTTCTGATTCTCTCCCTCATCCCACTGGGGCAGTGAGGGGGGAGTGAGAGAGCAGCTGTGTGGTGCTTAGTTGCCGGCTGGGGTTAAACTACAACAGTCACAAAAGCCAAAGGCCAGCTGGAGTTAAGACTTTCAAGGAATGTCAAGGGCAACAAGAAGAGCTTCTATGCCAAAATACTAATAGTAAAAGGCTGAACAAGGAAAATGTGAGGCTATTACTAAATGGAGCAGTGGTTTAATGATAGCAGACAAGTTGATGTACTCAATGCCTTCTTTGCCTGGGTTCACCAACAAGGTCTCCCAGGCCTCTGAGCTAAGTGAAAGGGTTCAGAGAGGAGACTAGCTAACAGCACAGGATGAGGACCAAGTCAGGGATTACAGAAAAAATGTGACCCTGACAAAAACCCAATCATGGGCACATGGAGAAGGAAAAGCAGATTGCCAGCATCAATTTACCAGAGGTAAATCATGCTTGACCAACCTGATATGCTTCTATGATCATTTTCCTGGGCTTCTAGCTGAGAGAAGGGTAGTGGGTGTCATTTATCTTGACTTTAATGAGGCTTTCAACATTATCTCCCACAATAATCTTGTGTCCAAGTTAAGACATTAAAGTCTGGATGGGTGGAAAAACAAGTGTGTAAAAAACTGGTTGGACAGTTGGGTTCACAGGTTAGTGGTTAATGGGTTGTAGTCTACCTGATGGCCAGTGACAAACCAGCATTGCAGAGGTCTATACTAGAACTAGTCCTGTTTAACATCCTCATCAGTGACCTGAAGGAGGTGATAAGAGTGCACCCTCATCAAGTTTGTAGTTGACACCAAACTGGGGGGACCAGTCAATACGCTCAAGGGCAGGGCTACCATCCAGACGGAGCTAGACAGGCTGGAGGTATGGGCCAATCTTGTGAAATTCAAAGAAGAATTGCTGGACTCCTGAGAAGAGAGTGACCGTGATCCACACTGCAGCTGCAGAGTTGCAGAACCTCAGAGCTGGCTCTTTCCCTCCTCAACAGGGAAAGAAGTCTGCTTTGTGCCCTTCCACATACATGTAATGAGGACCAAGATCAGACTCTCGCTGAAAATGTTGAAAACCTACCAATGCAATCTCACTGCTCAGCTGCATTACATGTCACTCCTTAGTCTTTTCAGGACCTATCAGTCTGTGGGCCTGATCCATAGCTCATTGACTTTGCTGTAAATCTTTCAGCAGATTGTAACAGACTTTGGATCAAGACTCTCCTTTGTGCTGATATAATAATAACTAGTTCATTGCTTGCCCTATTTGTATCCTTGCATTTTTTCATTTTTTTGATATTTGATCCTTTTATCTGAATGTCTAAACTCAACTCAGTTCTTTTATCTTTGACCCTTTTTTCCATCACCCCTCAGAACTTAGTAGCTGACCCTGCTTTGATCAAGAAGCTGGACTAGAGAACATCCTATGATGCTGTGAACTGTTCTTCTCTGCTAGGGTAGGAGCTGAGGATTTTCATTTTCAGGCTGTTTTAAGGAAAAAACTAAATGCAGCTGCAGCACTAACTGGAGTCCCTTTCTCCCACCTTCAGCTTTCCCCACACTCTTTGCTAATAGATCATTAGGCATGTTTATGTTGCTTTCAGTTGATTAATTGTTTATGCAACCTTTCATGACATAACTGTAGCAAATGCTTTTAGAACAAACAGATGAACAGACAAAGGGTTTGGCTCTACTAGTAAGGAGTAGACCATGGCTTTGTTCCAAGACCCAAGACCCATGACCAGAGAGGTATTCAGTTGCACTACACTCAGCAGTAGCAGAAAAAAAATGAATTATCTTTCTAAAAGATTCACATTCAGCATACTGCTGCTGTGGGAGAAAGAGGAAGAAAGGGGGAACGGAAGCAGGAGCATGTGAAAATTGTTACTGTCCTATGCCAGCACCAACTGATGAACATGTACACACCCCCTTAGATTCCCAGACAAGTCCTTTTTCAGTTTTTGTCCACCTGCTGGGGAGGGTGTGGGGGTGTCATATGCAGATTAATTAAATTTATCTTGCTCCTCAGCCAATGTATTGTAATAGGTTTTTCAGTCTTCAGTGCTCTAGCCAAAGAGAGCATAGGAGCTTTCTTAAGCATCCTCAGTCATACACATTCTTCGTACTGGGAGCTAAGACTATTAAAGTGACTGACACAGCAAACTGACATAACAGCTAAAACCTTTGGTCTGCTAAACATATTAAAATGGGGAAAAGCTATCCTACAGACATTGTCAGTAAATTTGAGCAGCTCTAGTGAGTCCAGAGAAGGAAATTTAACACAAGAAAGATGCAAAAAATATTTTTTTTTTTGTTTGTTTCTCAGACATAGAAGTTGCTTTACCCACCAAAATAAGAAGCAGGAAGGAAGAGAAGAGTGGACAAATTTGACAGGACTCATAAAAATTTCCAAAATTTAAATATCCATGTGGTAGGAATCTTACAGTTAAAAACTCGCAGGAAATAACCATGGCCAGGTTTCCAAGGGTACTGAGAAGACTGTAAGCCAGGCTTGAGGCCCTTCGGAAAAAAATAAGCATAGGACCAGAAGGATTTGACCTGACTTTCTCTGTTAGGTACTTGTACTAAAACCATCGACCCACAAAAGCATTGCATAGCTCTTCCTGGTTTTGGTAGATACTTATTGTCCTGGTTTCAGCTGGGGTAGAGTTAATTTTCTTTCTAGTAGCTGGTATAGTGCTGTGTTTTGGATTTAGTATAAGAATAATGTTAATAACACACTGATGTTTTAATTATTGCTGAACAGTGCTTACACAGATTCATGGCCTTTTCTGCTTCTCACACACTGCCTCACCAGCAAGTAGGCTGGCGTGCACAAGAAGCTGGGAGGGGACACGGATGGGATAGCTGACCCCAACTGACCCAAGGGATAGTCCATACCATATGACATCATGCTGTCCTGGTTTCGGCTGGGATAGAGTTAATTTTCTTCCTAGTAGCAGGCATAGTGCTGTGTTTTGGATTTAGTAGGAGAAGAATGTTGATAACATGCTGATGGTTTAGTTGTTGCTAAGTACTGCTTATGCTAGTCAAGGACTTTTCAGCTTCCCATGCTCTGCCAGGGGCACAAGAAACTGGGAGGGGGCACAGCCAGAAGAGTTGATCCAAACTGACCAAAGGGCTATTCCATACCATATGATGTCATGCTCAGTATATAAACTGGGGGGGGTTGGCCAGGGAGCAGTAATCGCTGCTCAGGAACTGTCTGGGTATCGGTCGGCAGGTGGTGAGCAATTGCATTGTGCATCACTTGCTTTGTATATTATTATTATTATTATTATTATCATCATCATCATCATCATCATCATTATTTTCATTATCATATTATTATTATCATTACTATTTTACTTTATTTCAATTATTAAACTGTTCTTATCTCAACCCAGGAGTGTTTCTCACTCTTACTTTTCCAATTCTCCCCCCCATCCCATCGGGGAAGGGGGAGTGAGCGAGCAGCTCTGTCGTGCTTAGTTGTTGGCTGGGGCTAAACCATGACACATGCTCAGTGTATAAACTAGAGGAAAAGCTGGCCAGGGGTCCGCTGCTTGGGAACTGGCTGGGCATTGGTCAGTGAGTGGTAAGCAATTGCATTGTGCATCACTTGTTTTGTATATTCTTTTATCATTATTATTATTTTCCCTTTCTTTTCTGTCCTATTAAATTGTCTTTATCTCAACCCATGAGTTTTATCTTTTTTTTTCCAATTCTTTCCCCCATCCCACCTAGGGGGAGTGAGTGAACAGCTCTGTGGTGTTTAGCTGCCTGCTGGGTTAAACCACGACACTCCTTTTTGGCACCCAACGTGTGGCTCAAAGGGTTGAGATAACAGCAGATCTGACCAGAGCGTGTTAAAACAAATTTGTTATAAGCATTCACTATTAGGTTGATAGTTGCTGGTCACAATGTTGATTTATTGGCTCTCAGAGTTGTTGTGCTTGTTCTCAGAGTGGTGTTATGTAGCACCTTACTTGCTGTATACGTTCCCTGTTGGGCTGTTTATCACCGCTGGGGGCTGGGTCAAGGTTATCATTTTTCTGTACTGGGTAACACTGGCTTATGATATGATAAAATTGCTGGTCAAGAGATTAATCTTGTATTTGTACTCAGCATTGCCATCATCTCCATACTTCGGGAACCATGTCTTGGAAACTCTTAATAATTACACTCCGTACCTTTTCTCCTTGGAAAGCCAGTTTATGGGGGAGACACTTCCCCCACTCCTTCACCTTCCCCTTCTCCTCCAGGCTAGTTACAATAGCTCTTGAGAATTTTGAATATCCTTGAGATGTTCAAACGAGCATGCTCCTTTTGCTATGTCTCCTGAACGTGTGTCAGGTCTTGTTTAAGGCTAAACAGCTATTTAAGAATACCACCCAGAGATCTGCCCTGAGGCTGGATAGTTATGAGTGGCAGAGTGTGTGGAATAGTATGGCAAGTACTTAGGATAGTGGGCACCTCCAGTGTTTTGGAACTTCCCCCCTGAACAAGCGCAGAATCCTGAAAAACTAATAAGAGATTTGGGGAAAAGTATGCTGTCACCCTGGCAATTCCAGAGAGACGCAAATCACTGCAGTGTGCTGGGGCCTGGCCCATGCTTACCAAGCCCTGTTCAACACTATTCAGAACCCTCAAGGGGAAGAGAAGGTCTCTGGATCTGACAACAAAGTGACAGGCACTGCGGCTGCTCCAAGCCCTGCAACAGGCACTGTGGCTGCTCCAACCCTCGCAACAGGCACTGCAGCTGAACCAGAGAACCAACCCATGCTGGTATCAGTTGCCCCTATACACAAGAAGAAATATTAGATGAGAAAGTCACCTCCTTTAGTAAGGGAAGAAACTCCTACTAGGAAGGGGAAGGAGGAAGAAGTGGATGAGGCAGGCTACTCCAAAGCAGGGCCATCACAAGAACAGGAGGAGGAAGAGGAAGAACTCATAAATGAGGTGGTAACCACCCAATCCCTGTCCCTGAACGAGCTGCGAGATATGCAAAAACATTTCAGCCATGGTCCAGGCAAGCACATTGTCACCTGGCTGTTCCAATGCTGGGATAATGGGGCCAGTAGCGTGGAATTAGAGGGCAGGGAAGCCAAGCAGCTGGGATCCCTTTCTAGGGAAGGGGACATTGACAAAGCAATTGGAAAAGGTGCACAAGTCATCAGCCTCTGGAGGCAACTCCAGTCAGCTGTGAAGAAAAGGTATCCCCTCAAGGAAGATGTTATACATCACCCAGACAAGTGGACCACCATGGAAAGACGTATCCAGTACCTGAGGGAATTAGCCATGCTGGAGGTGATTTATGATGACCTGGACAATGAGCAGTTATCCAAAGATCCAGATGAAGTCAGGTGCACACAACCCATGTGCTGGAATTTTGGATGGAGCACACCATCATCATATGCCAACTCATTGGCAGTAATGAAATAGAAAGACGGAGGACAAACGGTAGGTGAATTGGCTGGCCAACTCCACCAATACAAAGAAAGTCTCTCTTCCTCCCTATGGGCCTGAGTCTTGGCCGTGGAGAAACTGTCCCAGGAGGTCCAGCAATTCAAAGAGGATTTGTCCTGCTCCCCACCTGTATGAACCAGTATCATCTCAGTTATTAGGAGTAAGCATTCCTCTGCTCAAAAGAAAGGATACAGTGGGTACACACCATGGGCCACCCTGTGGTTTTACTTGCGTGACCACAGAGAGGACATGAGGAAGTGGGATGGAAAATCTATCTTGACCCTAGAGGCACAGATATGTGAGCTGCAAGGAAAAACAATCACAAAAGGGGGTTCTTCCAGGAAAATTGCTGCTCCAGTTTCCAGTGGGAAATTCCTCAGACAGGGTAGAAGGGCAGATCTTACTCCTGATCTTAATAAAGGGACTTCGGATTCATATTTACAAGAAGTGAGTAATGAATACTATGACCAGGGCTGGAGGGGCCCTGCCTCCAGCCAGGTGGAGGACTGGATTTATTGGACTGTGTGGATTCAATGGCCTGGCACATCAGACCCACAGGAGTATAAGGCTCTAGTGGACACCGGTGCACAGTGTACCCTAATGCCACCAAGCTATACAGGGGCAGAACCCATCTGTATTTCTGGAGTGCCAGGGAGATCCCAACAGCTAACTGTATTGGAGGCTGAAGTGAGCCTAACCGGGAATGAGTAGCAGAAGCACCCCACTGTGACTGGCCCAGAGGCTCCGTGCATCCTTGGCATAGACTACATCAGGAGATGGTATTTCAAGGACCCAAAAGGGTATAAGTGGGCTTTTGGTATATCTGCCTTGGAGATGGAGGAAGTTAAACAGCTGTCTACCTTGCCTGGTCTCTTAAAGGACCCTTCTACTGGGGGGTTGCTGAGGGTCAAAGAACAACAGGTGCTGATGGCTACCACAACAGTGCACTGGAGGCAATATCGCGCCACCCGAGACTCCCTGATTCCCATCCATAAACTGATTCGTCAGCTGGAAAGCCAAGGAATGATCAGCAAGACTCGCTCACCCTTTAACAGTCCCATATGGCCAGTATGAAAGTCTAAGGGAGAGTGGAGACTAAGACTATCAGGGCCTGAAGGAAGTCACGCTGCCACTGAGTGCTGCTGTGCCAGACATACTAGAACTTCAATACAAACTGGAGTCAAAGGCAGCCAAGTGGTATGCCACAACTGATATTGCTAATGTGTTTTTCTCAATCCCTTTGACAGCAGAGTGCAGGCCTCAGTTTGCTTTCACTCCAGTACACCTGGAATTGGCTGCCCCAGGGGTGGAAACACAGCCCCACCATTTACCATGGACTGATCCAGACTGCACTGGAACAGGGTGAAGCTCTGGAACATCTGCAAAACAGTGATGATATCATCATGTGAGGCAATACAGCAGAATTTTTTGAGAAAGGGAAGAAAATAGTCCAAATCCTTCTGAAGGCCAGTTTTGCCATAAAACAAAGTAAGGTCAAGGGACCTGCACAGGAAATCCAGTTTTTAGGAATAAAATGGCAAGATGGACATTGTCAGATGCCAATGGATGTGATCAACAAAATAACAGCTATGTGTCCATCAACTAGCAAAAAGGAAACACAAGCTTTCTTAGGTGTTGTGGGGTTTTGGAGAATGCATATTCCAAATTACAGTCTGATCATAAGCCCTCTCTATCAAGTGACCTGGAAGAAGAACAATTTCAAATGGGGTCCAGAGCGATGACAAGCCTTTGAACAAATTAAACTGGAGATAGTTCATGTGGTAGCCCTTGGGCCACTCCTGATAGGGCAGGATGTCAAAAATGTGCTCTGCACCGCAGCCGGGGAGAATGGCCCTACCTGGAGCCTCTGGCAGAAAGTATCAGGGGAGACTCGAGGTCAACCCCTAGGGTTTTAGAGTTGGGGATACAGAGTACCTGAGGCCCGCTATACTCCAGTTGAGAAAGAGATATTGGCAGCATATGAGCTTCGAGCTTCTTAGGAAGTGGTTGGTACTGAAGCACAGCTCCTCCTGGCACCCCAACTGCAAGTGCTGGCTGGGCTGGATGTTCAAAGGGAGGGGCCCCTGTACTCATCATGCAATTGATGCTACGTGGAGTAAGTGGGTCACACTGATCACACAACGGGCTCAAATAGGAAACCCCAGTCGCCCGGGAACCTTGGAAGTGATCATGGACTGGCCAGTAGGCAAAGATTTCAGAATATTGCCAGAGGAGGAGGTGAGGTGACACATGCTGAGGAGACCCCACTGTATAATAAACTACCAGAAAATGAGAAGCAATATGCCCTGTTCACTGATGGGTCCTGTCATGTTGTGGGAAAGCATTGGAGGTGGAAAGCTGCTGTATGGAGTGCTATACGACAAGTCGCAGAAACTGCTGAAGGAGAAGGGGAGTCGAGTCAGTTTGCAGAGGTAAAAGCCGTCCAGCTGGCTTTAGATATTGCTGAAAGAGAAAAGTGGCCAGTCCTTTATCTCTATACTGACTCATGGATGGTGGCAAATGCCCTGTGGGGGTGGCTGCAGCAATGGAAGCAGAGCAACTGGCAGCGCAGAGGCAAACCCATCTGGGCTCCTGCGTTGTGGCAAGGTATTGCTCCCTGGGCAGAGAACCTGGTTGTAAAAGTACATCACGTATATGCTCACGTACCCAAGAGTCGGGCCACTGAAGAACATCAAAACAACCAGCAGGTGGATCAGGCTGCTAAGATTGAGGTGGCTCAGGTGGCTCTGGACTGGCAACATAAGGGTGAATTATTTATAGCTCGGTGGGCCCATGACACCTCAGGCCATCAAGGAAGAGATGCAACATATAGATGGTCTTGTGATTGAGGGGTGGACTTGACCATGGACACTATTGCACAGGTTATCCATGAATGTGAAACATGCACTGCAATCAAGCAAGCCAAGCGGTTCAAGCCTTTCTGGTATGGAGGACGATGGCTGAAATATAAATATGGGGAGGCCTGGCCGATTGATTATATCACACTCCCACAAACCCACCAAGGCAAGCACCATGTGCTCACCATGGTGGAAGCAACCACCAGATGGCTGGAAACATATCCCGTGCCCCATGCCACCACCCGGGACACTATCCTGGGCCTTGGAAAGCAAGTCTTGTGGAGACATGGCACCCCAGAAAGAATTGAGGCGTACAACGGGACTCATTTCCGAAACAACCTCATAGACACCTGGGCCAAGGAGCATGGCACTGAGTGGGTATATCACATCCCCTATCATGCACCAGCCTCTGGGAAAACCAAACGATACAATGGACTGTTAAAGACTGCCCTGAGAGCAATGGGTGCTGGGACATTCAAGCATTGGGATACACATTTAGTGAAAGCTGCCTGGCTAGTCAACACTAGGGGATCTGCCCAGTCAAAACTTTTAAGCACTGCAGAAGAGGATAAAGTCCCTGTAGTGCACATAAAAATATGCTAAGGAAGACAGTCTGGGTGATTCCTGCTTCAGGCAAAGGCAAACCCATCCATGGATTGCTTTTGCTCAAGGACCTGGGTGCACTTGGTGGATAACGCAGAAGGATGGGGAAGTCCAATGTGTACCTCAAGGGGATTTGATTTTTGGTGAGAAGAGCCAATGACTTGAATTGTATGATGTTAATTGCTGTATAATACTATATGTCATCACTTTCATGGTTGCTATATGCCATATCAATGGTATCACAGTAAGAATCAAGCAGATTAATGAAGAATGAACTTTGATGAAACCAAGCAAAGTGCAGCAATGATAGAACTGGACAAGCACTGCGATAATGGAACCAGAACGCGCTTCAGCATGCAACAATCTAACACCACACCATCTCTCCTGCCCTGAAGGATTGTTATGATTGTTGAAGCTCAAAGTCATGGACTAAATGAACTCAATGGACATTTTAGAGTTATGGCCCATAGACTAAGGGAATGATATCTCTGTGTATATATCAAAATACAGGAAAGGTGTTGGTGATTAATTGGGATGCATTGGAAAGTGTGGGACCTGGGTGTGATGTAGATGGTATAGAATAAGGTGTGGATATTGTCCTGGTTTCAGCTGGGGTAGAGTTAATTTTCTTTCTAGTAGCTGGTGTAGTGCTGTGTTTTGGATTTAGTATTAGAATAATGTTGATAACACACTGATGTTTTAGTTACTGCTGAGCAGTGCTTACACAGATTCAAGGCCTTTTCTACTTCTTACACCACCCCACCAGCAAGTAGGCTGGGGGTGCACAAGAAGTTTAACTCCAGGTGTGCCAGAGAGGGGTTGGGATCTGGCTTTGGGACTGGGGCACTCTCTTGAGTGTCGCCACATCTTTGAATCCTCTTGGTCTCTTACCTGCCGAGAGAGTGCTTTGCCTTCTTAGCAACTGCAGAAAGATAGACAGCCTCTTCTGTCAGCCACATCCCAAAAGTGACTGCCTCACTTTTGGGAAGTATCCTGCATGTAGTAGAGCAACTTTCTGACATCTTGGATAACGTGCCAAAGACAGAGGCAGAGTATAAAGATCATTTCTTCTCTTGAGTGTTTCTCATTGTATTCCTACCCAGCCGGAACTCCATGTGGCTCAGATCACAGCCAAAATCCCCCTGAAGCACTCCAGACAGAGTCAGCCTACCCAGTTTACACTATATGAATACATGTAGATGAACAGATGCCTAAACACCCACCTTGCAAATCCAGCCTGAAGAGTGATTGGGACCCTGGAAACTTTTTGTAACACTGTTAGTTTCAAATACCACAATAAAGAGAGCCCTGAAAATAGACAGAATAATATGTTGATACTGAAGGCTTTAGAGCCCTCAAGAAAATATGTGGGTACAACCTATTTTCACTGCAAATAGGGACAAAATTCCAATCTTGGTATTATTTTAAAGAAAGCTGAATTCATTTACAGTGAAGGTCAGACAGATGTTCCACCCAAGGAGCCAAAGCATTACTAACTATTATATTTGTGTTTTATTACAGAACCTCAGAACCATAGTCATGGGCCAGGACCCCACTCTAATGGATGATATATAAAACCAGAACTAATATCCTTCCTAACGTAAGTCTGAGAAACCCACTGGCTTCAGTGTGATTACTCACACTGCAAAGCAGCAGCTAAGTTGCCCTAACAAATAAGCCGTCTATACATTTTTACACAAAAAAAACCCCAGGAAAGTATCCAATATCAGACTGTAAAACAGGTTCAACATGAAAATGAGTATATGCATTTGTAACAAACAACAATGTGCCTTTCCTTCTTGGAAACAAAGAACATCAAGAGAACCCTCTTTCTCTTTGGCTTTGGCATTTTTTCGAGTTGGTGATTTCCAAAAAGCCAGGCTGGCCCCATACCTAGAATAGCAAATTTAGGCAACGTAAAAGTTGATTATAAAACTACTTGAATGCAAAATTGCATCTCTTGTTTGCAAATATAACTAAATAGTACATAAAAACCTGGTAGTAAGTAACTCTTAAAATATGACTATGATTAGACCAAAGGGGTTTAATCTGTAGACAATTTCTGTTAGCCACACACACTAACTTATTTTGCCGATGACCATGACTGGGCTTTACCTAGGAACCAGCCAAAACATGCCACAAAATTGGAGATGTCCTAGAAGTTGCATGAGAAAACTACTTTCTTGCCTTCTTTCAATCTGAAATAAATAGCAGGGTACTGTGTGTGCTGAAAGGGAATCATTTATGTTGGACTAAAACAGAGAAGGAAAAAAAGATGCAAAGGCCAGAATAAAAGTAGGCTGGATGCCTGGAAATAAATATGAATATATTAGAAAAATATTTCAAACTAAGGATGTGAAAAATGGAAAGCCCAAACCAAAACTAGGGAAGGAACTTAATATAATTCAGTTTTACAACTAAGAGATGGCATAATACCAATCCAAAGCAGGGCAAGTTGTTTCTGAGATCTGGAGAAACAGGGGAAATTTCTACTCCTTCACTTCCTTTGGTTTCTGCAGATTTGCTCCACTATTAGTCCCAAATATTTTGCCTAAAACTCCTGCAAACACAGGGTGATCATAATGCAACCTCCTTGTGGAAGCACAGAGATTGCCTCTCTATTGACTTGCAGGATCACAGGTTTTATCTGTCTGAAATGAGAGCAGAATCTAGGTCCACAAAAATATGACTTCACCATCACCAAGGACTTTCGTTGGCAACAGCACAAGCTTTTCACGCTTTAGCCAGAGGAATACTCTTATCTGTCTGGGTATGCCAGGCAAATACCACCACCCTCTGTGGCAAAGGCACAAAGAGCGAGGCGACAGCATGCACCAGATGGTGATTAATAAAAACTCTCCTTAGTCGCTTCCTAACACAGAATCTGGGAAGACTTTTTCTTCTAGTGCTTTCCATTGAGAAAATGGAGAAATGTCAGATTAAAGCTATTAGGTGGTACATGGCCAGATGGTGATAAAAGTATAAATGCTGCTATGAAACCATGACCAAAATGAGGATCTTTCTGATATTCTCCCTGTTTTGCAATATATACCATATTTTTTTGCTGGTTTTGCTGTTTCATGATAAGCAATATCTCTTTTGTGGCTGCAAAATAAAGAAGTAGGTCATCATGTTTATTCTAATGCACCAGAAAAATAGTGGTCTTTTAAATACAATGGAGTCTGAAAAAGTTAATGATAGAAGGACCAAGAGGCTTTATTGAGAAATTATCTGTAAAGGCAAAAATATAATAACTGCAGAAACAGATCAAAAGCAAGAGTACAGACAAGAGGAATACAGGAAGGCCCAGGGAACAGAAAATGTACTGAACTGTAAATACTGAACCAAGGAAAAGAAAATTATCTACAAATGAAAAAGGTAAAAGTAGAGGAGAGCCAACACATAAAATATTATAAATGAAGTATATTCAAAAGATGACATTTAAAAATATCACTTAATAAAAAGCCTTTTGAGAAAAGATGCGTTAAAGAAACCAAACACTGAATGAGCAAGAAAACCTATCAAGGAGGCCAGACAGCGATAGAGAAATAGGCATGTCTGAAGCAATGAATGGTGAGAAAATACCTAAGATAGATTAAGAGAGAGAGGGAAAACAGGATTTTAGACAAATACTGGAGGATTTGCACTGTATATAGGGCAAATTACATGACAGGCAAAGGAGCAATTAGTAGAAAATAAGCCTGTCATCTAATCCTAGGAGCCGGTTAGAACTCAAGCGGATGAGAAATGTGGTTTAAGTGGTTTCTCTAAGATCAGCATCCCAGAAGCCCAGCTAAAGAACATAAACAGAAAGATGGTGTCAATCATGCTTGCTGGAAGCAAAATGGCACAGAAATGGTTTAACTTCATCCCTGAGGGTTAAATGTTGATTCCAACTTTGTTTTCAGGTTTCAGCCTACATTTAAGAAAACCCCTCTGTTCCATTTGCTGCCCAGAGCCTTTGACATTCCACTTCTTAACTTTCTTCCTCTTTTCATAACTAGAAGGATCACTGATCAAACCAAATTCAACAAATGTCAAAGGAATTCTTTCAAAGCCAGTATGTGGTCTCAAAATATCTCACTTCTTGGCAATGACTGAGAGCAAGAAGATTGGGCCTGAGACAAGATGTTGATTATTACTTTTAAAGAAAGGTATTCATATTTAGTCATACATTCCATCTAAGACATCCTATTCAAAGGTTGTTTGTAATTCCAGTTGGCTGTTCATCACTAGCTCCCATGGGAACTTCGGTGTTTAAGTGTCATGGATAGTCACTGGAAAACTCTCTTCCACACAGGCATCTGGTGGCCCGTGCAACTAAACAAAGGCATAGCTTTTTACTTTTGGGGAAGATATTGCCCCCCAGGGATTCAGGCTACAGAACATGTCAAGTTACTGTGGACTCGTGTTGTTGTCACCAGGGCAGACATGCCTTGATGCCAGCTACTGCTTTGTGAACTCCAACTGTGTTTTGTAAAAGCAATTAGAAGTATTTAGTTATAAATTAAAAATGAACAGGAAGAGCTTATCTGAAAAGATAATCACAAGTAAGTGTGCATGTAGGTAAGAGCACATATACACATATATACATACAGTTGTGTGTACATCTAGATGTCTTTGATAGACATGCTACAGCATCAGTCAGCACAGTTGTGTCACCACATAGGATCAGCAATTTTATAGTGCTCAGAGCTGTTTATAACCAGTGGTAATCTTCAGGATCAAGAAAAGAAGGAGAAAAAATTTCTTCTCTTTGGAGGTACACCTTCTTAGTGGTGGGGTTGGCTTAATGTGGCTGCATACTGCACTTCATGCTGATTTAGGAGTGTATGCAAGACTAGACCAAAAACAATTTTAATGGAACACATGTAAATCATCAACATGATATTTCCTCTCAGCACCTAAGTGTGAGCCACACTTGGCTGGAGTGAGGAAGACAGAATAACCCTCCAAAGTCATTTTGGGTCAGATGTGTTGAAGAACCTTTTGGTTAGTGCAGGGACCTGGGCCATCTGGTCCTGACTGCTTCATTATAGAGCTTTGGCCAGCACTGTCCCCTGTAGTGACTGCCGCCTTCATATCACTAAGGACCGCAAAAAAAATTATCTGTACACTCATCATATGCATCAATCTTTCAATGCCCAAACCAGGTCCAAAAGCCTGACTGCCTGCTGCACCACAGTGCCACATGCTGTTTTCCACGTCTGCAAGAGTGCACCTGGGGTAGTTCAGACCCACTGCACAAACACCCAAGCTTTGCCTGCAGTGAGCACCAAGAGCCTGAAACACCCTGACTCCTGGTCCTGGACCTCCACGCATCCAGAAAGGAAGGTGGGCTGGCATCTGCTCCCAAAACCAAAAGAAGAAGGATGGCCGGTCCTGCGGGCAGATTCATCTACATCTCAGCTAATACAAAGGAGTGATTTTGAGATGTTGGTATCTTGTAAACAAGTCAGTGCAATTAAAACTGAGCCACATTTTTTTGCCCACTCTTATTTCCAGATTTCTATCTCCCATTGCCAATGTTGCAGTTGTGTACAGTGACTGCTTTCCTGTACATGGATAGCACCACAAAATCCCTTTGTGTGTACATTTGTTTCTGTAGGCTCACAGGGATATTTTTTGTACGCATCAGTGACAAATGTAATTTACAAAATGTTTTCCTTTTTTTTTACATTATTTATTTCCTAAGTCATTAGTGAATTTTGTTTATCTCCACCACCTTAGTAGCAACATAACTGAAGCTTACATAGGAAGAGATGGGCAGAAATACTGCTTTTACCACAAAACTTTATTGATGTTTCTGCACCAACTGTGATTCTTGGCAATCCAGTCCAGCCTTTCCCAGCCTTGGTTGATGAAGTCATACCCACGACATCAACAAAGAAGGATTCAACTTCTCCTCACTCATGTTAGGTGGGCTCTTGAATGTGCTCTTAAAGGAAGGTGATGCCTCCAGACACCCTGTGAGAAACAGCTTGAGTTTATTTCCCTGGTCACTGGTAGCATCTATGTGCCACATACTCCCTGAAGAGAAGGCAAAGCACTGCTTGGGAACTTGGAATCCCAAGGGTAGATTTGTTTTGCATTTCTCTAGTCCACTGAATGCCGCATGACTAGTGCCGATGGTTAGGTTTCCTGGGTAAGTGTGGGAAGCAGGGCTCAGCACCTTTGTCACTTCCATCTGCTTTCCCAGAAAAGCTGGGGGAAGATGGCTGGGATTTCCATGTTGCAAGTTTACGTCTTAAGACTTTTAACACCTCAGTAAGTTTACTACGACAGTTGACTGTTACTGCAACACATAGCAAAGAAAAAAAGTAATCGTAAAGTGCTCTTCTCTGTTTATTTTACATTCAACTTGCATGTACTGTGCGTGTGTATCTTTGTCTGCTCAGGGACCCACCAGCCCATTCTCCCCCAGCCCCGTAGATTTGAAATTGTTGGATGATCTCAGTTAAATTTGACAGGAGACTGGAGCTCCCAGCTCACTCTCAAGCGTTTCCAGAACACTCGAGGCTAAGCCCTGGTCCCTGGACTAAGTGGTACAGGATAACTCACATCTGTTCTTACTATAGGGCATGGTCCTCAAGGCCACTTCCTCCCTTCTACATCTCAATTTCTCCTACCCTCTTTGTTCTGGACTGGAGCTTGGTAGTGGATAGAGCACTTTAATGTACAGGTGGGTGCCCAGTTATTCAGTTCCTACCAGCTTCCCAGGAGGTGGGTGGAGAGATTCAGTTGGTATCCCCAGGGAGAGAAAGGCTGCAGGCAATCACACTTCTTCCTGTAGCCCGGCACTCAGCTCTCCTAGCTCCATGCCATCTGCTTCAGAGTCTATTCCTGTTGCCAGCTTCCCCTTACTTTCACTGATGGCCTCTGTCACTGTAAAATATCCATATGTATTAATTTCCCCTTCCTTTCTAAGATGCACAGAAAAAAAGTGAATCCCACCTTAACATTTTTTTAATGCCGCTGGGATTGTCACAGATCACAGCAGATCAATACTATGCTGTTGTAGGTACAAACTTCCAGTGGTATTCAAGAAAATGTTCACTCTTCCAACAAAACCTATATTTTTATCAAGTATGAAACATTTGGGAGTCATGTTAACTTTGACAGCTTACAATGGTAGACAATAAAAATTAAGAGTACCAACTTTTCTTTGCTTTTCAGGTGTCAACAAAATTTATACTATCAGGGCAAAATTTTGCCTTTCAACAGTTTTTCCATTATTTCATTTTAACTTCTAGACCATAATTTTAGTATTATATTCCTATACATATTTCACTTTTTATATTGCAGTTTTGACATCATCCAAGTGAAATATTGCAATGGCTCTAAACATAATTTTTTCTGGAACAACAGGCCTATAACTCACTTAGATTCTCTTTATAAACTACATTCTGTAGAGCTCAGCAAATAATAGAGTTTGTAGTCTGGGACTGAACCAAAAAAGTTAAAAAAGAAATTTCATTCAAGCCAAACCAAAACAGAAACTGACATTGCAAAATTAAATGAAGGATGGTGTAGGTTATTAGCAGAAATGAAGTTTTTCCTTTTCTTTTAAGGAAGGTAATGTGTCTGCCCTTAAATATCTTATTAGCTATTGACTTGCCACATTCAGCCCAGCA
Organism: Pelecanus crispus; assembly: GCF_030463565.1. Classification (NCBI taxonomy): domain Eukaryota; kingdom Metazoa; phylum Chordata; class Aves; order Pelecaniformes; family Pelecanidae; genus Pelecanus; species Pelecanus crispus. The sequence goes on from NC_134645.1 coordinate 94,478,068, forward strand.
TCATAAATGGTTTCTGTCCATGTGAAACCTCGTTTTTGGTGGATGTAATGGGAAAAGACCTTCCTGGCTCTTCTCCAGGAGAGGATTTGTCTTGTGCCTCACTTGCCAAGCAAGACCTCTGGTCGTTGGAGGCATCCAAGCAGCATGGGCTAGGATGCTCTTGCTTCCTTTTTTTTTTTCTCATGTTTAAAATTATCTGGGAGCACTGAGCAGCACTGGTTTCATGTAAGCTTCTGGCCTGCCACCACCTTCACTGCCGTCACCATCCTTGGACAGAAAAACCATGTCTGCCTAACCTGAAATGACAGATTTTGTGAGTGGGGGCACAAGGGATAGTTATCAGACCTCAGATCCTGTGAAAAAAGAAGGTTCAGGAGCTCCCCAGGTCCTAAAGCGACTTGCTCATCACCAGAAATCCTTTTGGTCTCTGTAGAGATCAACATGGCAGCTTGCTCTAGTTACTAACATTGATCTGACCAGCTAAAGAGTGGGACTTGCCTGAAAATGAAGTTCTCAAAAAATAACAAACAGAGGCAAAAATTAAAATGTAAAAGGTTTGCCCTCACAGGACAATGTTGCCAATACAACAAAAAACAGTAATTCCCTGGGCACCCATTTCCCATGTTCTCTTGTCTCAGGACTGAATTCTCTGGTGTCCCCCAAATTCTAAATGCCCCATTAAAATACTGTCCAGTTTGGGAGAGCCGTAATGTTATTTCCTTGTGTGGGCCTCTGCTGTCTAATAAACACAGGTTGATAGGAATGTCAAGGACTCTTGCTCTCTCCTCCATCTGGCTCCTTATCTTTCAGAAGGTCACAGGAATCTTTTGGAGTTTCCATTACATTTTGTGAAATTAGCTAGGGAACGGGGCTAGAAAAGCAGCAGATGCCAGAAGCCCTAATTCTGTCCTTTCCTCTGTTTCTACTGTTGGTTAGGCTGCAACATAATACTAAGAGCTAAGAAAGAGCTTGAACAACATCTGTCTGATTCAGGTACTACTTTTCTTGGTGGATATGAAGTCTAATCCGCTTTGTTTTTACGTTCTCCATTTCTGGTTCAGATTGTCTGCCTTATACAAGATAGATCATCTTTCTTCCATTAACCTGCTGGCTGAGCTCCTCATAACTAAAAAGGCAGGCTTTTATATTTGCCATTATCTTATGTGAGACTTTTACTAAAACTAGGAAGAATTTGGTCTTTCCTGGGATGCTGAAATCAGGGGTTAGATTATATCTTCTGAAAGACATTCAGATTCAATTCAAATTTTCTTGAATGCTCTCCTTTCTCCTAAGACCCATCTGAGCATTGCTCTGAAAGACACCTGCTTTGAACGGTCCTTAAAGTGGAAAAACAAGTTCACCATTGTGCTCTGCTAGCAACCAGTTTCTGTTCCCACCAAAATTATTGCAACTTTTTATTGCTTATTTGACAGTGCCCAGGAGGGAGCAAGGTGCTTTAAAATATGGATAAGAAAACCCAGATTACTGCCTGCAGCAATTTGCAAATGTGACATGGTGATGGGGATGACAACAGAATAGGGAAATTCAGTGGGAAGGAAACAGTGTATGAACAGTGAGACTGCACTGCTGTTCCTTGAGACTTATGGTGCAGCATGAAGGGGTAGAAAATCAAGCATTTATAAACAACTATGAAATATAGTATCCCATTTTCTTGGAAGCATCATCATAAAATCAAGATTTTTAAATAAGTCTAAATAAGAAGAGAGCAGAGCTCTTGTCACCAGCTCAGAAAAGTATTTTGATTTAGAATTGACTTCAATGGCAGCTTGATCATATTAACTCTTACTTTTTTGCCTAAATGGCAATAGGTATGGAATAAAGTCTGGGCCAATGACTTCTCTGGAAATACTGGCATCAGAAACATTTTATTTCTCAAACATTTTGCCACTTTCAGAATTAATGACAGTATTGCATTTCTAGAATATGAACTAATTACTGAAGTTTTTTCCCCAATTAATTTTTCTAAAGATATAATTTTCAAATGGAGCTGCTGTTTCTGCTTAGCACACTGTGGACAGAACCAAATAAGAGCACCTTTTTTGAAGAAAAATGCTGCGACTTCAATAGATTTTAACATTATTCAACTAACAAAAGAAATGTCTGACTGCAGAAAGTACTTTAGGCTGGTCATGCCCCTAGCCTGGCTTGGGAAAGCAAATCTAGGAAGCTCTTTATTTTCATCTATTTTTTTAAGTGAAAACTGCACCATTGACTGCATAAGATTTAAAACTTGCTGTGGTGTGAGCCACAAGACTTTCTGCAGATAGTTATAGTGTTATTTCAGTCTGAAATATCACCAAAAATAACTAGTATAAACTCATTATTTTTAAAGAAAACAAAATTATTTTTGTAGAAATTCAGAATACATACATTTTTGCATGGACTTGTAATATCAGCTGAAGCCAGTGCTAAAAATTAAACATCCTTTAAAAATATATGCCTCGTCCCTGTAAAGAATTTGACGAGTCCATGCAGCAAGCCAGCTTGCATTTCTCCAAAGAATAGCATTCTAATTGTTATTATTCATATAGCAATAGCATCTAAATACTGCAATGATTTTCAAGCCTCAGGGTGTTAAGTAATGTGCAAGGGAGACAGATACTGCTCCAAAGCATTCATGTTTGAGATGAACAAATGGCACAAAGGATAGGTGGTGGGGAAAACAAAAGACACAGAGGGAGGAGTGACCTACACAAGACATGCAACTGAGACAAGATGAAATTAAAATCTTAACCCTCACTGCAATGCCTTGCCCAAGCAGATGTATTATCTGTATGGTGATGGCACAATAGCAAGGCTGAAAACCTAGCCCAGTAAAATCAATGGCAGAATTTCTCACCAGTTTCATACTAAGAATTAAAATCTCTCATGAGACCCTACCTGGAGTACTGTGTTCAGCTCTGGGGGCTCCCCCAGCATAAGAGAGACATGGACCTGCTTGAGTGGGTCCAGGGGAGGGCCATGAAGATGATCAGGGGGCTGGAGCACCTCCCCTGTGAGGACAGGCTGAGAGAGTTGGGGTTGTTCAGCCTGGAGAAGAGAAGGCTCCGGGGAGACCTTAGAGCAGCCTTCCAGTACCTGAAGGGGGCCTACAGGAAAGATGGGCAGGGACTCTTTATCAGGGACTGTAGTGATAGGATGAGAGGTAATGGTTTTAAACTGAAAGAGGATAGATTTAGATTAGATATTAGGAAGAAATTCTTTACTCTGAGGGTGGTAAGACACTGGAACAGGTTGCCCAGAGAATTGTTCAAGGCCAGGTTGGATGGGGCTTTGAGCAACCTGGTCTAGTGGAAGGTGTCCCTGCCCATGGCAGGGGCATTGGAACTAGGTGATCTTTAAGGTCCTTTCCAACCCAAACCATTCTATGATTCTAAAAGGAATTTTAAGACTATGACATATCATCCACCAAAGTTATCTTCAAAGTTCCTATTGACTGAGTCACCAAAGGCTTGTATTTCAAATCTATGCAGCATGTGCTTGCTCCCAGCACTTAATAACTCTTTTTTGCAGTTTTCTTCTACAGAATTAGTGAAGAACACTTATCAATACTCAGTGAGTCTCTCTAATCTCTCTCAAGTTTTCTACATTTGGAGTTACTGAAAGTTTTGAATACACAGAAGGAAACCTTGTAGGAAGTATGTCTAGTCAGGCTTTCCTAAATATTGAGTTCCTGTGAATTCAATTTATTCTTAATTTATTACACACTTTAAGATATGCACAATTATGTTTCACTACCCTAAACTGTTTGTTGTATTCTGAAGTCTGTGAAATATATTCTAAACACACCGACACAAATTTTCTAATTCTTTTTTAGTGATGCACTGTTTGTGAATACAATATATAACAAAATCTAAACACAGGTTTAAAATCTCTTGGCAGAGACTGCCTTCAGATTCCAGATTCAGAGAGATGGAGATTCCAGCAGAGCTAAAAGCTTGTTATAACCAGAAGTATGTTAAATTTGAACTGATTCAATTATTCATTTGAAATAATATTGATTGCATATGTAATTATTTCTTTTCACTGGGAACAGCTTATGGACTAATGGACTAGCTCATTATTAAATTGTTTTTTAATCATAAATATTCATAGAATAATCAGGATAATCTTCAGATTCAGAATGTTCACCAGATGTTCACTCTGACCACTTTTTGTTGTTATTTGTGCTGTGTGATTGGCCACTCAAACCATATGGCATTGTTTCTAATCCCTGAATCAGTGACAAATGCTTAAATCTGGATACTGATGAAAAACAAAAGTTCACTTCCATTATGAATCTTCAAATGAAAAACTCATGTCTCAAAAATCTTTCCTTTTTCATGAATTGTGAATATTTTCACCCATTCCAGGTGGACATCCAAATAATGATGAATAACATGATACAGAAATTAATCCTAGGGCATTGCCTTTTCTCACAGTTTGCACAGACCAGTCTTTTCTCATTTTACAAGCTCTGACTTTTCCCCAGGGTCTAAATTTTAATGACAGATACATTGTTTGGACCTTTGTTGCTATCATCATCATTATTACTATTAGCCTTTGAACTTTTTATTTCTTCAATCAATTCAATGTATTGATTCAATCAACATATTTACTTTTCAAAATGTGCTTTCAAATAAGTATTTCTGGGCAAGGCAGACATATTGGCTCTTTTCTTCAAGAAAATAAATACCATTTTAGGAATATTAGGGGAAAGGACATATAAATTGGCACTTTTCTTAAAGATTTCTGCACATAGCAGCACATTTTTTCACAGTTATATAAAAGTCAACTTTACTTGAACATTTCTGAGAAAACTAACACTTTTCTTCAATATCTGGAAATGATTCCTACATAAAACAGCATGTCTTAAACTTCCAAGGTTTAAGACTATTAAAAACATTGTCCAGATGGCATATTTCATAATGCTAGGCTATTCTATTCATACCCTTACATCAGTCATCACCTTGGTATCTGAATGCACAAAGTTAAAAAAAAATGTTTTTCTTATTAAAAAAATTAAAAGCTGGCTTCTCAGAGATCACAGAAAGTTACTCCAGATAAAGAGCAAGAATTTGCTCTAGGCTCAGCTTTAATCTGTATCTTTAAACATGAACTGAGAGACAACAGAAAAATATCACTACTGTTTAAATTTATAATTTGCTATCTGCAAAACGCAAATAATTTGTGGGACACAACAGTTAGATCCATTTGGATCAAAACACACTTCAACCCAGACAAATGAAGGTGATATGTGCAGGAAGAATGATACAATTCACAGTAATCAAATGAGAGCTGTTTCCCTGAAAATCAGTGACAGGTAGGGTCTTAGGGTATATGGTGTGGAAGAACTGATTGACGGTCACGGTTGTCCCTTGTTTCTGTAAAATTCTGTGAAGCTGCAAAATGCCAGAGTTCCAATCTGGGCACCAAACAGCAACAAAATCTGGAGTTTGACCAGCCTTTCCACAGGCAGTAGATTTCTGACATTATTCATTCATCAAAAGCTCAGCCTTTTTCTTCCGTCATTCCAGAGTTTCAGAACCAAGATGACATTTCATCATGAGAAACATTTCTGAACAGAAATAGTATAAGGGAATCCTGCTCTTCAGCAGTATTTTTCCTTCTTGAATTAGGACCTTGATGCTGTGCTGTAGTCACATATTTAGAAGGATTGCATTAGCTACAGTAACTGAGGCCTACTTCAGGAATTATCTGCTGTGATTGACAAATCTCAGACCATGCTTTGCGTGCGTGGCCTCTATAATATAAAGCAGAGAGTTTCACATCCTTCTGTTCTGTGTTTTCCATGATTATGAAGAACATCATGCCACTTAACAAGGTTTCGATTATATCACCAAGTGGTGCGTTTGTGTAACAACTATGTACAGACAGCCTGACATATCCCACCAGAACTGCATTTACTGGGCATGAACAATACTTGCTGCTCCATGCACGCATTATGAATTTAACTATGGGTTCCACATATACAGCAGCTGGGCTGGAGCTGCTTTACCTGCAGAGCAGCATCCAACCTCCTAGAAGCTACCAGACATCCAGAGGATCCTAGGCAAGAGTATCTCCAAAATTCACTTAAACAGAAAATCTGAGTGGAAAAAAAGGATTGAACTGGGAAAACCAGACATATAGTACCTCTAATGTAGAGTGCATATTTTGCTGAATTAAGGTCTTCATGCCTTTTAGAGAAGTGATTAATTCCTAAGAGAAGAAGGAGAATATAGCTCCCCTTCTTCCCCTGCTTGTGGGAACAACACTTTAACCAGGCATTAGTTTAAGTGTGCAAACAATTGCAAGAGTACTGTAGAGATGCCCCCTGGTCCATGTGGTCCAGGAAACACCTCAGGCAAGAAAGGAAATTACTGAGTTCTGGGCAAGTTCTTCCCTGCTAACTCTTGCGAAGAAAAGATATAGAAGAGGATCTGGGTTGGGGCTCCGAGGCAGTTGGAGCTACTTGCTTAGAGAACTGTTTTGGAAGCCCAGCTCTTTCATTAGCTTCGGCCAGCTCTTCACTGGTCATGAACAGTGGTCATTTTGGATCATGTTTTCTCTTCTCCATGGCTTTCCCAAACATTGGATAGGAAGTCTTGATTCCTCACTGGCAGTCCTGAATTTGACTCCAAGAATCAGCTGTCCATGAGTTAGGCAAAGTTAACACAATCTCTGCATTCTTCCCTGCTGCCCTCCCCCACACCATCCCTCCCAAAAATACTACAAATGTGTAGGATAAGACACTTTAACGTATAGGAGACACAGATTACTCTGAGCTTTCAGAAAACTTTCTAGTCTGCCAATGATAAGGACAGAGAAAAAAAAAAAAAGAAATAAAATCCTAGTCCTGCACCATAAAACAGATCTTTTCAGGATGGGTGAAAATGGATGATGACATTGTTCATTTGGAAGAACTGTTTCTCATTAGATCCCAGAGCATTTCTCTTACCACTTCCAATGGTGATTCAACTTGGTCACTTTACTCTGGAGAGAGCCATATGTTTCGGATAAAAATCCACAGTGGTCTTATTGTGCTTTTCACCACTTCTGCAGTAGTCCAAACATTTGCTTGTGTTCTCATTTAACTGGCTTCATTCTTCTAGGCCCACTGAGTGCTGCCATAAACCTCTGTTGCAGTTAAAATGTATTTTGAATACTTCAAATAGATGAAGAGACCGAGATGAGGCAGTCCAACCTATCTGTCAATAGCATGAAATAAACTTCTCAGTCCTACTTCTGGCTCTCTCCTTGTCTTCCATCTCTTCCAGCCTTTGAGCAGGATATTAATCATACACCTCCTGACTGATCACCATCCAACTTCAACCCTTGTGGAAGCTCAAGTTTTTATGAAATTGCATCAGAGGATGAAGCTGGCCTGCTGCACAGAGAACGAATGAAGCCAAACAAAAAACTGGTAAAGAAATGTAATGTGATGTAAGAAAAAATTCCTTTGTGTATACAATAACATCTATAACTTAATTTCCTATTGGAGTTATGGGCATATATAGTACAGAAGGATGGTTATTCGTCATTTCTATCAACAGCAATTTTCGTGCTACTACATGTGCAGTGGTACCAGCCATACTCACACAGGAGAACATTGAGGTCTCACGTCAGCCAGGAGGAAGAGCCAGGGAATGTGCATACATACAAATCTGCAAAATTAAACTAAAGGAGGTAATGGTGCAGGAGGCTATTGCCTAGATGCATTATTAGGAATACTAGATAGGAATACTCTGCTGAAAATGAAAGGTAATTTTTTTCTTCCAAACCTTGAAGATTCCTAACAACATGCCCCATTCTTCAGATGAAACTGGAGGGCTTCTGCATAGGATCTGAATTTTACCCACAAGATCTGCTTTAAACTAAAGGAGTGGAAGGGATATATTTTTCTTATTTTATGTGTGCCTCTAAACTCAACTTTAGATGGAAACAGACAATATAAATAACAGTAATTCATTTGAATTTGTGCTGCATCATGGAGTTTTTTTAGGAGTCACTATCTCATCACTATCTAGTTACAGTGATTTCTAAGATAGGAAACTTCCTAGACCAAGGCAAGCTACATTCCAAGTTTGGGAGGGGGAGGAGTTGGCATCGTCATCCATTAGGAAATTATTTAATTTGTAAAAACACCTCTAAACAATACTTTATGAAATATTTTTATTTTTAAAAGGTTGGGTTTTTTTTATTTTAATGGAAATCCATTTATTAATTGGTTTTATTTTCTGCAGGATACCATGTCAATGATTTGACACCACAAGACAAATCTACCAACATAGCCACACAAATTTCAAGTGGTTAGCTAGAAATGCCTTAAAACTATTTCAGAAGTTTGATTTCAATTATATCCTTTGGGATTCTCAGCTATCATTGTACATTTTGATAAATGAAACTAGCAACTGGAACACAGCCCTTCCGTCTTTACACACTTTAAAAAACAAGAGCAACAAAATTTGAAAAGGATTGAAAAAGAAAAGGAAAATTATATAAATGAGACTGAAGAGAATAACAAAACAAAATCAAACGTATCAGAAAAAACAAGAGCAGGAGGCCAAGTTTATGTCTTCAGCTTTGCAAAATATTATTTCCTGATGCATAGTTTCCCACAGAGGTGATTCTGAAAAATAAGAATGTCCAGGGCAGTCATTCAGTTCTATAAAGTAATATCAAAAAGCCACCATGTGTTGTTATCTTTACAAGATAAAGAATTTTCTACTTGTTGAAGGTGCAAACGGAAAAATTTGAAACTGAAAAATTTCAAATAAAAATAATTATTTTTTGTATCCTGCTTTAAAACAGATGTCAGCCTAAAACAAGGACCAGTTTACTTGTCTCTTCTTAAAGGATCTCACTGTTGTGCTGCCAGAAAACTTCTTCTCATTTCTATTCTGTGGCCATTCATGACGAAGCATTTGACCCTAACACACTTCAATGGCATATCGTAGAAAAGGTGTTAGATGGTCCATACCAACAACCAACAGCAGTGCAACAGCAGCAAAACTCCTGGCTGGCAGCAACAAAGAACATGAAGACAACATGAAGACATTGGGACAGATGTTGTCCCAATGGGGCAGGGTCAGGCAGATTCACAGAAGAGCAATGAGACCCTCAGTGTCTGTCAATCAGTATGCAAGCCAACCCTGAGCAAAAGAGACAGGACTGCGAATCCAGATTATAAAATTTCTTGTGATCAAAGGGAGAAGGTATGTTCCTCCCATCTACTTATATTATGCAGGACAAAGCTGTACTGACTCTGCTCTCGAGTGGTTTCAGTTCAGAAAGAAAGCTCATGTTGCATCCAAATCAAGGTAATCTCCACAGTCTCACAACATGTCATTTCTTTAAAAAAAAAAAAATCCCCTTAATATTTGCAACAGTTAAAAATAAATCAAATAAATTTTCCTTTAAAAAAATAAACTCAAGGAATACCTGTATTTTACAAGTGCACAAATGCACCAGACATGGACCAGGCAGTCTCATATCTGCAACACTGTGCCTGGTACACAACAAGGTTTGCTGCAGGGCACTGTTATTTTTTCCACTAAATTACCAAGGCACAATTAGTTTTGTGACAGTTTGGTAAACTTGGTGATGTGGGATATTCAGGCAGGATATGGAGTTTTCTGTTGGACATTTCACACTGTACTGCTATTATTGGCATATTTGGTGTTTAGACTTTTTTTACTGCCTTCTGTAAACCAGTAAGTCTAAATAATTTAATTTTCTGCTGGAATTTAATTTCCAGTGAAACCAACCCATGTGCACTCCATCTGATTAAAAAAAACCTCCAAGCTTTTAACAAAAATAAAGCACCAGACTTAAAAGCGGAAAAAAATTGCTGGCAATTTTCCTGCTTTGAGGTCTTGTCTGCCTCATGCAAACCCCCTTTGCTTCCCCAAGACTTTTGCCTTCCCCACCAAAGAATGATTTGGACTTTTTTTTCCTTTGAATTCTTAAGTACTCAGTGTTTATTCATTGGAAAACTATCCTGAGAAATGGAGTGCCTTATCTTCCCACTTACATCTCACGCTTTTCACAGCATGTAATTCCTGAGAACAGATTCAGTGACTTGGGAAACAGAGCAGAGCTCAGGGTCTAACCCCAATCCATTGCAGTCAATGGATTTTGAGCCTACTCAAAATCCAGATTACTGCAGAATCAGTCATCAACCACTGCATAAGCAAAAGACAGACCAGTTTTTATCACAAACCAGCCCTCTCACATCAGGAATCCCTCTGTTGAAACACCAATTGCTAACCATGATGTCTGGAACACAGTCTCTGATTTTAGGAAAGCTCTGGACAAAACAAAGTCATTTATCTTCCAGACACTGGACAACCCAAACCACTAGAATGAAGCAGTACTGTGGTTTCATGTTGCATGCTTGTAATTAGAGTGCAGATTGATAGTTACTTCATTATCATCCTTCAAATCCTTCCTTAAGCTGTCTTTTGCCAATACAAAAAAAAAAAAAAAAAAAAAAAAGTGGCAATGCTATTATGACTGCTTATAAAGCTAAGGCATATCTTCTCATTCCTGCTCAGTCTGTATCCATCTATTGCCTCATCTTAGAAGCTCTTTATTCTATATTTGTAAAGTGCCTATTAAAATGGGATCCAGACCCATGACTGGCTGTCCTGAGCATCACAACAAGATGAAGACAAGTCAGCGTCTGGATTCCCAGGCTCAAAAGGATTGTAATCTGAAGGCATCTTGTATGTTTATCTTGAGAAGTAACCCAACTGAGCTTATAAGTGGGTTTACATTCTCATGGAAGAAAAAGAGTGCATGATCCACTGTACTGTTTTTGATGCATTCAGCAAATCAAATTCATTATTTCAAATGCGTCATCATCAATGTCATTGGCTGTCTATGTTAGCAGATTCTGCCATACATAGGTTTCCCCTTTTTGCTAATACCACCATAGCCGTGATGAAAGGAGGTAGTCAGAGTACCTCAGGTGGCCATCAGCTGGGTCAAGATAACAGCAAAGTCAGTGGAACAAGACCTACATCCTCAGGTCTGCAACACAAGTGGCCCCCAAAATCTCCAGATGGAGCACCACCATTTTCCCTGTCAGCATTTTACCCACATTAGGAGAAGGAAGAAGAGCCTGAGCCCAGGTTTTGTCCATATAATTAGCGAAAATTGAGGAGAACTTGCTGAAGAAAAGGATTTAGCACTCAAGCAATGCTAAGAAGCCTCACGGGATGATTTTCTGTGATTTTTGTTAATAGGAAAAAGCTTATCAGTAACCCTATTAGGAGCCGGAAAGCCTACCCTACACTGCTGGTAGTCATCCTGAGTTTGTCCTTCACACCGACTGGAGGTAAAAGGCGATGCTCTGGACCTGGTGCTGCTGATACATCATTATCAGCCCTTCCCAATAGAAAACACTGTTACCAATGGCTGATAATGACAATGCTCTGCTTTATTATATTGTGCTTCCCTAACAAACATACTGCTCTCAGAAATTAATTTTCCCCAGTCTCCATATCTTTCTTCTCCCTGGGAAGTGTGGATTTGTGACTAGCCACAGGAGGAGCTATTCTGGTCGGTGGAACACCATGTTCCCAAGGTCTGGACCAGCGTAACCCAGTGAAAAACAACCCAGCATCTGGGAAGGGTCTTTCTCTCTCTTCCAGTGCTGGCTTTTCGTTCCATTCGATTCTTTTCTGGAAACCACGGTCTGTCGTATATTTTTAAGTCCCAGGGAAAACCAATGCAGCTTGTTCCTGAAATAACTCCAGCTCTATTATGGCAAGGCAAGCAGTCAGGGATTTGTTTTTCTTTCTCTCCTGGTTTGGTGTTTAGTGCTTTTTATGAGACATGCAGGTGGCAAACATCAAATTAAAATATAATCAGTCTCGACACTATATTGACAGTGAAGACAATGCTTTCCTTCATACTCATTTGAAAAGTGCTTATGTCTGTAAGAATATATGTCTGTCACCTCACTGCATGCACAACCGCATGCACTGCCTTTTAAAATGTACAGGGAAGGGAATAAAACACTTGTAATCAAGTTTAGTTTCCTCCAAAACTGAAAAATAAAATTGGAACAGTTGTAACTGTGTATTCAGATGCATACAATTAAGCACTAAAAGAATATTTTAATGCAAAAAGTTGTGGTTGAATCCAACAACAAAGATTTGGAAAACACTTGAGGTCACTCATAATAGATGTATTGGAAATGGTATCTATACCTGTGAAAATTTACTCCTTTGTTGAAAGGCTCTAGCTTTGCCTCCCATCCTGGTATCAAAGGCTTGAAATTTGGCTGAAAGACTGCACTAACACTGGGCAGCAATGATATGCCCAAGAAAAGCTGCCCAAACCTGGCTAAGGTTCTGAAGAAAAAAAGACAAATGCAAATACTTGTTAGTGTTTGGCAGCAAAACTACCCCAAAATGTATTTCACTGAGCATGCTCCATTGTGGATTGATGGGGCTTGGTCAGGTCTTTACATGCAATTGCTCTTACCTCTTGCTGGAGACCACCATGGGAACAGACACAAGGAATGACCAGAAAGAGTTGTTCCCTCCTGTTTTCTCTCTGGACACTTTTTTTGCCCTTATCATGCCATTCAGATTTGTTCAAAAAATTAAAACAACAAAATAACCTGAGCCCTGTCCCATCCTACCAAATCCTCAGCTTTCCAGCAAGTAGAAGAAACTTCTATTCGACTATATTCTGGTAAGAACATGGTTTCACGTAACCTAACCCCAAATTACAAAGATATTACCTCCACAACCCATTCTTTAACAGAAATTTTATTTGGCTAGTGACTCACAGTAAAGCGTTCCTTACTTACGAAATACATTCCTGAAGTAAGAGTATAATTTTGTACTCCTTGAAACACAAAACACAGCTCCTAGGGAGGTTTTGTCCATGGCATAAAAGATTAAAAAAATGTTATGTTGTTTTGAATCCTTCAAAATTTTACTTTGGCACAGAAAATCTGGGAAGGTAACTTGCACAAATTAATTTGTTTTTAATTTAAATGCTCTTTTGGGGTTTATTTATGCTAGCTAAATGAAAGTTTGCACTGTGCATACAGTAAAGTTACATATTTGCTTTACTTCTTGAAATAGCAGGGGAATTTTTTATTTCTTGAAGATGGCAGCCAAGCTGAGAAATGGTGTTACCTAAGAGCTGTGCTGCAGCTGAACACCAGAACTCTACTCTGTTCTGGTTCAAGGAAGGCTGCAATTGGAATCAGAGCAAATGTATTGAAAGAGTTTTTTCAGACTTTCTTAGTGAGAACAAGTACCTGGCAAGATTATTCATTTTATTTAAATTTATTATTAAAAAAATTATTTACTTTTTCAAGATTCTGTGGCAATTTCAACTCATCCAGGACAGATGGAATATTTTTGATAAGGGGATGAAGGGGAAAGTATGCCAAGATACTTCACACAAGCTGGTCCCCAGTTATTTTTCACAGTAAAGATGAGTCAGTTATTTTATATTAAAGGCAAAGGAAAGTATGCACAGGTGCTATAGAGCAGATGACATACGCTGAAATCCCATATTGTCATAGCCCAGGGTAATGCACCCGTCTTCCCAAAACCCATGTACACGTCCTTCCTCTTGAGCTGTGTGGATTGCTGCAGTTCAGGGAAAGCCCCCCAGAAGAGCAATAATTGTCCAGAGACAAATTTCTGTCTCTTTCTCTTCCTTCCCTGTTGCAGCATGTAGGAACCTGCTTGTTTTCCTTGTCTAGGCACCTACATTTCGGTAAACCAGCTACCCTGGGTGACAGACAGTACTCCAAATGGCAACACCAAAGAATAAGCTTACTTACTGACTGATGAAAATGGCTGTGCAGGAAGTTAATAATTAAACCAGAATAATAGAAGGGCACTGTATTAAATCTAAAGTGCCCCCATCCTTGCCTTTCTTAAGACACTACCAAACACAGCCGGCCAGTATTTATTAGCTGATGAGAGATTAGCCAGTGCAGCTTCAGATGGTTTCCAAAGTAAAATTGATTGTCCTAATTATTTATTTAGCCAAATAGTACCTATCAATATTTATGAGTGACAGGAAAGTAATGCAGACTTACTTTTAAATAAATTAGAGAAGCACTAATCTAGAGTAGTTACATAATGCAGAAATAACCTGCTTAACCTTTACTTACCTTTCCCAAACTGCTTTCCCAGCGTGAGCAGTCTGTACAGAGAAAGAAAGGAAAATAGGCAGACCTGTAAAACAGTGTACCTTTCCATTTTCTGTAAGTAATATAATATAAAATACCAGTTTAAACTGAACAAAATAGAGTAGTACATATGAACTTATGATCATATCATATAGAATCATACAATCATAGAATCGTTCAGGTTGGAAAAGACCTTTAAGATCATCCAGTCCAACCATTAACCTACACTACCAAGTCCACACTAAACCAATCAAGGGTAGACTAGACTAAACCATGTCCCAGAGTGCCACATCTACCCATTTTTTGAACTCTTCCAGGGATGGGGACTCCACCACCTCTCTGGGCAGCCTGTTCCAATGCTTGACTACCCTTTCCGTGAAGAAATTTTTCCTAATACCCAGTCTAAACCTCCCCTGGCACAACTTGAGGCCATTTCCTCTTGTCCTATTGCTAACTACATGGGAGAAGAGACCAACACCCACCTCACTTTCAGGCAGTTGGAGAGAGCAATAAAGTCTCCCCTCAGCCTCCTCTTCTCCAGACTAAACAATCCCAGTTCCCTCAGCAGCTCCTCATAAGGCCTGTGCTCCAGACCCTTCACCAGCTTTGTTGCTTGTCTCTGGACACGCTCCAGCACCTCAATGTCTTTCTTGTATTGAGGGGCCCAAAACTGGACACAGTATTCCACGTGCGGCCTCACCAGTGCCGAGTACAGGGGGACAATCACCTCCCTGCTCCTGCTGGCCACACTATTCCTGATACAAGCCAGGATGCTGTTGGCCTTCTTGGCCACCTGGGCACACTGCTGGCTCATGTTCAGCCAGCTGTCAACCAACACCCCCTTTTCAGCCAGGCATCTTTCCAGCCCCTCTTCCCCAAGCCTGTAGCGTTGCATGGCATTGTCGTGACCGAAGTGCAGGACCCGGCACTTGGCCTTGTTAAACCTCATACGGTTGGCCTCTGCCCATCGGTCCAGCCTGTCCAGGTCCCTCTGCAGGGTCATCCTACCCTCCAGCAGATCGACACTCCCACCCAACTTGGTGTCATCTGCAAACTTACTGAGGGAGCACTCAATTCCCTCATCCAGATCATTGATAAGGTTATTAAACAAGGCTGGCACCAAAACAGAGCCCTGGGGAACAATGCTCATGACCGGCTGCCAACTGGACTTAACTCCATTCACCACTACTCTCTGGGCTTGGCTACCCAACCAGTTTTTTACCCAGTGAAGACTACGCCCATCCAAGCCATGAGCTGCCAGCTTCCCAAGGAGAATATTATGGGAGACTGTGTGAAAGGCTTTGCTAAAGTCCAGGTAAATGACATCCACAGCCTTTGCATCATCTACCAGGTGGGTCACCATGTCATAAAAAGGAGATCAGGTTGGTCAAGCAGGAAATATAATAAATTAATTTCAGTCCAAATGCAATATAAATTGCTGTGTCTTATATCCCCTTTGCACACAGTGCATCTCAGAAGGAGATGTGATGAAGCAGGGGGAAAGGATCAAACAGCAGCCAAGTTTGCTGCCTGCAGACCCCCAGTCCATAGGCACATTGAGGTTCAGCAGGCACTGACTGTAAACAAAATAACCAAGATATGTGTCTGTGGTGGAAGTCATCTCAATGACTTCTTGAAATCTGAACATTCTTAAGATGTGTTCGTGTTTCTGGGAATGTTGCTGAAACAGATATTGTTACCAAAAATTTAGTAGAACAGAATGTTAATGACTCTTTTATGTTTAAATCTTCTCAATAGTTGCTGATTATTCTTTCCACACTTGATAAATTTTTCACCATCTCTTCCAATACGTGAACTGAGGAGCATCAGCTGAGAGGCAAAAGGGGCAGACTGAAGTTGAATAAAAGAAAATATTTCTCTGCACAACAGGTCATTCAGCAGCAGAAGTCCCTTCTGCAATATGTTGAGCATGCTACAGCACATGTGAGCTCGGCCATGCTGGGCTAGGCCAAGGGTCTATATGGTTCAGTACCCTGTCTCCAGCAGGGTCTCCAGCGTGAAAAAGGAGTCAGACCCAATACGGCGGTTCTTACCTTCTTACTCAACCTTTCCCTGCTAGCCTGACTCCTTTTACGTAGACTCTTTCATTGAAGATATCTCCAAAGGAGACTTTAGTATGATCTCCTGTATACCCAAGTCATCACAAATCACCCAAATATCTTTATTAAATCCAGAAACTTCAACTAAGTCATTGCCTTGTACAAGAAATTAAAAGATGCATGCAGAAAGTGGGAAAGAGCTTGAAGCCACTGATACATGAGCCTTCTAGAAAGGCAAAAAAACCTGATCACAGAGATCAGATCGTAACACAAGCTATGTTTTACCTTTAGCTACTAAAGAGGTGGAAAATCACGTCAAGATCCCTGCCAATGTGCTGAAAAGAAGGCCAGGAGGTAAGAAGGCCAGTCACCTTGGGGTGATGAGAAGATGGAGATGCATCAGTCAGGCAGTGAAACCAACAGGATTTGCTGCACAGTCTCAGAGGGTTCACAAATCCTGCCCAGCAGCCAGACCTTGGTACTCTGGGGAAACATTAATTAGAAAAACAGAACAAAAAAGTCAACAAAGAGAGAACATGTCAACAGAACAAGGGCTTCTGAGAAAACAACTCTTCCTTAACCTGCTTAAGAAGACCTGAAACTGCTACTTTGCTCCTCAGCGCTATTGAAGTTTACCCTGTGAAACAGTTATTGCTTGACCACCTGCGATAAACAGTCGCAAACATTATGACCACAGGCATGTCAAATTTCTGCAACCAAGGACAAATCCTCTCTCACCCTGGATTACATGCCCAAGACTTGTTATCATTCTCCAGCAACAGTCAACGCAACAGATTATTTAATAATATTTTTCTGATTTAAACTTTGCACAACATATGATCAATCCTTCAGTCCTGAGAGAGGGTGGGAGAGGTGCTATGGTTTAGCCCCTGTTGAACTGAGAAAAAATCATCTCTTATTAACTTTTGGGGACCTGGCTTGAAACCTTGGCTATGTTAAATCGATGAAAACACTGCCATTGGCTTGAGAGAGGTTAGCATCTATGAATGTACTATTCAAAGCTGGGACTGGGGAAAAAGGATGTAAAATACAGACAGCAAGCAGCTCTGCAGTATAACTGGACCCGGTCCTCCTAGAAAAAACAAGTGCGTGTTCCCCAGCTTTGTAGGGTACATGAGAGACCAGGGTTCACAAAGGTGCTTAGACTGTGCTCCATACAGCAGCCCAGAGCCAGATCTCAGTCCTCCTCCTCCCAGCCCCTGGCTCTGTCTTGCCCCTCCTGTACCATCTCACACCCAGCCTGTACCACTACCACCATCCCAAAGGTATGGCCCTTGTTCAGGGAGAGGGCACAAGATTTTGCCTGCCACATCCCTCTGTGTCATGGTTTAGCCCCAGCCAGCAACTAAGCACCACGCAGCCGCTCGCTCACTCCCCCTACCCCGATGGGATGGGGGAGAGAATTGGAGGAGTAAGAGTGAGAAACACTCCTGGGTTGAGATAAGAACAGTTTAATAATTGAAATAAAGTGAAATAGTAATGATAATAGTAACAGTATAATAATGATAATAATAATAATGATATACAAAGCAAGTGATGCACAATGCAATTGCTCACCACCCGCCGACCGATACCCAGACAGTTCCCGAGCAGCGATCGCTGCTCCCTGGCCAGCCCCCCCCCAGTTTATATACTGAGCATGACGTCATATGGTATGGAATAGCCCTTTGGTCAGTTTGGATCAGCTATTCTGGCTGTGCCCCCTCCCAGTTTCTTGTGCATCTGGCAGAGCATGGGAAGCTGGAAAGTCCTTGACTAGCATAAGCAGTACTTAGCAACAACTAAAAACATCAGTGTGTTATCAACATTCTTCTCCTACTAAATCCAAAACACAGCACTATGCCTGCTACTAGGAAGAAAATTAACTCTATCCCAGCCGAAACCAGGACATTCTGGTAAATCAGTATATTTTCCTCTAGCCTCCTTCCTGGAAATGGTTGCCCAGGAATCATATAAAATTGCTGAAATTTCCAGTTCTTCCTTCACTTTCCTATAAAAGCAGACAAAAAAAAAAAAAAAAAAAAACAAAAAACAAAAAACCAAAAAGCTTGAGGCCAATGCCCAGGATGGAAAATTTCAGACCAAATTGTTAAAATTTAACAAAATTATTGATGCCTAAGAACAGGACCTCGTAGGAGAGAGTACTAAGGAGCCTCACACACCACTGAAGTGTGTTCAGGTTTGAACTGCACTGGAAAAGTAATTTTGAATTGCCAGTACTATGCAATGGCTTGTAAAGCAAAGGAAGAGAGCCGTTTCTGGACATGAAACTGCTCTGTGGGGATAACCTCCATTTGGCAGCTGTGAAATGCCTGACCTTGCCAGAAATTTGGTGATAAAACTGGAGCCAGGTCCAAAGACTCTTCCAGGAGACAAGGGAAATGCCAGCTGCATTAGGGACCTTGGCTTGGATCAAGTTTTTATTGACCACACATTGAAATCTCCTGCTGAGATTTACAGAGGTTGCTGAACTGATTCTTCACCAGCTGATGGGAGCACGACACCCTTCAGTCCCGCAACTTCCTTCAGCACCCCTGACTAGTGTGCTTGGTGGTATTGTGGCATAATTTGGGAGGCAGCTGGGTTCTGGGCAAAGATCTGAGCAGTTTTCACACCTGCTAAGTGTGGTGAATGATGGCTTTTCTCCATTCCTCTTTTGCTTACACACACACACGCAGAGAAAGAGCATTGTCTTTGTTTCACCAGAATGTCTTTTATACTGTTAGCTGCACTTTAAAACACATTCAGGTGAAACAAAGAATGCAAAGCCTACATAAGACACTATTGAATACATCTCCTGAGTAATGGCTGCATCCAGACTGCATAGAATATCTTCTGCCATCAAGCCTTTTAAGAAATTTTTTTTAAAAGTTAAGAAATTTTAAAAAGGCATCTGTGCAACAGAATAATAACAAATACAACACCTTCTATTACACAGCAGAAAACAACAAACTTCTAGACACGCATAAGTCAGTAGCAAAGAGGATTTATCTTTAATGAAAAACCTTCCCGCTTTAAAAATCCAAGATAAAAAAGTTCTTTAGAACATCACCATAATACTGCTTTGTGATCTCAGATTAAGAAAAACATTTTCTTCTGGGAAATTATTGATAAATATCTATTTTGGCACCCAATTTGGAGCTACCCAGCCTACCTAGACAGCTTCACCCATTCTGATGGTGGAAAGGGCTTGTTTCCACATGGGAATATCTCTTGATCACTCCAGACCTTAGTCAGGGGTTGAACTCTGAGCCAGTTTGAGCACCCCAATTCCTGGCAGCCCAGAAAGAAGTGAAGATGTGAAGGACTCAGAGACACACCATGATCCTCTCTTGGTCATGATCTGCTCAGATCAGTTAGGCATGAAACCAAGTTCAGTGCACAAATGACTCCTCCAATGGGACCAGTCATGTCCTTTGAGGTCTCAGATGCCCTGAGACCCAGCTTTGTTTGCAGCACTTTGCTTTCCCGAGCTGTCCTCCTCCTCTTCCCCGGTTCTGGGATGCCATAACTTACCTCCTTAGAAGAGGGGAGGAAGAATGGAGAGGGAGAGGAGTGGTGGGGTGTCACAACCAAAGCCCATGCTGGAAAGACAGCTTTGGTGAGCATCTCACCCAAAGGGAAAAGCCCAGGCTGCAAGGGGCAGGGAAGGTCTGTTTGCTGGTGCTGTCACCCCCTGCCCCTGCCAGAGCTGGAGCTGGGGTCGGGGGGGGAGGCAGTGAATGTTGCCTGGAAGCATTTTAATTTGCTGTTGGAGAGCAACAGGCCAGCTGCTGCCGAGGATAGAACATCATCCGCTGCTTGGAAAGAATTAATGTGCAGTAAGATGCGAGCTCTGGATGCAAAGCTGTGGTGCCTGACCTCGTGCCAAGGCAGAGCCTGGGCTCCATCGGTTATAGGCATGTCTGTGTGGGCAGAACGACGATAGGTGAGCTGCTGGCTGCAGTCACTGCAGCACTCCCTATGGGCCTGTGTTTTCCTAGCTAATATTTAGTTGAGAGGCCTCCAAGGAAAACCCATGGGACGCTGGTGCTGGTGATTCAATAAGTGTCATTCTTCCCTCTGACTCAGTGCGCAACTATTTCCCATAAATGGGGTTAACAAGTACTCAACGGCTGGAGAGAGTTGTCTTTTAGACCAGACATAAAAAACAGAAGTCCTGAACAGTAGTGTGAAAAACATTTGTAACTACAGCAAAGTAAAGGGATTTTCCTAGTTCAGGATAAACAAATGGGTTCACTTCTGCACATTTTGTTAAAGCAGTGTTAGGCCTATTTTCCATTGGGAGCATTCCAGCTTTAGAGCAAAACTAGTCCTGGTTTCGGGTGAAAATGACTTTTTTATTATGTATGAACAAGGTGATATTTTCGTCTGGGTTTTATCCTGCTGTGAGGGATGTGAGGTCAGGCAGTGAAGAGGAGCTGTTGCACCCAGTGCAGGAAGGAAGCAATGGCGAGGGGGAAGGACCCCCAGCCGGGTGCCTTAGCCTGGGGTTTACCAGGCAGCTGTTCCAAACGATGCCCCAGTAAATGCCACCAGTGCCTCCAGCCGCCACCGAGATGAGCAGTGGCACTGAGCCAGCGTGCCAAGGTCCCCGGCAGCCAGGGACGTGCACAGCCGCACCGGGCTGCCCCAGCAGAGCTGTGCTTCGCTGGTAATAAGCAGAGCTAACATGCAGCCCTGGAGTCTCACTATTCTTAGAGACGCAGATTCTTCCTGCTGGCAAAACCAAAAATAGCTATAAGTCGAGGTTTAGTGACAAAAAGAAGTAATTTGGGGTGCATCCAAATCAGAAAGTTATGGCAAAAACATCTCATAAAAAACAAGTTAAAGGCAGGTACAAGCCACGCTGCGCAGTGCTGGCCAGGACTTGGGCACTCACTCACCGCACCGCACATGGGGAGCAGGCATTTACATCTGCTCCACTACTCAGGCCATGTAGGTGAAATAGATACCTCGCGTGGCACAAAACTACAGCGCCAGAGAGGTGTGGAAGTTTCTGAAGGTGGTACAAGGTGCCATAGGAAGGTGGGCTGCCAGCTGCAGGCAGTGGAGGAGCTCTCCATTGGGTTAATCACAGCAGCAGTCACTGCTGTCAGGAGGGGAGGGACAAGGACACTCCCCACACCTGCCCAAACCAAGCAACCACAGGAAACTTATTGCTGTAACCCCAATGCTCCTCACTCTTCCCTCCCATTTCTCTGCTCTTGCCATGTCCCATGTGCAATTTCAGTATAAGTTCTTCAGAAACACAGCTTGTCATTTCACTTTTATTGCCATGTCTGGCTATGGCTATTACTTTATGTTTAAGGATCCTTAAACATGCAACGATAAGAAAATGGACAGCTAATGGATGTCAATCAGAAGCCAGAACTTGCCCCAACCCCGTATGGCAGATGAAGGACCTGGTGCTTCAACAGAAGGGATGCTGTGACATTACTCAATTCACTCTGCACCACAGCATTGGTAATAGTCTGTGCTGGTTTTGGCTGGGATAAAGCTGATTTTCTTCATAGTAGCTAGTATGACACTATGTTTTGGATTTGTGCCGAAAACAGTGTTGATAATACAGGGATGTTTTCGTTATTGCTGAGCAGTGCTTACACAGAGTCAAGACCTTTTCTGCTTCTCACCCCACCCCACCAGTGAGTAGGCTGTAGGTGCACAAGAAGCTGGGAGGGGGCACAGCTGGGACAGCTGACCCCAGCTGACCAAAGGGATATCCCATACCATACGATGTCATGCTCAGCATATAAAGCTGGCAGAAGATGAAGGAAGTGGGGGGATGTTCAGAGTGATGGTGTTTGTCTTCCCAAGTAACCGTTACACATGATGGAGCCCTGCTTTCCTGGAGATGGCTGAACACCTGCCTGCCAATGGGAAGTAGTGAATGAATTCCTTGTTTTGCTTTGCTTGCATATGTGGCTTTTGCTTTACTTATTAAACTGTTTTTATCTCAACCTAGAACTTTTCTCACTTTTACTCTTCTGATTCTCTCCCCGATTCCACCGGGGGGGAGTAAGAGAGCAGCTGTGTGGTGCTTAGTTGCCAGCTGGGGTTAAACCATGACATACTCACTTCTAGTAATCTGCTAGCAGGCTACACAAAAACATGACTGTTACCCACTGTCCACTGGACTTCACATGGCATAGAAACAACAGCCCTGGAGAGATGCAAACTTTTCAGCCACATGTGGTTCCAGTAAAAATCTGTGCAGGTGCCCAGCGCCTCTGGAAATCCAGCACTTTGTTTTCTCCTTGCAACCTTGAAAACCACCATTCCCTTCTTCTAATCTCACATTATACAGCAGCTTAGAAACCCTCATTGGCTTTTTTGAAAACATCTAGAGGTTCCTTTATTTCTGTTTTCACTTCTTGCAAAGGGAGCCTTGGACAGCCACGCTGGAGAGTTTGAAAGGAACTGGTCCACTCAGAGAAGATAAATTATTTGGTTACAGGCAGTCATTAGAAGTCATTGTTCATCACAATTATTTCTTCCTGTTGGGCTTTATTTAATTGCTATTTAATTTCACCCCTGGGTAAGCTCAAAGGCATTTTAAAGACACTGGGAAAAAAGTCTCACTTGCAAGAAGCCGCTGTTTCTCCTACAGGGAATACTTAGACCAGGATGCAGTTCAAGGTTAAGACACCAAATCTGAGTGCTTCCTTGTGAAGTAGGTGCCTGAAATCCCATTAGAGATGGAGCTTGGATGGTGACTCAGCTTGCTGTGAACATCCTGCAGCTGTGCAGCTGAATCACCGCATAGCCACCACCGACACGTAGGACAGGGTACAGAGCAGACATTTTTGGTGTTTTGGGGTTTCCCCTTTGCCCACTTGCTGGTCCTGCTGTGCATTGAGATGATCGCCTGCCCTGTGCACTGAGCACAGCTCATGCCTGCATGAAGCGAGGAGGGGAGACCTGCCCCAGGCACCCACACCTCCACCCGCATACCCTGGCTCCCAGGCCCTGCTGCCTTAAAACTGCCTTCACCATTCAGCAGCAGCACGTCTGGCACCAGCTTTTGGGAAGCTCAAGAGTTTGTCCTCTGACACTTGTACAAGCATCTGCCACTTTGCAGATAGCACTGATTCATTATTTTTATTACTTATACAGAGATAGCCATGATTTATTATTTTCAGATGTGAGCTCTTTACAGTTTTGTCAAGAAAATGTGCCCTCTGACGCATTTTGTTTCTCTTTCTTTCCCTTTTTGTGCTGTGACGCAGCCACCCCTTTGCTCTGCCATCCATTAGCATCTCACTGGAGCTCTGATGGGACTGGATATGTGGGACAACACTTTTTTGATTTGCTTATCACTTCCAAAGGGGAGCTTATTTCCTAGTTTAACCGGTGCTACACAGAGCGGGGTTGTTGATCATAGTGCAATTGGGAGGTTAAGTTTAATCAGAGCGCTACGGCCTTTTGCATGTATTTCACAGATACCTAAATACCTCTTTTGTTCCCTCCCGCTTCTGCATGCGCTGACAGCTGCTGCCCCTCACATAGAGCTACACGGTGCACACATGCGAACAGTGTTGCAATCCCCACATGTTTTTAGGAAAGGCGTTTTTTGCTGAAGGCGTGAACGCTTCACCGGGTAATGCAGATTGCTTCTGGGCAGACATACTAATGACGAGCTGCTGATAGGTCTCCCCCTTCTGCGCCTGGTGTTTCTCTTCCAGCAAAACTGTGAGGGCTGTCGAAGGTGAATGTCTAATTTCTCTGTGAAGGATTAAACAACGACCCACATCCAAACATGTACACTAATGAGCACGTTCTCAGAACTTCCTGATTAAAACAGGGTTGGGGTTTTTTTCCTAATTACATGCTCAAAACGTTCCAGGCTGCAATTGAAAATACAGCAGGGATGCAAATGAGGGAGATGGGGGCTATGGAGATACTTTGGAAATAAACAGCTTGAGAGAGCGCAATGCTGACAGCCATCCTCCCTCCCATTTTGCAGAACTCCACCTTTCCCATTAGGCTGTGGGGCAGCGCTGCTCCGAGGAGCAATGGCAGCTCTGGGCTGTGGCTCCACCTTGGAGCCGCAGGCAGGGATGCTGGGCAGATGTCCCTGCATCCTTTGGCACTGGGCAAATGCTGTACAAGCCCTTTGTCCCAGCTGGGCTTCAAATCTGTCCCTCCACCCCTCCCTACAGTGCAGCCTATGGCAGACCCAGGGACAGGGGTGCAGTCAGTGTTTCCTCGGATGGATTTTTAATAGCAGGTAACTGTCTGGACTGTGTTCATAAATGTACATTCATACACCCAAAACCATTTCATTAGATTTCAGGTTCAGCAGACCTAGAATTAAAGCTTAGTTTTATAGGAATGTTTGGTTGTTACACATTTAACTAAGCAGTAATAGTATGTTTGGGTAGATTTACAAACAAACACATGAAGCACTTCTATAGTTGAAGACATCAGTGAAATTAGACGTGCTGGCAAGAAACATATGCACAATGAAATCATCAGGGGAAAGAGGGTGTTTCTGGAGTATTGCTCTGACAGTAGTAAAATGCCCATAAATGTAATCAAAGTTTAGCAGCCTGCTGTTTCCCAGATCACACATGCAAATGCCACCGAAACTCGCAGTCAGCAGTTAGGCTTGATACCCATTCCTCTCAGCTGTGGCAAGGCAGAGCCTCAGAAACCGGGATCCCATAAAGTAATCCCATGTGCATCGCACGCGGGACTCCACTTCTAACCAGCCTCATAAACAACAGGCAGAGGAATGTATTTATGAGCAAGAAGAACATACAAAAAGTGCTACAGCAGCTGAGTGCATGTAGATAAAACAGTGACAACCAGGTAAATAGCCCTTACCTTTGACATTTGGCTCCATAAAGACCTTCCTAAATAGGCAATAGCTCTGCTTTGACTAAAAACAGCAAACAAGGCTGCACGCTGATGATATCTGCCTACAAAGGATATTTATTTAGTTCGTGCCTCAGGTAAATTGCACAACATCCCTCATCGTATTCTACTAAATAAGCCAGCACGGTTATGACATTTCCATTTTGCAACACCATAGTCGTGATTGTTTAATAGGAAGTAATGGGATATTTTACTTTGCAACACAACGTTGCCAGCACTAATTTTATAACACACTTACTTCAGGTATTCTTTTCTTGTTTAGAGAAGGGGAAAAAATGGGCTGAATTTGGCTTGAAATCTGCATTGGTTCCTTGATCTGGAAAAACACCTAAGAGAGACTCAGCAGAGATTACGAGTCCGTTTCCATTTGTGACACTATACAAACATGGATCTCAATCCAGAACTGACAACCTCACAGTTATCACTAAAACACTGCCTCACCCAGGGCCAGGCGTTCAGCCCAGGGTGACAATGCTACCATGGTAATCACGGTGACGCATATATACAATACTTTGCCATTCCTCTATCATTTCTTTTCATCCTGAAAAATACTCAGACTTGCAGCAGCTCCTCAGAACACCAGCCCAGCCAGATGTTTTGATTTAACCCTCGGTGCCCAAAACACTGCCAACTTCACAAAACGTCTACTGATGCCAACAAGCTCCTTTCACTTAAAACCAGAAACAAAACAAAGTTAATGGGTTAATTACCTATACAATCCCTTATCAAAATTAAATACAATAAATAGTCCCCCAATTTCAGAAAGCCCATTAGGGTAGTGAGTAGTAGTAGGGTAGGGTAGTGACTCATGAAGACCAGGTGCGTAAATGTGCAATGAACTTGGCTGTGATAAATGCCTCCCAAAAAGGCAGCTCTGGAGGTGACACTTGCAGCATCCCTCCCACTGACAGGCAGGGTCCAAATCCTGGCTCTTCCTTTGGGACCCGGAATGGGGGACGGGGGATGAAGGACAGGGAATGGGGACAGGGGACGAAACATGCTCCACTTCCATCATACCGACAGCATTTAAACCCGCAGGGACATCTCCCACAGCAAACCTACTATTTATTGTCTATATTCAGTAAGGGTAGGCTTAGAAAAATCAGTAAGTAAGTTAATGACAGATTTCTCTGATGGCAACAACAGTACTAAGGCATCACTGGAGCTGGTCTGACTCTGACTGTTCAGCACATACTGAAACCACAGTAAACTTCCTTAAACTATTGAACACCCAAGCTCCACTGCTGTTGAGTTTCCTGTTGATGCAGAAGTTATAGATCTCTCTTGCTGCCTACAGTAATTCTATCTTTCTCTTTCAAACATGCAGAAAAGAAAGAGTCATAACTCTTTTTGTGAAATCATCTAAGTTACAATGCTTACAATGCCACCACAACCTTTAGCATAATTCATGTAAAATCATCATGAAGTCTGATGGACAAATAGTGGACAACTTCAGAAAAGAAGAGGTAATCAGGATACTGATCATGACATGTTTGAAACATATACTTGGTATTTCTTCAACAACTTGAACCTGGAGCTGAAACTCATGTATGTGTCATGAGAGTCCTCAGCTCAGTATTATTTTCTGATGATATCTGTAAATGAAAGATAAAGTATGTTTTATTACCAAGTGAGTAGAATCTTCCAAAATGCCTCAGCTCGATAATAAATTATGAATTATTTTTCTAGGTAAAGAATTGCATGAACATGTAGAAATCTCAGGAAAAAAATGTTTCCAGAATAAACAACGTTTTGCAACTCTTCATTTAGCTATACAATGCTTTCCAATTTGTTTAAAATTAAAATCATGTCTAAACTACCTTTTTAGGCAATACCAGTTATATACTGCTGTTCCTACAGAGTTAATTCTAAAATGTAGATTTTAATGATTTGAAAAAATATATGCCTCTCTTTTAGTTAAACCTGCAAGAAATAAAATATAGACCAAAACCTTTTATTTCATAGGCTTTTGGGGGGGCTTCAGCAGGAGAAACTGTACTTACTTTACATAAAAAATGATTTAGTGATTTTTCTATTGGGAAAACAGTTAGGAAAAAGCCTTTTAGTGCATCATTAAAATTTCATAGAGGAAATCACGCTATGTCACAAGTTACTTTGCAAAAGAAAAACTGACTAAGAAATGCTGTGTGAGCCATATGGCTACACCTGGTGTGATGCATCATGACCCCAGTTCATTAGAGAACAGAAGTGGATGGTAAAGTCCTTCCACATACAAAAGAATTTAATGCATGTGTAACACACCTTAAATGATAAGGGTCATATGAATAAGGGTCATATCAAATGTGCTTAGGTCATGCTTCTGACCTCAGCACGTTTCACAGAATAGGACTTTTCAGAAGCTTCACTTCTAGCAGGGGTAGGTAGGTGCTGGCAGTGCATGAGAAATGTGGGTGGCCATGGAGAGGTTAAGGCCTGGGAACTGCTTTTGGTTTGTTTTCAGCAGAGCTATTTGGGCCTCATGACTCACTTAAGAAGGACTATCTTACGGTTTGATGTTCTTTCACATTTTTTAAGCCTATTCTACATTAAACATAAACTAAAATAGACAGAGAAGCAATTTACCATAGAAATGATGAGAGCTGCAAGCTGAAAGTAGAAGAAAAGTGTTATTTTTAATCATGCCAAATCCTGCCTACATCTCTGGAGTTTACCT
This sequence comes from Pelecanus crispus, assembly GCF_030463565.1. Lineage (NCBI taxonomy): Eukaryota > Metazoa > Chordata > Aves > Pelecaniformes > Pelecanidae > Pelecanus > Pelecanus crispus. Next base: position 94,505,879 of record NC_134645.1, read on the forward strand.
GAGTTCAAGCTAAAATGAGGTTTGCAAACTGTTGCTGAGGAATAAAAAACCCTGCAGACAAAGAACCTTCCACATGGTCTTTTTTAACATTTCCACAAGGACAGGTTTCTCAGGTGTTAATTCAGGGCCTGAGAAGGGGCCAGAGCAACAGCCCCTAGCAAATTAAATTGTGGGAAGGATTTAGATAGGCACCAGAAATTCTAGGGAGAGAGATGAGAAGGCAGAGCCAGGAACCTCAGATAAGAAGATGTCCATGAGGGCAGGCACAGGATGGGCAACCAAGAGCTAGGGAGGGTGGGGGTGCACTCAGAAATCTTTGGCTGGGCTGGTTCCATGGTGAGGGCACTGTGGACCATCATGTCAGACTGAGATTAAATGAGACTTAATTAACAGTTTCTTGTTGCTGAACAGAACACAACTGCCCTACAAAGCCATAGTTTCATTCAAATGTACATCAAGAGGTAAGATTAATGTTTCTTATAGCTAAAATCAGTGCTGCTGTTTGCCTTGTTTATTTTCATACAGCTTAGGAAAAGCAAGATAACATGGTGTCCAGAAATGAGACTGGGGACAATCACTGAAGAACTAGCTCTTTAAACATGTTTTTATCTCTTGTTGCATTTTTACACCTTCTTTAAGGACTTCTTCACCACACTGATCAATGCATTACAGTAATGTCTTTATTGGTTACAAAAATTTTATCCACCAATATGACAATGACACAATAACCAAGACAACAAGATAGAGTTACAGTTAGCCTTGGGTCTCATAACTAATTAAAAATAGTTAATCAGGCACTACAGACATTCTGAATTTAAAAAAAAAAACAAACAACTTTGTTATTCTTGCCATCCAGTTCAGAGGGTCTAGAAGCTGATGAAGGGAATGAAGTGCAAGCTACTAGCTGTCTCCTCTAAATATTAGTCTGAAGTGTCCTCAAAAGGCAGCATAAAAGTCTTGTGCTGTTGAATGTTCTGGGAGGGAAAGAAACCAGAGCTACCTGAGAGCAGCTTGTATCTTCTGCAGGGCATTCGTTGCAGCCCCATGTGACTTGCTCTATGGCTATTCATAAACTGCTTGTTTTATGGAGTTTTATTGAAAAATGAGCCTGCAGCTCCTTCAGGGAACCCATGGTTTTGCTGTTTCTGAGGCTCTATCAGGAACGAAATCTGACCGTTGGTCTCCATCATGCCAGACTCTGTGTCCATGTTACATCCAATGCAACTGCGACAAAACAGCACAGCAGGGTTGTGGGGTCCAAGTTAAGGCTTTGGGAGAGGTATGTGTCATTGCAGAGGAGTGCATTTCTCAGCAGATAACTGGGGTCCATGGGGCAACAGGGCAATTTGTTCTTGCATTTTAAAGCCCTCAACAGGGAGTAATGGCATGTGGTTGATGTGTGTGAGAATAAATACATACTTCACTTTGTTGTGGTGATCCCAGGAAATGAGGGAAAGTTGAGTTCTGCAGCTGATGCGTTCTTTGCTCATGTCCAAGACAAAGTGAATGGGAATTTAATCTACAGTAATCTACAGGTACTTCTCTCAGAAGTGATCAAAGAATTAATTGAATTAAGCAGACAAACAGAAACACCAACTCCCTAAGCCCAAACATGTCTTGATCAAAGAGCAAGCACTGATAATGCATGAGCTGTGATAAAACTGATTAGGTGGCTGACTGGGAGGAAATTTGTCTTTTGTTGTTGTTGTTATATTGACCAGATGCTCTAGGTTTATTAATTCCTTAGAGCTGTGCTTGGGTAACATTTAGAGCACCGCAGGACCTATTCTTTGAGAAATAACCTCAGTAAAGCCACAGATACAACACACGCAGAGATAAATAAAACAGGAACCAGAGCCACACAAGTGGGCTATGTTTCTTCTATCAAAAGTGAGGTGAAAATCATTAACTAGTTCTCAGAGTGAAACTTAAGCAGAAAGCCCAAGGGGGCAGGTAGGGGAAGAGGAGTTCTTTCTAGGCTTGTTCATCTCACACCCCAGAGGCAGGAGAGTGGCAGCATAGCGCTGCCTGTTTCAGCTGGCTGAAGACCCATCCCAGCTAGTTTGCTCTGTTTCTCATCAAGGAATCATTTAGTTTTGGTCCTTTGCTTTTCTTTCCTGATATCTCCTAACCACCATTGAATATGAGTTGTGATCAGTGTAATCTCCACATAGGTGTTTGACAGATACATGCAGGTGACATCCTGAAGACTGTCACCAGATTGGAGAAATCACCATCCCACTCCTGCCCAACTGTCATGTAGTCCTCAGGAGTCCTGCAAACAATATCCAAACTACACAAATGCTGTGTCACTTTTCCTTCCTGTTTACACAAAAGTATACATTTGTACAGATAAACTTAGACCAGCTGATTACTATGGGACTGACCTCCAGCCAGAGGGAGGGAACATCTGGAGGACAATAATTTTAGCTGCCTCAGCTGCCTTCAGTGGGAATGGGAAGAGGCTTTAATGCACTCTTCTGAAAGGCGGAGGACAGAAACTGACTTTGTTTTGCAGACATCGGCTTTCTAAGCAGCATCCGCTGCAAGCAGCTCTGCAAGACCATGGGCAAATGAAAATCTAAGCAGGAGTGATTAGATGCTGAAGGGCAGAGGCAAGGGTCTGGTGTATATAGCAGAGGAAAATAGGAACGTGGGAGAACTGCTCAGTGCATGCTAACCACAGGCCAGGTAGTGCATCCCCTACTCTCTTCTTCCCACTAAACTTTCAGAGGAGCAGTTGCAAAATAATGGGTTTTCTTTGCTGTCAGAGCAAAGGATTTTCAAAAGTTCCCCAGGGATACAGGAATAAAGGTGTCATTGGCTTTCAGCAGAGTTTCCTCCAAGCTTTTGAAATCCCAGCCTGCTTGCCTCATGTACTTATATGACCTTCATGACTGCAGCATCTGAGCACATCACCGTCTTTCGCGCATTAATCTTCCCAGCACCTCTGCTAGGTAGCCCAGCTGTAACAGCTCTGGTTTATAGCAAGTGGTGAATGGCAGTACAGAGACCAAAGGCTAGAGCCACAAAAAGACTCAGGCATTGTGTTGCCCAGCACTGTGAAATGTAATATAGATCTGGCAGCACGTACAGCCCAAGACCAGGTGCTTTTACAGTATACGGGGCAGCTCAGGGGTGTACAGGGACAAGCAACTGTCCTTCCAGTGCCCCACAGGGACTGCAATACATGGGGCGGCAGGAGGCACATCACCGCACCAGGAGGGTCCAAGGACATCTAAGGGATATGAAGGCTCATCCCCAGTGTTACACAAACCTTTCCGTGCACACAGCGAGGTGTTTCTGAAGCCATCTCAACTCCTCACTGCTCTGTTCTGTTAGAAGGCTCCTTCCAGATACCATTCCTTGGGGCACCAGGCAATTTCTCATTTCTGACCTCATTTTCTTCATCTTTTTCTTTTTCTACTATCAGCTTTGTCATTTATGCTAAATAGTTCTTTTCTCTCCCTATGATTTCACATCATTATTTTTTTCATGGAGGTCCTGCTTTCTTCATATCATTAAGCCAAACAAGTCACTCTCAGTCTCCACGTGGAAGATAGAGTTCCCATTGCCTTGATCACCCTTGGAGCCTTTCTACCACATCTGTTCCAGTTTATCTTTTATTAAAACACAGATGATCAGAGCTGGAAACAGTTTTCTAAACAAAATCATACATAAAGCCTTGCACAGCGGTGCTAATGCTTCCCATCTCTACTGAGATGTTGTCTGTCTCATCCTAAAACTTGACTAGATCTTTTTAGCCCACATTTTGTCTGCAGCTTGTAGCTCTCCTGCAGCTGTGCTCTGTTTCTGTGAGTGCTCGAGCGGCGCAAGGAGTCCAGCCTGCCTCGTGCTTCGCTTCTTGTATGTTTAGCAGTCCTGTGACCAGCACCTAGTTCATACTTTACTTTTGGGGCTTAATCCACTGGGGCCTTTTGTGAAAATTGTCCGTGGGCACCATGGGAAGGAAAGGGAGGGACACACACACACACCCAGCCTTTTGGTTATCTTGCCTATCACTAGGAGCCCAAAATAGTGAAGAGGCTCAAACATGACTCCCCCACATCTGAGGTTTTACTCACGGGTGCCCTTCCTTTCTGAAAGCACAAAAGATTTTCTGAAGGCTCAGGGACATGAGAGCCATTTTGCTGCTTCATAAGACCCCAACCCCTCTCCCCTGTCCTCATTTGGTAAGGAAAGTGCTAGGAGGGAATATACACTTGGCCTTGCTGATTCACTGGACCATGGTGCTGAAACCAGTGTCTCTATATTTTGGGCAGGTTCCACTGAAGGAGACAAGACAGCCAAGACAGCCAGACCCACTTGCTTTTTTTTTTTTTCCTTAACCAGTGTTATCAGAGCTTTCTGACTAATTAGCAAATAGCAAAGGACAGTCTTGTGCTTTTGAAGTGCATGTGGTCTGACACTCAGAGCAATTTCTAGGGCACAGAGGCAATTACTCCAAGGAATACGCCCAAGTGCGATAAGAAACAGCTCCCTGGAGCTCCCCATCACCTGCTGCATCCACCTGGCTGGGCACTTAGTCTCTTTTTTCATTAATATAATTCTCTATGGGAGCCTATAATCCAGTTTTAAATACCTGTCATAACCTTCTGGAATATGGATCCAAGGGCTTTATGAAACTTAAAAAAACTAAGAAAAGGTCTGTGTTACAACAGGAATACTGAAGCTGCTGTGGTGCCTGGTGCCAGCCTTCCTGTGCTTCTGAGGTTAAAAGAAAACAAACAACAAGTAAAGATGGTAGAGAGAGCACAAAGTAAAAAGTAATGAACATACTGAAGTACGGTTTGATAGAGATATCAAGCAAGTGCGTTGTAATTGTTTGGCTTAGTTTTTAATGTAAGAAACTTCTAACACTGAGAAGTGTCTTTGATCTGAACAAGGGAACAAGTGTCTTTGATATTGAGAAAAATAAGTGTGCTTGGAGAGAGACATGTCTTATGCCTCTTGAATAATTATGAAAATGTAACCAAAATGGAGTTCTCTGGTGAGCTACAGGCATCTTTGACAGGATTTGCGCAAGGACATGACTGGACAGGCTCTGGGAAGTTGTGGGGCAGGAGCTTACTGCACTGGTGAAGAGATGTGTTGTGGTCTCCGAGTTGCCATCAGCGTTTTGGAAAAAAAAAAGTCTAGGTCTAAGCAGAGATGATGATGCAGAAAACATATTTAGAACTTACTTTGAAGTCGGTCCAAGTTTTATGTCACAGCGTTTCTCGACGACATTCCTAGCATTGCTTTGGAATGACAATTGAAAAGGAAAATACCTTGTCTAGTGAAAAGCCAAACTTCTGTTCAGATGAACTATTTGAAATGACCTGTGAAGGAACCATGTGCCTTATATTTCTGGGACTGCAGTGACCAGGAACATCCCATGACTGACTGCACCAAAGTTTCATTCAGGGTAAAAACAGATCTGACCTCTTCCCATAGGCAAAAGATGTTTTGACAAGACTTTCTGTTCTGTCTGCTGGGGGAAATCCTGACTTTGTCAACTAGAGCTGTAGAAACTGAGCCCAGGTAGATCACCATTACTGTTTCTTCTTCTTCCACTGGTCTTCCTATGTGTACCATAGTTGTTGGTGTTATTAGAGATGACAATCACAAGATGTGATATGCTGTTATCTACACAAACAGGAGGAAAACACTAGCACATCAGAGACCTCTCCCTGTAAGTCAACATGCATCAGGAGTGATGGAAAACACCAGATCTGTCAATCATGCTGGCGTCCCCATCCATGGCACCATGAGGTTATTAGTGACTGAGAACAGTCAGTGTCACATACTTAAATTACTGTGTCATGGTGGCCTTCAGTAACACCCTGTAAAAGGTCCTCAGAAGTCTTTTCCCAAACTCTCAGGAATGTAACAGAAAAGGCTTGTCCTCAGCCAGGCTCCAAGCAAGCCCAGCACATCGTAAAAAACGCAGTTCATAACTTGCTGCATCCCATTCTGTTACAGATACAGATGCAGCCATGCGCACACATCTGGCCAAGAGTGCGTGACAGCTGTTGCTTCTCCAGCTATTGCCTTGGGAGAGAAAGCTCTGCACCACAGTGTGCAGGAGTCAGCGGCTTCATGGGAAAGTAGCTGGAGAGGCAACGTAGTGGCATCCAGCAAAAGCAACCTGGTGTTGCAATGCTCATCACCACTTCCACTGTCTCACCATAAGCATAGTAAATAGATGAAATGAAAGCAAGGGAACAGCCTGAGGTTCCCATGTACGCTTAAAATTGCTGGCCACCAGATTCACAGAAGCAGCAATACAAGTGGTATGAATTAAGCTCAGAAGTGTTAGTCATTTTTCTGGGTGTAAAAAGCCCTATTTTTTTAATTCAAATATGGAGGGAATCAGCAATACAGTACATGCGAAATAAATTAGCAGTTCATCCCCAGACCCAGCAGGCCATAACGGTGACTGCTCAGTTCTTGTTCCTATCTGGTTTTGGTCTCCGTGACTCATAAAGCCAGCACATGATGTCTCCAAAACCGCAACCATTGGCCCTTTTATCTACTTCTTCCCAGCTGATCTTCAGCTCATTTAGGTCTTCGTTAATGTTTTGTTGACACAATGCTTTTGGTCATCCATGGCGTCTCTTCCCAAACATTTTCTGGACCCATGTTGACTGCAGAACCCTGCCAGCTTTCCACTTCACTATGTGCCTGACCTAGCCAGCTTTCCTACCATAGCTTGCTGGCTGTGGTCCAGCTTTCTCAGACATTTCCAGACCCATAACCCAGCGTGTTCTCTCAGCTCTTATCGTCTGTCAACATTATGAGACAATGTGAACGGTTTTAACTCTTGACATCCATATTTATTTCCACCAGAAAGCACAGTGTTGGTACTTTGCTGCTTCAATGTTTCAACCTGTTGAAGGGTTTTCACCAGCTTCTCTCTTTGACCTTTCCTCTGGCCTTTCTGTTGTTGCCATACCAGTACGGGCTCACCAAGGAAACGAAATTCCTCGGCACTACTGACCTTTACTGCCTCTTGTTGAGCTGTATCTGCTGTTCTCCTCCAGCAAAAAGCAAACAAGATTTATCCAGGCCTCCTTCCCATGTCGGACACTGCTTGGCACCTTTGCCTGCATGCCAGGAGTAGGTGCTGCAAGGCATCTGCTCACTTGCACATCCAGGGCTCCTGCAATCAGCCGACACCACCCCAGCACTGCTGCCTGAGGCATCCCTTAACCCACCCAAAAAGGAAGAGTCAATTGCCATCACCTTTGCCCAATTTCTGTCATTACCTTAAACCAAAGTGCTGGTTTTGAGATGGGGTTTTACACCATGTTCACCATTGGCGTATAGTTGCAGTTTTGTTTTTCTGTTTCTTCTGACATCTCCCAGGTGCTATAACCTTCCATGAGCTCTCGCCGAACCACCACAACTATGAGGAGACCATTGCCAAGGCGGTACAGCTTGTGCTTGTCCCTGGCTCTCCAGTGTATTTTCTGGAGTCTCTGCCAGCTCCACACAGTGTTTGCTCCATATACGACCTCCCGTCTCTGAAGCCTTCTCATCAACCCCCATCAGCAGCCACTGTCCCTGCCTATAGAGCCAAGCTTGTTTTGCTGGTTGGAGACCTCACCGGAATCAAGCATGTAACCAAGACATTCCCAGTTATTATTATTGCAGTCGGCGTATGTGCCTCTGTCCTGGCCAAGCCACAGCGCTCTCCACTGCAGAAGATGCCCCTCTGGGACCGACTGTTGTTTTCTTGTTAACTTGCACCATGTTTCCACAAACGTGATTTTGCCCGAAGGAGATCTCAAGAGCAAAAGCTGGTATGTTTTGTACAGGACAGCTCACCTCAGCAAACATTTGCGGGGAGGATCGTGCCCGGAGCACCAGTTTTACCTTTCATTTACTGCCTTTCTCAGTTTGTATCGAAACGCAAAGTGGGATTGTGGGAGAAAACAGTGAAAAATAATACTTAAAAAAAATTCCAGCATGAAAAGGTTGCTACATGTTTCTGGCACAGGGATCTCAATTAGACAACTTCAAATATGTAAACAATGCCAGAATGCTACAAAAGATCAGTCCAATCATATCTGCTACATGACCGACTTTATTATAACTGGAAGCCATACAGGTACTGAACTTTGATTTTTTTAGTACCGCCAGATATTTTGTGAGCTTCAGAAGGGAATGCCTGGCATAAATACTGCTTGCAAAAGGGCTTTTCAGCAAATGTATTAATCTTATGGAATCTGCCAAAATGAAAAATCCATCTATCTTTCCACGGATCTCCTGTATCTTTTGGCATGTTCACGCAATAGGAAAAATTTGGGGGTTTTTAATTATGATTATTATTTTGGAAGCTCAGTAGCACTCTTGAGACTTTAATCCTGGTGGCTGAATTGTGCGATGTAACCACTGACCTGTGTACTAGTTGCAAACTAGAAAACTTACAAAGGGCTTGATAAAAGTTATTCCTCTCTGCAAAGCCCTGAAGGTGCCAGTAGGTTTGGGTCCAGGTGCTAGCCCATGGCTTCCCCTTGAGGACATGGAAAACAAGGAACCGGCTCTGATTTTCACATGGGACCCTTCCCATGCTGGGAGCTGCAGCCAGGGCAGGGGGAGGTTGAGGCTCCCTCAGGGGCAAAGCAAGGAGCAAGCTCCCCTGGGTCGAGCATCCCCATCGGATCCTGTCCTGTCCTGTCCCCACCACTGCTTCCAGAGCCAACACGCTGCAAACCTCCTTGACTGGACTTGTGGCACTGGTTTCCTCTGGTATGCAAGAGGCAATGCCTGAAGTTTCGTTTCTCAGCAGGCCCTGCTCAGTTCAGTGGTAATAACATGTTTGCTGCAGGATGTAAAAATAGAAATGTATGGATATGGTAATCCCTCCCTGAAAGGCTGGCCAGTGTTGCTTAGGAAATGGCTAAACACGCAAGCTAAGCCCCATCACAATTTCTTGCATGTTTTTCATCGTCTTTAGCTGTACCTATGCTGCAAGCTGAGGGTGGCCAAGTCTGAGAGGCAGTGGCAAGAAAAATATAAATCAAGGGCTTTGTTTAAACAGGTTTTTCTGTTAAGGAAATTGTGTCAATTTGGAAGTCTTACATCTGCATCAAAGTATTTTTAGCTACCATTGCTACAAGCCCTGCCTTAAGTCTCTGCAGCTAAAACCAGATCCCAGCAAACAAACCAAAGCGTAATCTCTCTCTTCCAATGCATTAACCTGGGTGAATCTCTGGAATTTGGCACACTGGAAGAAACTTCGCACTTTTCTCTCAGGTGTATTTTTTTACACAAGTAAAAGGAAGAGAACAAAAAAAAGATTTACAAAAGCAAAAAAACATGATGGTGAAAAAAATGGTTATGGGAATTCAGGCTGATATAGCAGTACTTAAGCCAACTTCATTCCTTTAAACACAGATCTGGGTGTCATGTCCACATCAAAGAATTAATTCAGTTCATTCCTGGGCAGATTTTTAGATGTTCTCCGTACAAATCACCAGAGAACCCTCTTGGTCATTTTTTTCTTTTCCAGCAACAGCATAATAAGCAAGGAAAAGGGAAGCAAAGGAATTAAGCTGAACCTTGGTAATACATACAGACTCCATCCCAGCAAAAAATGTAGTCGGTCTGATAGTATATACCAAGCTGAGTATATATATAATACAGACACGTATCAGTATACAATGTTTACTGACAATACCACGGTGAGCTTGAACTAGAAATGCAAGTGATGAGGTAGTTTTTAAGGGGATCGTGCTGACAGCACTCAGGGAGAAGCTCCTCAGCTGTCCCCTGGTGTAGCCGTGCCTCCCCCTGTGACGGACCGCTGCCTGTGGGGGTGGGTGAGGATCTCGTCCTGCTCACTGCGTGTCCCACGGCATTCCCAGTGGCATTGCACCAGTAACAGCAAGTAACGCGGGGACCGTGGTTTGGGCTGGATAATGGCCTTTTGTTCTGAGCCCCGTGGCAGAGCAGGGCTGCTGCCTGCTCTTGGCACTGCGGCACGGCGTTGCCTGCCTGCTCAGCGCCAGCCCCTGCCTGTCAGCCACGCAAACAAGATTTGCTGCAGGCACTGGCACGTCCGCGTCACCCTTCCCAAAACGCACTCCCCATGTGCCAGCAATGTTCTGGGTGAGCTGATAGTGCCCCAGTCACAGCCCACTGTACCCCCAAGCACCCCACCACCACCTTTCGGGGAGGTTTGCACCCTTCCACGGACCAGCAGCTCTTCCCGGGTGCGTGCTGGAGCTGGGGCCCCTGTGCCCCTGTGGCATGCCCATGGCTGATTTATTTCCATGTTTAACATCCCAGCCCTGTGAGGTCCTGCACCAAACTCCAACAGTTCTCTGGTCCAGGAGAAGCCAGGCACACAGCCCCATGGTCCATCTGTCCATCTCACGGCTGCCATCACTGGGCTCTGCCTGGTTTGACGATAACAGCCAGGACAAAAAAGGTTTCCAGGACTTTCTCCTCCTGTTTATACTACCTGAAATGAAACCATGCTTTTTTCTCACAGGAATGTGACATCCTCAGACCTCAGCAGTCAAAAAGCAGAGCTGCAGATACGCTGGGGGCAAGAGGAGCAAAACAAGGAGGAAAACAGAGCATTCTTGAAAACGGGAGTCCAGAAGGAAGACAGGGGCACCGGGCGGGTGGCAGCTTGCTCAGGGATCTGCCCGCACACGCCTGCATCTGCTGCACTGCGAACGTCGCTCTGCCCGGGGCTGGCTTTGACGGCGCTCAGATGGGCAACGGAGGGACCCATGACTGGCGTTTTGGAGTAGGATAATTATAATCTGGGCTCTGCAAGTGTGGGTTAGCTTTCACTGAAATAAACTGCTCGAATCTATGATGAATATCAACATTGTAGGCACAAGGGGCAAGGCAGTAAATTGTAGTAGGATGAAATACCTACATTTAATTATGTCAAATTATATAGAATTTGAGAGAGTTTTTCTGATGCATACTATTTAAAGTTACGTCTAAGTGCACTTCCTTGCCTGAATAAAGCAGCTTTTGTTGCAAGATGTGGGCTCGCTTTGTAGTTTATGATTTATAGTCTTCACCACATTTTGTCACTTTCTTGTTTTTTGACTGAGATGTTTCTGAACATCTCATTTCAGATAATGTGGTACAGCTAGAGTGCCGTACTATATACAGCCTCTTAAAAATGTATGAGCAGTGTTTTGTTGCTTTTTTTTTTTCTCCAAGATACTCAAGTATCTTGAGTATGCTCTTCACCAAAGTGTATATATATATAACACATGCGCACAGTCAGCAGTCATTGCTCCACCCGCCTAAAATTCATGGACTTCTACACCAGCTGGATGGGGCCAACCCCACCGATCTCCATTGCCGATAATTTTTGATGAAACTAATCAGGACTGTATAAATAGCCCCAGACCAGCCCAGCTGAGCTCACCCTTCGGCTCCACGTCATTAGCAGCCTCCGGGGTCGAGCGCCAGCTTGGGACACTGCCTCAGGAGCCCTGTGCTTCACGGCCGGGCTTGGCCCACTCCCATCGTGGTGGGGCTGGCAAATTAAAAAGCAAGGAGCCTCTGTCTCGGGGCAGAGGGACACCTAATCGTTTCCACTGTGGGCAGAGGAAACAACTGGCTGCTGAAGCCGAAAGGGTTGCCACCCACACAGTTCAATGGCCCTGGAAAGAAAAGAGGGTTTTATGTGCAAATGCGAGCCTGAAATCTTCCTGCCCAATGGGCTCCATGTGGGGACCATGGAGAACGCGAGCTTACAGCTGCAGGCTGGTGAGGACGCACAGCATGTTGGCAGAGCAGCTGCAATTTTGTTCAGCCCCGGTAAGCGCAACGTTTAGCTAGTAGAGGTGGCCCAGACCTGAACCACTTATTCACACACAAACACGCATGGGAACATTTCTGATCTGGTGCTCCTGCCAGCACGCAGCCCTTGGCACCCTCCCCAAGCCGGAGGGACGGGCTGAGGGGTGGCTGGTCCTGCACAAGCCCTGTCGTCATCTCAGCTGGCACGGCCGGGGCCTGGTGGCGGGGTGGCAAGCGCTGATGTTTTCCAGGTATACAGGACACAGGACAATATAGTCGTGGCTTTATTCCTCAGATACAGCGTCAGTTCCCTGGCAGTGTTCCTGGGAGCGTTCGCAGCCATAACTCACCTCGTTGCGAGGGCCTGCGGCAAGGCTTGCCTAGCAGATTTCTCAGCATAGCATCAGAGTTAATGAAAGGATTAAAGAGCTTCATAAATAAGTAATAAAAGAATAAAGCCCACTTGACCTTAACTATTCCCCCTAGTTGAAAAATAAGCAAATAAATCCAAAGAACCCGCTTAGAAAATGGCCCCATATTTCATACCTAGATGAAGGATTGTAAGGTTTCATCTATGGATATGGACAGACGTTACCAATGCAGCGGAAGGAAATGACTGAAACCCAAGGATTGTTTGTCCTTAAAATTAATCAAACTCATTAGGAAAAATACTTTAAACTTCAGTCTCAGGGAGCCAGATTCATTCAAGAGCAGCCTCACTGATTTCAGTGAGTGTGTACAGATACAGATATACACAAATATCAGTTTGTTTTTGCTCCACCGAGATCATTTTAACCATATCAATACCATGAACCTCCTCCTCCCCAGAACAGCAGGCAGAACACAGGCAGTTTCTGTGCTGCCACAAAACAGCTTTGCAAGAGCAGAGGTAGCATCAACCTGAGGAGAGCAAGCTGGTGAGGCAACAGCAGAAACCCAGACAAATTTGTGCCAGTCTTTCACTTAACCTGCAGCACTATGGTAGCTAACGGCTCGGTTAGCGAAGCTGACAGCAAAACTCTCAGCGATTTCACTGCTCGGAACACAAAATGAATCACAGGTTCTCCACTGAAAGCTAATTAGATAAAGTGCCACCTCCCAAAGGCTCACGCTGTGCGTATGACAGCACCCGCATCACAGCCTGAATGGGTGTTTCAGCTTCTTGATGGTCCTGAGCAGTGGATAGCTGTAAGTCACCAAAACTGCCTCCAGCTGGGGGAGGAGGAGCACGACTGAACGACGAGGGGTGGGACGGGGTGGCAGCAGGCAGGACACTGCAGGGAGGTAACAGACGCACAGTCCGTGACGGCCAGGCTGTTCCCTCTCCTGAGGGGCCAAGGCTGGAACTGGCAGTGGAGGGGAAGCCAGGGGAAGCCAGCTTCAGCCAGATCATTGGTTGAGGGTGGGCAGGGCTATAACCCCGCTACGAAATGCTAGTGCCCACCTCGCACCTCTTTGCCCTCTCACTTTCATCACCCGGCAGCAGCAGCAGCCACCGCCGCTGTGGTACGCACTCCACTCCCCCCAGCTCAGCCCCGGCCCCTGCCTGGGGCCAGCGAAGTCTCCCCACACCTGGGGCAGCTGTGGGTTGGTTGTGGCATGGGGCAAAGCCGGGAAGGAAAGGACCAAGGGAGAAGGCAAGGGCTTCAGACCATCTCTGTTCTGCAAGGCAGTTCGACACCCACTTGCCTTTGCTTCAGCCACCTCTAACTCAAGTGTAACAAACACCAAATGAGGAACAGCTCAATAACCTATACTTTGGTTTTATTACAAGCAACCGAGACAAAAGTCACTTTAAACATTTAAAAGTGTTGTGGTTGAAAAAGTAGCTAGGTTGTTGGCAAAAAGCGGGGGGGGGGGGGGGGGGGGGGGAACTTTACTGAAGGTATGGGTGGGGGATGACAAGAGAAAAATCACTGGGAAGGAATAACAGTTATGGTTACTCTACCCTTGACCTTAGTCCTTTCTGTTACGGGTAGATGTGGCACTTCGGGACATGGTTTAGTCTAGTCTACCCTTGATTGGTTTAGAGTAGACTTGGTAGTGTAGGTTAATGGTTGGACTGGATGATCTTAAAGGTCTTTTCCAACCTAAACGATTCTATGATTCTATTCTCCATGTATTAACATTTTAATGGCAACCTGCTCACGCTTTCCTTCCCAAATTCTGTTTTGTGAATAAAACACAGTACCAGTGGGTTGCAAAATGAGATGCCATGAAGCCATTGGAGCTGCACTTGAACAAAGCTGCACTTTGTTCCTCCACTGCCTCACTGCTCTCTCGAAAGGCAACTTTGAATATCCCTGAGGTCAAGCCAGTAGGCATTAGAGCTTTATCATCACATCAGACATGATCTTCCTGGGTTTTATGGGATAAATAATTACCCCAAACCACTCTAATATGTGACACATACTTCTCAAGCATCTTCTGCTTTGACTGAGGCACTGCCCTGCACCAGGCTGGGTGGTAGAGGAAAGCCTGCAGCACTACGTTGCAGACATGGGTCCTGCTGGAGGCACTTCCCCCCCCGTCTTCTGCACAAACCACCCCAAAATTTTAAACTTATCTAAGTTGGCCCCTTCCTGCAAAACCCTGGATTAGCAAATAAAGAGTGTGAGGTAGCTGAGCCACCTGAGCAGGTGGAAAGCTGAGGTACTGCACGGGAAATGCATGCAGGTTTGGAGTCACGCAGCACCTGTCAGGTCCCAGGTTGTCACTGAGCAGCAGTCTCTCTCTAATGTCTCCTCTGTGCAACCTCCACTGAGACCTACCACCTGGACGTGCTGCTCCAGGCCACCTAGACCCCGTCCCCAGCTCGCAGGGGTGAGCCGGCTCCTCCATTTGTCTCCTGTCACGGCTTATTTCCTGCCCGTCGGGTACCAAACTGCTCTGACTCAGCTGCTGGAGGGAGGCACCGCTGGGTCTGTGCACCAGCAGCCGCCCACGCTGCCATCACCTGCCCTCGCACAGGTTGCTTCTGCAACCCCTTGAAGGTCACAGCCCCCACGTCGCCCACGCGGTCCCGCTGCCGCAGCTCGGGCAGAGGCAGCGTTTGTGCAAGCGCTCCTGCCCTCGCCCCAGGCCGAACCAAAGGTACTCGGGATCCTGGCGTTGCTCCGCACACCCGTGGTGTCCTCCACCAGTCAGACCCTTGGCAAGGGCTGCCTGGAGGACCTCGGCACAGCCCAAACTGGCAGGGCAGCAGAGGGGAAGGGGGTGTATCAGCTTTACTACCCATGTGGCTTATGCCAGCCCTGGGAAGGCAAGCAAACTGTGTTTGCACGCAGGGGGCTCTCACTGAGCTGCAGATGCGCCGGTGGAGGTGGCAGTGGGGACTGCTCTCCCCGCCAGCCCCCCGCCAGCCGCCGGAGCAGCCCTGCGCCTCCACCATCTCCCTTGTCCTCCAGGTTTCCCCCTGGGAAAGACAGGACAGTCCAGGTCAGGCGTGAGCGGCCTGAATTCATAGTGGGAGGTAACCAGAGAGGCTTTGCCTGGAGGCGGAACAACTGCGCTCGTCTGCGCCGTTTCATCGCCCTGGCTAAGGGTTGCTGGCAAGGGTTGTGGTGGAAAGACTGGAAAGAAACCATCTGCCAGCAGCCCGGGTTGCTTACCTCAAAACTGCCCAAGACTGCATGAAACTGGAACTAGCAGTGGCTCAGGCACAGCAGAGCTCACAAACACTGCAAGAAGAGTGCAACCACAGGCATCATAAATTCAGACAATTTCTGTTTTCAGCAAGTACTCAGCTGCAAGCAAACAGAGTGCAAGTAAACAGGAATGATTTAATTATCATATAAATGTAATTAATTAGACGCAGGAATCAACAGGGAGTCCTTCTCAAAGACTGGTGGCACATTACTGTCAGCTGTAGAATAGTTATCCACAGACCTACATGAGCAAGAACAGATATTAGTTTCTGCTCTTAATGTTGTACTATTATTTTGGCTTATTTTTTTTCCTCCAAGGCAGACAAAAATAGGGTTTAAAAATGTAACTAAAAAAGACGACCAAAAAAAATTTCAAAGCAAGTAACAGAAACCCAAAGCTGGCGTTGATTCACTGTTGCACTTGTAATATGAAATAGGCTAATGATCAAATTAATCAGTATTGTTGTACCAGTCCGGTATAATCAGGAGGCTTAGTTCTTTCTGTTAGAGGGCTGGGGACAACTAATGTCAGGTTAAGTACAGGTTAGGCCATTGCTGCTTGTAGCAGTTGGACTGAGGGACAGACCATCTTTTCCCAGCTTCTTGCACCACTTAGTTCATGGCCCCCACCTAACACTTCATGTGCTGCTTCTCCGCTCTCTTTCCCTTCCGTCAAAAGCATGGAATGGGCACTTTCATCTGAAGTTAAGGATCTAACATCCACATTTGGGCTGTGATCCCATGACAGCCACAGCCACTGGGGAATTCGATCCTGTTGCCCACACAAGCATCTTGCAACGATGCCCGAGATGGCTTAGGGCATGAAAGATATACCTGAGCTAGCAGGTATGACTGAGGACCGATGAGACATGTGAACTCTTCTAGACTAGCAGCCAAAGGCCAGGCAGGAGACCTTACAGCATCTCATGTAGCATTACGCATAGACAACTTAACCGAGGCAGTCAGTAGAGTCAGTTCAGCCCACAGAATGAGTCAGATTACCCTAAAGGCACTTACTAGCTAGCTCAACTGCTCTGCTTGGCCATATGCACCTATATCTCAACACTTAAATTTAGGTGGTTTAATCTTGAGCTGTATCCCACATGCAGCTCCTGCAGAAAGCAAGGGGACTGCAGCTCCCTCCCCTCCCATTAACTCACCACTGTTGCTTATGGCTTTGCTGAACTTGCACCAGGTCCTGCCCGCATGTTATCTTCAGACGCTCATCAGAGACCTTGTGAGTTACGGCAACCAACATCAACCAGGGGACATTTATAAAGCTGGGGGTTTGCTCTAAATTACTCGCCTCAAGGAACTAACTGCCCAGTTCAGCATCAGCCCATCACCCAGGAGACAATCCTTTCTTTCATATGCACAACATGTCATGTATCCCACCTTATGTACTTACTGGGGATTTGAGCAACTTATTTTGAAACTTGAGGCATGCACCAATGTCAGTGCTGGCATTTTACGCAAGCTTACAGAAAAATAGTGAGACATCAGCTATCCAAGCCCCAGAAAACAAAGGGCTCCATTTAGATGCCTGAACGCAGGCATCTAGTGCCATTTGAGATGCCCAAAGGCACCCAAGATACACATGGGGTTGGCAGATATCACATAGAACCTATGGAAGCAGCAGCTGGAAATGTGGAGACCATGCAGGATACCCCAGGGTGTCTCAAATGGTACTCAATGCCAAAGCATAAGCAACTGAATTAAGTTCTAAAAATCTTGTGTATACTGAAGTCAGATGTATGTCTCCCACATCTAACAAACACGTATCTTGCAGAGCAGCTAAGCAGCAAAAGAGCTACAAAAGAATTGCATCCCTATTTCGGGTCTACTGAAATCTGGCAGAGCTTACAGACTGTGTCAGCTTATTTTCTTATGCATATATAATGCTCACTGAACCCCATGAGCTGCTGTGATAACAATCTCTGCCAGCTTGCTGAATGGATTCCTTTCAGTTGCTGCCTCTGAAGTTATGTGGCTAGAACAGAGCTTCTGCAATATACCAGTGCACCGGGAACACCATTTTTTAGCTACAGGAGCAAGAGAGCTGTCTGAAAAGATTCATGAGCTCAGAATTGATTATCAGACCGTAGGAGCGGAAGGTCATTGTGTCAAGGCTCCTGACTACTGCAGTGAGTACATACTACTGGCTAATCCTCTTATAAACACATGCACTTCCATTGAGGTAGAATACCTCTAATGATTTAAATCCAATTTTTATTAATTGGTGCACTGTTTATTACAATGAGGTTGTTACAGCACTACAGTCTTAACTGACCTAGATGACAGAAGAAGAGTATACAAGTCTTTCATCTGCAGTTAATAAATCTGGGATCCCGTGAAGGCTGTGTATGTCTTTCTTGAATTCCAATCTCAGGATCTAGCATTAAACTATGTACCATAAGTATTTCCAGCAATTAGTGTTAAATGAGCATGACTAGATAGATGACTAATTTTCTGGACTACCAGCAAGGAGTACTGACACGATTTTTGCTTTAGAAGGAATTACTTAGAGTGAAATAATCACTGCCCAGGTCAAATCTGAGATCCTCCACACATTTTTTGCATAATCTAATTAATCTAATTAAGATACCTAAGTGGTTAAAAACCAGAAAATATGACTTGTCTTTGGATTTTAGTATTAAGGAATTTAATGAGAAACAGTTATTTGCATGGAACAGCATACACCTTCCTGTGCAATTTAGAACATATATCATTTTTCCATAACATGCACTTTAAACAGCCGCCATCCTTGAGCACAGGTTACGTGAGTGGATACTGCCACCTAGGCAGCCTTTTGGGAGCAGCACCTATTTTAGAACATAAATTGTCTTTGCCAGGGAAAAATATACTATTATCCAAAACGGAGGATAAAGGAACATTTTTTATACTGTTAAAAAATGACACATCACCACTCAATGAAAATACAAAACCTGCCCCTCAACCAGATTGCAGTAGTCCACATTAAAAGCAAAAGTTTTCTACGTGTTTATTAAGAAATATATTACTCTGTATTTCCATACACGCAACTTGAACTTAAGCTCTGCACTAAATTACAAACTGCTTTTATCTACAAAAACCGCAAATACAAAGTATATAGTATTAAGGCTATTAAATACCAAAGCACATTTTACTATGGCAGTACTATAATTGTATCTATTTTATACGCTTTGAAATATATTAACAGTACATTTTTAGAAGACAGTTACTAAAATACCTACTGATTTTCCACAAAGAGAGAAATAATTTTTAAAACCATTTTTCTTCATAAAACAAAAACAGTTTCCATCCAGCACAAAAAATATTAACTACATAATGCATCTATCATTTAAAACAATAAACAAATTCTATACATGGCATTTACAGGAGACTTACAGACAGAAGACTTGACTAATAATGTCATTTTGATTAGAAACACTAACAAATAGCTCCATTATCACTTGTGAATTCTGTAGAGAACGTAAGAACTATGAACGCAGAATCTTAGTAGTAGAAACTGAAAAGATTATTATTTAGCACCTTCCACCTGTACAAGTCCTTTGAGTGTGGCTTTTTGAATTGAGTTCTGCTGGAGGGCAAGCATCACCCCATGTTACATACAACGAACCATGCTACAAGGATTGCTCCTGAGGTTTGGGACAGTGAGATGGGAGTTGCCTAGGAGCCCTGAGAAGCACACCGCTTTGAGATGTGAGCACGTGCACTTTGGCACCCATAATCAAGGACATTGTCCCAAAGGCCAGATTTCCCTTGGATTTCAGTGGATCTGCTCGATTAATAACCTCCCAGATCATCAGAATGGGTGGCGAAGGGGCATGGCGGGGAATATCCACTGGCATTCAGAGTGAAGCTTTCCTCCTGAGCTTCCTCCCCGCTGTGTTTCAGCCGTCACCTCGAGGAGTGCCCTGAGCAGGTTTGTGTACAAAGGTATTCTTCGTTCTCCCTGAAAGATCCCCCTGAATAATAATGGAAATGTGGTTATCTGGCTACTGGCATACATCTTCCCAATCCCTCCCCTCCTTCCCCCATATAATAAGAAGCAACGCAGCATGAGATTGATTTGTACAGACAGCAAAGCAACCAAAAAGACTAGGAACTGCTGAATTCACACTTAATTTAGGTGGTGGAAAAATGAGCAGAGCTGGTACCAAAGGAATTCAGTAATAAGCTTTGAAACTACTGTGCTGGAAGAAGATCTGCTGCCCTTTGAGCAGTCCTGGAATGTAGGGCAAGAGAGGATAATTTTCACATCTTTGCTGTGTCCTTGGCTTGTCATATGGAAAAGAAGGGCATTATTAAAAATTAAGCAAACCTCCACTGAGCTCAGAAGCTCTCAGTCTGAAAGGCTGGACTCCTTTCTGCACTTAGGGATGTTCAGTGCCTTTTATATTCACACAGGAAAAATAAACATTCAGGTTTACTTTTGTAATAGAGTCTTTTGGGTAATTTTGTATTTCTGTGTCCTCACCAACAGAAAATGGTACGTGCGCTGCCTCTTCTCCCACCACTTGCATGAATGTGTCAGGGCACTGTTACGTTTTCTTGACAAATTGGCACATTTTGCACAACTGCTTAGCAGCAGACATGTTCCATATCTAGAGGAAAAATAATTAAACAAAGATATTGCAGCAAAGATGTACCAATGGAGCTTCTCACCTATAGCAACAAAGCAAAAAAATCTCTCCTCTCTTCTCAAGAAAATGGGAGTTTTCATTTCGCTTGCAGAAAGGTAAATCAGTATTTGGGACTATGTTACATGTAGCCACTCAACTAAAGGCAGCTAATGACAATGGTTAAAGGAGGTCTCCATCAGACCAAATACACAAGCTGGTCCGGCTGTCTAAGGCTTATTTTGTTAAAAATACAGTCACATTCAAAGAACCCCTTTGGGTTTTCCCAAAACAATAACAAAACCAAGAGACAACATGTGCATAATAGGTTTTATTGAATAAAATTCTGCTTCTAATATTTACACAGTGAAGTTCAGAGATGTAACCTAGTGAAGCATGGCAATGCATAACTTTCATACAACATCTGGAACATCTTTAAATACATCTGAAACTACTTATTACAGCAATCACCTGCCCATCACTGATTTCATAATTAAGGAAGATTTGAACTTTCTGAAGAATAGCCAAGTTGAATATTAAGGATAGTTGAGTTCAGAGAAAACAGTCTGCTACGTGAATTCCAAACCCAAAAGATCTGAGTAAAGTGTCAAGAGTTTTGAAGGCAGCTTCTGTATTTCCCTGTTGTTCTTTTAATCTCTGCAGAAGAAGATGATAAAATAAATTATAAATCTCAAGGCTGAAAGTAATATCCACAATTTAAACACACAGAGTCTTCCATGGTAATCTTACTTTTTAAATTTATAACGTCGTCCTAACCTCAAGGTATATGAACTACAACAAAATACTTACTTAGTATGTATTAAAAGCTATGCTAAATTTTTAAAGCTGCCGAGGTAGACACACAGAAATGGTGCAACTGATATCTAGGGTCAAGACAACACTAACTGCTACCAAAAAGTAAAAAAAAAAAAGTTTACACATAAGCTTTATGATGAAGTATCTTCCACCCCACTCTAGCATGTTAAGCAAAGTGTTATGTGTTGGTTTTTTAAAGCTCTCCTAGACATACTATCAATCTACTATTACAGTGAAGAAGGGTCTTGTAAAAAAAAAATATAGTCAATACCTTTCCTATTTATAGGGGGGTTCAAAGATAATTTCATTATTCCTGATCTTGCATGAATTCTGAGCAAGGTCTGAATGCAAGTATAGACTTGGAACAGCCATACTAACAGACTAACTCATAGCACTAGTAGCCTGTTACCTTATATTTGAACTACTCACTGCTTGTGTATAAGACATGACTCACTGGCCATTTGCATGACTTTTGCCATCCAGCAGGACAACATTATAAAGCAGGAATGTTGTGTCCTACTCAAGTCCCTGGAAGTTGTTTATTCTAGTGGATTACAGACAGCGCATTATAAAAGGCAGGCAGTCTAGCCTGCCACATTTGGGATTCGGTGTTGAAAAAAACCTGGTTGTTAGTCTCAGATTGAAAAGAAATGATCTTGCACAGTCTCTCATATTTTATTTACCAAACGGGGAGAGGAATTATATTTTTTCTCTGTGCCTCAAGTTAACCTGTATAAAGCCCTACCTAATAACCAGGAGTACAAAAACCAGAGAATTACTAACCGAAGTATCTACCAGGTCCCTTCCTGTTTCCCAGCACAACTTAGTGGATGAGAAAGGGAAAGCGTTGTGTCATTTGCAAGTCTCTCCCAACTGGAGCACTGGTTCTGAGCAAACTGTATTGGATGTTGAAATACAACTTCAAATACAGGCTTGGAAAGAAAAATAAATTTAAATCAACCCCCCACCATCCCCTATCTTCGTCTAACCTTTAAGCACCAAGATTAAACTTTCCGTAAAATAGTTCCATAATGAAGTTTAGTGTGATAACTTTGTATTTTTAGAGACTAAACTTGTAATAGTAATGGTGTCTCTACATATACACAGACACTCTCATGGAGGTAAGCTGTCACCTGGCAGGGACAGCTTTAAAATTGAGAATTTGACAAGAAAACAGAACATGCAAATGTGGTAGAAAAAGCTGCAAAAGGTAACAGAAAAGCACTTGGCTATTTGCCATTTCTGTGCTACAGCCACCCCTCAATATATTTGTGTATCACAAGAGTATATTTTATAAAATTTGTGGCTGTTTTCTTCTTTTATCTCTCCCCCCCACACACACCTCCCCACATGAACAGCCAGACACCGTTCCATCTATGCAGGAAATATATATCCATCCTAATCTCACCGCTTCTTTTCTCTTTATCTTTTTTCCAACTACAAAGCATTATCTGGAACACAGCTGCCTACCTGGGAGCTATTTCTGTTATAGCTAACATAGCTATAAATTTTAGTAACTAAGAAGTTGCTGAAAGATACAGATTTTGCTCTTGCCTGTCTCATCGGTGAGGTATACAGTATGCATTGTCAAACGCTGTCTTTGAGCAGGAAAACCATCTGTACTGTCAATCTCCAGATAAGCAACTATGCGTGTGTGAGACACTATCAACACAGGTTGAATAAAACCAAATGTACACAAGATAATAAGGCTAACTTTAGAAATGATTGACTGTAGCATCCAGCTTGAGACCCTGCATTAGCCTCAGACACAAAGTAGTAAGTTAATTCAGGTGCCTGAGAGCAACCTTTCTGGGTATGAGGTACATTTATACACACAGCCAAACATACTTTGGGGAGGGTTTTGTCTGTTTGTTTTTTAAAGAAAATGTGGATTTATTCTTTGTTAAGTGAGAAACACTTACTTGTGTGAATAAGGACAGAAAGATTTTGATACACCAGTAACTTAAAGAAAAGCATAGTGTAACTGGTAAAAATAAGTTTGGAGTTAGCATCCCCATACCTTAATATGGAGCCTGTTTTAACGTCTGCAGAGGACTTTCAAACAGTGGTAGACCACAAGACATTATACAACTTGGTGTTATCCAGTAACAAGCAGAGGGAATCATATCACTGCAGACTTCATGAAATAAAGTTGCAGGTAGCTTCTCTCTCAAACTACAGAGATTTCAGGCCATGTTAGAAAGGACAATCTGATATATACCATTGATATATTCGACAATTACCACTTGGGGTTTTTTTTTCCCTACAGCTTGCCTGAAAGCAACAGATGAAGCAATTTCTAATAAGTTGTTGGTTAAGAGAGGAAAAGAAGAACGTAGCCAGCCATACCACCAGGTTGTATCTAACAGAAATGACTTGAAACATAAGCCAAGCGACAACTTAGCCAGCCTGGCCATTTCTGTAACTCAGAAAGCTAACCCTACATCCCTCCATCCCTCTTCACCATGGAGAACTGCTAGCTCCTCTGCCTCTCCAGCAGTAGGACAAGAAGGGGCCCAACTATTCTAACATCCAGAAGACTACGGCTGTGCTCAAATCCACACAAACTGTAACACCATTTCTTAGAAAAGATTTCCCTGTCTGCCTACACGTGAGGGTGGTTTGGAACACATTAACCTCATCAGTCTGGACCGATGGCAAGTAACGTCACCAATAAATGTTACACTGAGTACAAAAAGAAGCTAATGTAAAGCAATCCTTCCATTTCTCAGAAACATAAGCACACTACCTCACATGCAAACTCTGTGGAGTAGATGGCAGGATGGAGATCTACAACTGCTGTGTCAAGCACATAAGATGAATTACCTACTATAGCACACATAAAAATAAGGAATACTCCCCTGAAATGTGCCTTACAACAAGGCACATTAAGGTTCTCTCTTAGAAAAAACTTCTGTTCATTCTGTAACACTAATATCTAGTCACACCAACCAAAAGATGTGGTGTTATGGGCCCCACCATCCAGATATTTTCGTAGACAATCCAGAAAGCAGAGTTTCCTGTGTCCTTTCTAGACAGCCCCTAATAAACCTGCTCCTTGACATGCTAAATCCACATTTTCAGCTGGCCAATAACCTCCTCTGATATTTGTGTGTGGTGCAGCCCACAGGAGAAATGTAAAGATGAATGCAGATGACTTTTCCACATTTTAGTCCATATTACCTTCACAGAAAGGTTTAGTGTGGACTTCCAGTGTGGAAACTGGATTGTGTGCAACTCAATGCAATCTCAGAACCCACTTTTTTCTCCTCATACCTCCCTCAATCTACCATCCTATGGAGAAATGGGGGCTAAACTACATCTCTGAACCACCAAATGTCCTTGCTTTGTCTCCCTTTCGTTACACAGAGGTTAGGATATTTGCTCGTTTGGTTTCCTTTGGAAAGGAACAGATTAGAGGCTAGCTAGCATGGCCCAGTAACTCACCTCAAAGAGCAGATACAACCCATTCTCTTTAGGAAAGCTTCACTGGCTTTATTACAGAGGTACCAAACAAAAAAGAAAATAACTCTTTAATAAGTTTATTTCAACTCAGATAAAAGGCAAGGACAACTGTCATGAAAAAGAGAGCATTTCCCACATACTCTACAAAAAAGATCACAACATTCTTCAGTTGTAATCCTAAGGAAATGCTCTGGTATGTCAAAACCAGGTGATTTTGCAGAAATACTGTAAATGGAACTACATTATTTTTTGAGGACACTGCCTCACTGGTAGTGTTCCCATTTCACATACAGGCACGTCACTATCAGCTATCAAGGGAAGCAAAGAGTGAAACGCAAAAAGTCGTCCTGAAAGTAAGTATGCATATAAACAAGACTTACATTAAGGTATTGACAAACTTCTATGCCTGGCCCTAAATTTAATTCACAGCTTAACGTATAGGTAAAATGGACACAAGAGGGCGCCCCTAATATAGGGCCCACCTTGGCCCTCCCGCCTTCGGTGTCAACAGCTAAAAATCTGCTTATTACAGGATTTTCTTATTCCAAAGGAAAACAGGCTTGTTGTTGCCTTCTTTTCTTTTTAGTTCAGATGTACAAGACCCATCAAGAATCAATATCAAAAACTAGGCTACTTGATTCACTTAATTAAAGGAAGTAGAGAATACAATGTGTTGACACATTTCCTAACTATTAAACTTCGGTCATCAAACACCAGAAGCTCTCCCAAAGCAACACACAATACGAAGTCCTGGTTGGCCACTGCACAGTCTAATGATACTTAGTATTACATTACAATGAAACAAAGACAAAAGATGTTGCAGACTGTGATTAATAGACATGTAATAGAAACATATATTACTTCACAGACTTGGTGCCTGAAGGGCTCTGCAGACAGAACTCTTCAAGCATGACCCAATTACATAGAAGATTATAAAGAAAAAATATTTTTAGAATAAATACTAAATATAAGCCTTATAATTATATTTGAGCAGAACTGCAAGATACTACAGATACTTCATGCATTTTCAATGCTCTGTGTATGTTTGCAATGCAGTGCCTACATTCAGTGTAAATTGGGCCTTATTAGTACCTCACAGGATTACAGGCCACCCTGAAGAGTGAAAAATTATAAAATTTAACACTGTAGTTTGCCTGTGAAATAACTGTAAGTCTTCTAATATAGGTGAAAATATATTCTGTGCATTACCATTCCTTTCACCTTTCACTTTACGTTCTTTTCACTTCTCCAAATACAAGACATTTAATTTTCAGATTGATTAAGCAAGGCAATTAATTTTAAACACTGACTTCAATGGCACTACTTAAAAATATTTGGACGCCTTTTAAGACTGAAGGTCCAAAGCCATAAGAGGCAATTCTTGTTATAAATAAATAACTAAATAAAAGAGTAGTTCTTTAGATCCAAACCTTGCAATCACTCCATCCGAATCCTAACAGGAAAACTGTCAGTGTAAGACATCATTTCTCACCTGTATTACTGCTCAGTAGTTAATCATTTTTCGAAGAGCGTCATAGCATTTCCACTTGTCTGGGATGTAGAAAGGCTCAAAGATGTGAGGGAAAGGAGTGTCATAGCCACATACTCTTGAAATAGGCGCTTCTAAATTCAAAAAGCATTCCTCCTATTAACAGAAGTACAGAATAAATGTTAGTGAGGCCATTATTTTCAAGAGTCTTGCATCACAAATTGAGGTCGAATGAACTTTGCCAGACTGACAGTCCTGGAAACTCAAACCTTCTATTTATATCACAGCATAAGTAGTCCAGAGCAGAACAGTGCTTCCTTTTGCCCAAAGGTCCATATTAAAATAACAACTTGTATTAATGTCATTTTCATTTTCTACATGTGTGCTGCATTAAATCATAGGCAGGTTATATTTAGTACATCTGCTATACATCCAGACAAGTGCTACCAAGAAACAAATATTTTAGGAACAAAGGAGTAAGAGTTTCTTTCCTGTGCCACTTTTAAGCATATAGAAAAATTATATAATCTAAGAGTGTGTATTATTTTTTGGATACATGAACATCGTATTCAAACTTCTTTGAACCCTTAGATTATTAAGAGTCTGTCTGAGAAGCATTAAGCAGTTATGGAAATTATGAATTTGAACTCCAGTGGATTTGCATATCCAACCCTTGAGTCAAATCCATGCTCTACACAAAACCCCACAACTTGTGTTCTGTTTGGAGATCAGATTTGGCAATGACTGTGAGAGTTTCATTACTCAACCTACTAGGGCACAAAAGATTACAAATACACCATATTAATCTGAAAGTAACATGTGGAAATGTGTGTAATGTTACCAGCTTTAATAACCAAATAAATAGTGGGGTTTCAATCTTCTGACTCTCAAGTACCAGAGTGATGGCATGGACTGTGAAAATCTGCAACAAGTAGATACAGAAGTAACTTTGCCAGATCAAACTGATGTTGATGCTAATTATCAGCTCCTTCTCCCTGTATCTTTAGTACATATATTTGCTTTCCAGAGCAGATAAATGAAGAGACAAAACATGTCTCCTCCTGGCCTCTCCTTTATGGACTGCAGCAACTGAGGCGTCCTGGCCAACTTCCCCTGTCCTTGGCTGAGCAAAATGGAAGGTGGAGGATTATCTACCAGTCCTTTTCCACCAGGCCCACAAGGAAAACAGTCAAAGAACTACGCTTTCCTGCAGCAAAGTGCTAAGTGTTTTCTCAGACTGACGAATGGCTTTAAATGCACGTTACTTTGCAGTCCGTGGCAGCCTAACTCTAACTTACTGTGCTTTCTATACATCACGACATCTGGCAGCATGGAAGGTACTCATAACACACTGAGATTATAACCTTCTGCTCCAGCTACCACTTTGGTGCATTGTGAAGTGGCGTATTTCTGGAAGATAGATGGAAGTAAAAAGTCCAAGATTTTGTGTCATTGCATACAGTGCCATTACATTTAATAGTCAACTAATTCACCTAGAAAACTTCAGAGTCTGAACAGGTCTGAGGTAAAAATATATGCAAACAATATAAAGATTTTTTGAGCTCCACTTTCAGGTGCTCCTTTGTTTTTCTTTGTAAAGTGGAAGATTCACATTAGTACAAAGTGCTGGGAAGTGGAGTGTATTAAGTCCTTTACCTGTCCATGAGGTAGATCATGATGTCCTACCCCAACCTGCTAGCAAGGATATTTTCGATACTAATCAGTCCTTGGTTCCCATGTTGTGACTGCCCAATAAGACAAAGCAATAGCTTTCGGACCATCCCACAGACCACCTGTGAAATTGCATTACACCAAAACACACAAGTATATTCTAGACCCACAGCCTTCCAGTCCTGCACTGCTGTTTCAGAGTACCCGACACAGGACCACTACCTAGGAGAGACCTTTGGCTTACATCATAAACAGCTCTGCGGTAACAGCTCATCCCAAATGAAGCTTGGAGAGAAAGTTCATTAGTTTCACTGAAAATATTTACTGCAACATTCCCCATACACTGGGCATCCGTGCAGAGAGCAGCACTGCACCTTCAGCAGCCCGAGCAGCAGGGAAATGTCAGCTGTGACTGGCAGGCGGGGTGCTATGCTCCCCTGAATGAGCCCCCAAGCTCAGCTGTAAATATAAATCTCAGCTGGGAAACCCAAGCTATATAGAATAGTTGCAAGCATGCATATTTGCTAATGCTATTGGTATTATATTTAATTCAGAATAAAAATTAAGTCATAAGACTTTCCAAAACTCCACTCAATATGTTTTTTCCTCAGGGAGAACCCAAAACAGCTGTTACAAGCACCCCTTCTGGGGTTTTCAATCTCAGCACTTGCTTTCAGTTTGAGCGTACACATTTTGCTTCAAAACTTGTACAGCTTCCAGAGAGTCATGTGGATTCCCTTGCCTCAGAGAGGAATTCAGAGAGTGAAGCTGAGATGAGCAGTGTTGTACTGTCAGATACAATCCAAGAATGACAACCCAAGGAAGGTGGAGAACTCTTCACTCTGAGGTACTCTGTGCGTGTATGTGTATATACAAAATCACTCTTACTATTATTTTTCTGGAGGTAAGGGTGTGTGCAGATTTTTCACTAAGTTATTGCACTGTATGAGTAAAATACTGCAGAGGCAGAAAAAACAGACCCAAACCACCAGTCAAATCCATGAGGGAAACTCCACTTACACATTATCTGACTGAAGTCAACACAATTTCACAAAGGTTCACTCTCAAGTGGCTCTGACTGCAACAGTGTCACACACAGAATTTCACACTGTAACAGTTTACCATGGAAAAAGTAATCTTCCTAGCAAACCAATAAAATTTGTATAACAATACACTGAATAAAGTGCTTACGTAAGGTAAGTGCTTTATAAGGTATAAAACCTTATAAAGGTTTTTAGAGTACCATCATAGAATCATAGAGTGGTTTGGGTTGGAAGGGACCGCCATCTAGTCCACCCACCCATTGTAAGATTATCTTACAATGTATTTTTTGCCTTACCGGCCATACCTAAAGTCATAGGTAAATCCTATACACATGTATATGTTATTATGCAGAGGATTGTTAGATTATTGATGCATTCATTTTACAGATGCTGGTTTGGGTCAGGTGATGTGCTGGTCATGGAACTTACTGGAGTAAGCCTCTCAATGTCAATGACCACTGTAACAACAGAAATGCGGCAGACCTAGCAAAACGAAGATGATTCAGTTGACATTACTTAATTTGCAGATTTACGCACAATATTTGCACAGATATTGATAAGAGCAATTTGCAAAGAATAAAAGCTTTTAAGATTTTTTTTGAACAGAGTGGAAATAAAATCATAATCCAGAAGGTGGAGTATAAAGTTATCATCAGAATAAGGTATTTGAAAACAATCAAGAAAATGCACTTTTACTTTACAATGTAGAAGTATTGTAAAGAGACAAGAGTCTTGATCTTGCTAAGAGCTTGGCAAACACTTGACCTTGGCATCATGATTCTCATTCAAAATGTAATAATACTTATGACTTTCACCATGCTCACAGTAGCTAGATTTACTCACAGAATCACAGTGATACTGCTGTAATATGCTAAGTATTTGGTCCTCCAAAAAAAAAAAAAAATTCACAAATCCACACATTTTACACATAAGCAGTCATAGAAAACAAGCTTACGGAAATATCTTAATAAGATGACTTAGAGGGAAAAGGTGTCTTTTCTTTTTACAAACATGTAAGGTGGTTCAATAGAAGATACTACTACTTTACCAGCTGTGCTTTGGATGCATCTAGGTATGCAGCAAGTCTTTTGTAGAACGGAGGTTTTTGCTTATAATGGTCCATAATTAGGTTTGGAGCCAGTTTTGTTTAAAATACAACTGACAATTTTTATCCATTCATGGGGTTTTGATTTATCTCTGACATCAGTTCTAATTTATGGGACAATATATTCAGTTGTGTCCTTTAAGTCTAAATCAAACCAAACTTTTTCACTAAGTTACAGAATATGAAACTGCCTGCTTGATGGCATTAACTTAATAAAAAGTAATGTGAGCAAATGAGATGACATTCTTCATTAGATGGCATTACACTTTGAAAAAACAGTGTTAGCAAGGTTTATATCCTAATACAAAAAAATTATATAGTCTATGGATATATTCCTAACTCATCTTCCCTTTTGAGCTTGAAGAGCACTTAACGCAGCCCATCAAATAGCCTGTCTTTTACAGATTCTTGTTCACACTTGCTGCTAAAAGTTAGACTGTAGGAGAAACAAGAGTCCACCTCATCCTGAATATGATACTGCCACATCTGCTGTACATATTGCTGTGCCAGAATTTTTGCACCTGTGCAGCCACACTGTAGAGAAACACTACTGAGAATATTAAATACACAACGTCCAGCTCTTTTTAAGACTAATTAGCAGACATCCATTGTACAAGCCTATCAGAACAAGTCTAACACAGTATTTAAGAGTGGTAGAAGATCAAAATTTTAAATTAAGTGGATTTACTCCATACTACTTGGGCATATAAAGGCTGGTACTGGCCCAAAGCGCTCTTGTACGATATAGGAATGCAAGTTTACAGCCTTCAATAAGTCCCTGCATATTTCAAACAGGCTGTTTAAACAATCTGACATCTTTCAAGGAAAGACCTTAAGGAAAAACTTAAATGGTTTTGAAAGTAAAGTAGTAGGCATGGGATTCTGATTCAGTGTAAAATATTTTAAATTCAGTCTTGAAAATCAGTATGAAAAAGTCATACTTATTTAGTAGGACATCTGCTAACTTCCAAAATTCAGCTGAAGTAAAAGCTTACAGTTTTGTTAGAAAAAGATGTTTATAAGGGAACAGATATAGTTATTAGCCTAATATATCCAAATTGTCTTAATTTAAAAAAATGCAGACAAAACAGTAAATCATTGTTCTTCCTGCTTCCTAACTGCAGAGGTCAAATTCTGGCCTCAGTTATTCAATATGACCTTTGCCAATTACCTTCATTTGCCTGAATTTCACTCAAAGCCTCCTGGAAAATACATTATATTCTATAGAGGCATTTTAATTGGTCACATTATTTCATCTTGACATTTGATGTTTAATACACATTTAGGAAGACTTTTCAAAACAACTTAAAAGCACAGGTCCCATAGATAGAAAAATCTATTCTTGAAATTCATATGATCAGTCAAATGTATCACACATACAACTTCAAAACAATCCTATGCCTTGATTTTTAGAATAGATGCTAAAACCAAGGACTTGCTAGATGTTGCATGATTGTATTTGAAATGCATCCTCTAGTAATGGGTACACTCCCTCTATTTCCCAAAATTATAATATCCTAGCATGCTAATATGGAAAACTTTATCCAAGTTCATTTAAGCTTTATTTAAGCATATATTTTACTCTTATCAGGGATTCAGGTACTCATTGCTAAATCAGGGTTCTGAGTGTAAAACTCTTAAAAACATGTACAACTGAGAACCGCAGGCATTTATAGAGATCTACAATTGTATAAAAAAGAAAAAATAAGAAAACAAATCCATTATTGGGCATTACTGAAACAAAACATTACTCATCCTTCTGCAACGTACAGAAAAACAAAGCAATCTGGTCTGCAGTTTAGGGGAAGTGCTTTTAGGCACTTGGCCAATATGAAAATGGTTAAAGAGTATATTCCCCCAGAACTTCCTTCCTCTGAAGGGAATTGATCATTCTGTATTCATAGTAAAGAAGCCTCCATATGCAAACACTTTGGTAAGTACCAGTAAATGAAACCATTTATGGTATAGCTAGCAAGACATACAATTCCGAACTGATACTTCTCCCCTTAGTTATGCTATTTTGGTCTTATTCTCTTTACTTCCATATCTTTTGGATCTATTCATTTTTTCCTCTCTGACTGACATAGATTAAAATCAGTAAAAAGGAAACATTTTTTTATTTTTAAATTCTACTACTCTGTAGAATACTCCCTAGGGTGAGAAAACTTTCCTTTAAAAATAAATTATTTCTGCAACATTTTACGTCCCAGGGGTCTCTCCCAAGTTATTCTTATTTTGCAACACTACAGGTACTCAAAAAAATTAAGAGCTACAAGAATATCACATGACTACAGAGTTGCTATATGAGAACACTGATTTTACAACTCCTTTTCTCAATATAGGAATTTACTTTTTGTAGGATGACAAACAAAAAGTCTATTTTAAAGACTAACATGAATAGGCAGAGTTTGATAGAAATTTTAATATTTCTTTTAGTATTATAGCTATCATAATAAAAAGAAGACTAAACATAAGGTTAAGGTCCATTACACAAGGCAAACTGTAGGAACATTTTTCATCCAAGACTACTTATTTTTCTGCTGACAATAACTACAAAATTTAGACCCAGGAACTCAGTGACTAGTTGCAAAGGTTTAGTTTAATTGTGGTTTCTGTCAATTAGAACTCTGAATTTTGCCATCTCATCTATAGATTATAACATTTTAAAAAAACACATACATATTCAAAGAACTTTTCAAAGAGAAAAACTCTTATCACATTAGAGTTTCACTTTCTGTTCTGATATTTTTATTCTGATTTATTTATGCTGTCATAAATTAAAGTGTGGGGCTCAAACAGATAAGAAAATGTATTCCATATCACTTTGTAGATTACTGTTACGTTTATATTATCTATTATTTCCCCCATATGGATTTTCAACTGTGAATTACCTACTATTGTAAGAATGAGATGAATCCTACTATAGGTTAATAATGAGCATGATGAGCTCATTTACAGCAAAAACCATTTTTTACGTCAAAGCTTAGACAAAGATTTTCAAAAGAAGCTTTCCAAAGAGGTAGTCAATCAAACCCCATTTTATAAAAGGTGGATTTCATGCAATAAAGCTGACACTAAATATAGATTAAAGGTCTTTTTCTTTGGTTTCTGCTTTAAAAAATGTCCAATTTGAACAGTTTACTTTCAATAACAGAAAAGTCAAGCATCTGCAGTTTTCATATGTCTCACAATTGTAGCACAGTACTTTCCTTGACAGCTGCAAGCACCAAATGCTACAAATATTAAACAGAATTTGCTTTGACAACATATATGTTACATTCTTTGAATAGTCACTTCTATGAGCTACATAAGTACTATACACCCCTGAGATGTTTTCAAGTTGAGATATATTGAGAGAGATTTTTTTTTAGACAGAGCATTTTTTTCCTACAGCTTAGCCATATTCGTCTTAAAATACTTTTATAAATCTCTTTATGATAGTTACAATAGTGATACATTTTTTCCTCAGAGAACTCTCCAGTTATATGTTGTAAATGTTTAACTTCTGTCAGAGTTTTCTCCTTTTTGAGTTCACTTTAAAACAATCCTTTTATAACTTAGGACAGCTTATAATGATTAATTTGTTACCAATTATTTGAATTTACATAATTAATATCTTGTCAAATACAGAGAAACAGTTCACTGCTAAAATTATTTATCTTACGATTGCCAAATAGATAATATTTTTACTTACAAAATGCATCAGCAATTAAAAGAAAGAAGCGCTTAGGGCGAAAAAAGTCTGTTCTGTGTAACTCGTTGGCTTGTTATCATTAAAAACAATTAATGGTAAATATTGTCTTTGTAGAACTGAATCACATAAAACAACATTTATACATGAAGTCAAATTTACTGTATAAAAAATAAAGTAACGTAACATAAAATGAATAAAAACTATTTTGAAATAATTCACATCCCTCTTAAATCCACCATGCTAAAATAAAAATTTACTTCATCTATTTTTAATCATGAGCACTGAAACTATTAGCAGTGAATATATTTCTGACCACAGCACTTTTAGAATCCACACATATACAACATAATGCAACATTTTACAAGTAATACTTAATCCTCTTTTAATACTTAAATACTTTATTACTTAAACCTTCTTAAAATTATCTTTGAGATGCTGCATTATGATACTCATATCAGTTAAAAAAAGGTTTGATATATGAATTCTCTGCATTAATATCTTCACCGGAAAAGAAAGGGAGTGCTTGTGTGCTTTAAATGTTGTCTTCATTAAAAGAAACACATAGGATTGGGTTGGTTGGGAGGATGGGGGAGGTGGTGACAGTTAATGTAAATTCTTTCTATACGACACACACACACTTTTAGAAAACATATTTCTACTATATACCATATACTTAAAATTTTTCCCAATAAATGTTGAAGGAATTTGAACAAAAAGATGTTTAAATTGCAAGCAATGTAAAATGAAAATAACACAAGTGGAAGTAACCAGACTTGTAAGAATACAAACACTCCTATGTACCAATGAAAGTATTTTTGAAACTGCTTTCTTCAGGCAGGATAGAATTTTTGGTGCTATGGCCATAACTGCAATCCTATAAGATGATGTTAGGTCACTACAGCAACTACGGGGTGGCTACACACCAGCAGCAGTCTTGCAAGCCAGTGCTGTTAATAGGGGCTCTTTTTCTGTCATGTGGAAGTAAAGAATCCACAAGCTGACTGAAATATTAAATGTACTTTTTTCCTGAAAAAACCCCACTATCTATAGCATCCTATATGTTATTGTTCTGTAATCCTGGATACTCTGTTGACTTTCATTGCAGATACGTATTTGCATGTTTTGCTCCTGGCACATCATTAGCTGATGAAACTAATGACACTGAAAGGATGTTTTAATTCAAATCACTGAAAAATGTTTATGTTGCATATTTTTCCGGACAACTTGCAATTTCTTTATATTAAAAAATAACCAATTTACTCTGTTAAGCTCATTACTTCCACTTCACAGAAATGAATGTGCGTAATTAGACAAGTAAACCAAATGAGGATAATGTTGTCTTTGTTGTCACTTGTACCTCTGGGAGCTGTAAACACTCTGAAAGAGGATTTGACCAGAAATTCAGAACAGACTCCTTGCTACGAGCTGGATTTCATTTCTAAAATCCATATACATTATTCTGGGGGAGTCATACCTTTTGTATTTCACTTACACTGCAACGAACTGCTTACAGGTAGGATAACATTACTGCTTATGAAATATTCACTGTGAATTTAAAAGGTTCTGCAATTTCCAAGAGGTAGAACTGAAACTAACTTCTCTAGCTTCAATATTTTGTTACTGGCAGGAGACAGTAAGTGACGTGCTTGGCTATATTAGATTTTACGGAGGGCCTCATCACTATTCATTTACATAACATAACCCTCTTATACACGGAAGACTTTTATATGGACTCAAGAGTATTTTATCTCTCACTTATTTTACACCTCTTTCGAGCTTCACTGGTTGCATTGCTTAAGACAACACCAGCCATCCTAGCAACGGCTGACTGACGCAGTTAAGTTCTCATTCGTACACTAGCTGGAAGATTGCCTTCAAATTTCTTTTTGGCTAGCTTCACAAACGAACAGTAACAATCTTTAATAACCCAACGCAAGACTGATATTGTTTATTAAAGTCTCTTTATCAAGTTTACAACACATCCACTCCAACAAACGTTCACGGCAACAGCATTAACTTGAAGCTGTTGGGCTTAGAGCCTTGATCAGTGGCTTAGTGGTCTTGATGGTAGAACTGCACAAAAAAACCAGCACTGCATTCCCAAGGTATTTACAAAACAAAAAACCCCCCACAAAACAAACAAAACCCCCCTTCTGTTTATGTCAAACAGCTTATCCTTTCCACAAGAGGAGGCAAATGAATAAAAAGTGATTTTCATTTCTTCCCATCCCATCCTATGTTTTATGCAAAAAGTCTAAGACTTTCCATGAATTTTTTACAAAATTTAAATCCAACCTGGTGGAGTCTAGGACTAGAATTGAAATATATTCAATTCATAATAACACAGCAACAGAAATTACGTTCTTCCCAGTAAGTTTGCAATTTGCATTGTTTAGGGCATGAGGTGCAGCGGACAGCATGATTCTTCTCCACAAAATAAACAGCACAAGACAGATATGCTCGAGAGGAGGTAACAGGGTTTCCAGATTGCTAGAATATGCTGCTGCCTTAAATGAACCATAACAATGCTCTTTGGCAAGTAGATTTTTTTGATATTTAACTGTAAGCCACCAGATGATCACTTCCCATCTCTTTGCTACAAGTATGAGAAATACTATTTTTTCCTAGGCAATTATTGCTACACCATATCTGAAACAATCTAAGGTCCTTCCTACAAATTCCATATGCTATACAGTATATACCCAAAATATGACAAAATTCTCCAAATAGAAGTTATGTATTCTGTAGTTATGTATTCTGCAACCAACCTTACAGAGCATTTACTACAAATTACGTTATTCTATATGATATGCAAGTTTACTGTGCACTTTCTTGAAGTGGCAATTATGAATATTCGCACTGGGACACACATATTTTCTAAAAGCATGCCCTAAACCCCACAGATAGTTAGAATGCCTTCCCAGGCCCATGAGTATCCGGAGACACTTGCTTTATTTAGTTACCTGGCGTTACTAACTCAGATGTTCAGTCAACGATCGTGCAAACTGTTACACATACATTAACACAGGTGAATGATCCAAGTGAAATCAATGGAGCTAAAGTGCCTGCATAAAATCATTCACGTGTGAAACTGTTTGCAGATCACAAGTCATTTTTCCGCATGAATGAGCAACATAATAAACATTTGTTAAGCTTTTAAAGTGAGGATCATCCTCCTTCTAATTACACCCTATGCCTTTTAATCACAAAGCTAGAAATATCTTACCGATATAATCAGATTTTATACTTTTAGATCATCATTTATCACCTACCATTCTAATTACTTATTTAAGTATTTTGCAAAAACATCTGGCTAATTTCAGCATGCCAGAAGTGACTGGAAGGATTTTCTGCTAGGAGTTTTAATAGCCAGTGAGTGGTATTTTTATTTTTACAGCTGTGTAGGCAGCTGAGAGAATCTTGCAAAGCCAGCCTTGTCAATCGGCGTATCTGGCACAGGAAAATCCTCACAGAACTACTTCACTCAACACACACTAATGAAATTCAAAGCAAATGCAATTTCAACGGCCGCTGTCATATAATTTAAAGCGGCGTATTTCCCATTTTGTAGCAAAGCATTTGCATTTTGGGACAGCACAATGAGAACGATGCTGTCGCTCTGACCGTCGCCGAGCACTTCTCCAGTGCAAAGCCAGAGCTTGGCCAGGCAGCCAGGGAGAGGCAAGTACAAAGGAAACATCTCAGCCACCCGTGAAAAGGTTGGGGCTTACCTAGGATTTTTCCACAGCGTTTTGTAACCTACCGTCTTTGTAAAACAGACTCAGAGCAGGGGGAAAATATTAGATTACTTGAAACAGATGTATAAGGAATTTTATAGTGTATTCTTTAAACCAAGCTCCCATTTTACTTACGCGTTTAATTTCTAGGAAGCTGCTTGATGATTCAAACCCGCAGGTAGAAGCATTACAGTACAAAGCTTCAACTCCTATATTAAATATCCTCTCAGATAACGGCAAAAGTAACTGTTAGGAAAGCTGACTGATAAGTATAGAGAGGTAGTTTTTATTCTACAGAAGAAGTGTAAAAAATTGAATGGAGAGAAATTCAGCGAGGCTTTACAGAAAGTATAAAGGTTTATGCAGAAAAATACTCAGAAACACTGAATGAACCATACTGGAGACTCAGCTTTTGGGTTCAGGCCGACTTAAAAAGCTCGAAAGAATTATTTTATCATACAAACTTCAAATTGGTATACCAAGTTATGCCCAACTTTCTTGCAATAATTAGCTTTTCTTCTTTCCTAGAGAGATGGGGGTTTTTTTATAGTTTTCATCCTTTTCACTACATTTCCTAAATTACTCTTCACATAAACAGGCTGCATTGCTATTCCACTGTAAGAAAAAATTGGTATTACTCTCCTTGGTCCAGCCAACAAAACAAAACCACCAAACAAAAAACAAAACAAAACAAAACAAACCCTCTAAGAAAATTAAAAAAATAATACTTTATTAATTTTTCCAGGCATAGAAAGTTAATGCAACTTGCTTACAAAAGACCAAGAAGTGTGCTGCAAATTAAACACTTTCATTTTAAAATGTTTAATAAAACTATTAAAACAGTTAACATCACATCTCTTAATTTAAAAACTGGTCTAAAAATGAAGACCAGGAATAATATATTTCAGAGGCTATGAAATTTTAGTTTACCTTTATCCCAGAATTAACAGTTCAGAATTATTGACCTGATTTTGAAGTGTCAACAAACTGCATGTATAAAAACAAATGCATGGGACCTGTGAAATATCCAGCAACATTTAGGAACATAAATACGGATAACAGAATTACTTATTTTTATATGATAGAGAAACACCATGACAGAGGTTAACTGTATATTCTAGGAGTCTTGCTGAAGTTTTCATTGGATTAAGCCCAAGTATTTATCTTGGTCTACATTTCAGAACTGTCTGTTTAAATAAATTTCATACTTAAAATTATTATGTGAACTTTACTTTTAAACTAAATCAATTATGAAATTTTAATTTTCATTCCACTAATGAACTTTCTGCTTTACAGCCAAAACTATAAATCTTTTACGTAACCTAATCTATCTCTTCCACCAACAATGTTATCAATTGTATAGTGAATTTCTTAATGAAAAAACAAAGTAAAAAATAAAATACCTACGCAGCTGCCCTAGTTACCATGAAGCACCTGGTGCAATTTTCTTCTTTTCAGTTACACACAGTTAGCACGCAAAGTACAGTTGCCAAGAATGAAATGTAAAAATATACTAATGATAATATTGCAGAAAGGAAATTGCAACCCAGTTGAAGCTGAGATTTTATTTTCCCTCTGTATGACTGCTAAACAGTAAAAGTCAAAATGTTTCCCTCATGTAAGTACATTAGGAAGTTCCTTCTCACTTTACTCAGTAAAATTTTGCTGAGATTAATCTATCAACACAAACTGCATTCTACAAGAGCGGAGATCACTAACAAATGGCATTCAGTATCATATAAAATAGAAAAACACTACAAATGGAAATTATTTTACTATTTACAAGGTCTGATTCTGTGAAGCTACTTAGTAAACAGCAATCCTAATCTCCCTCCCCTGAAAAGAAAAAATCCACAACTATTATATTAAAGCAGGATCATTTGAGAATTAAAGGTCTCTATGTCAACTGATTTTTTCAATATATAACATATTTTTTGAAGCACATCGGGCTTCTTGTTTCGTCCTGTATCCAGTACTGTAATTATACAGTAGCATAAATTCTAGCCACTTGCAATCACAGAGACTGCGATATATGATATAGAAGAGGAAGCATAAAGAGAGAAACCGAAAAGCAGGATTCTGTGGAAGTCTGAGCTTTTATTTAGGTTCGTTTCCTTTGCTGGTGGCCAAACCCACCGTTGTTCAGATCAGATTTCCCGTCACATAAAGTCACTACTGACAGCAGAAGTCAGGGATTAGGTGCACTGACACTGATGTGCTCTTCCAGCTGTGCAACCACAAAACCGAAACGCATTTTTAAACAATGGTTATCCAGTCAGGGAAATTCCTGCGCCCACCAGCCCCTGCGTCTGATTTCCCCTCAATAAATGAGACCACCAGGCCATGCCCAGCTAACGTTTTTCTTTCCCGAACTTCGAGAAAGCATAAGGACACAAGACTTGGCGAGGTCTCAGAATCGAAGTCCAGTCTCTGCCATCACAGAAGGCCACAGTTTCTACCATAAATTGATCATATTTGACTGTATTGTACTGCACTGTGGTGATACTGCAGTTCCTGGGGTTTTTTTATCCCTGCTCCTTCTGTATGACAGGTGATCTTAAAACCCTTTTCCTAATTTCAAGCCATTCATTTCAAATTTATTCTTATATTATTTTTCCCCAGCATTACTTTAGTAACATAGGTGCTTTTCTGCTGGTTACCTTTGCTCGTTTCCCCAGTAAATTTATAAACAGGACTTAGATTCCCATAGCCCTCATTTTGATAGTGGGAAGAAAGCAGGCACTGTTAAGCTGGTTACATACACCAGGCTCTCCACAGCTTCCGATCACCCTAGCAGCTCCTCACTCACATTGTCTCTTTTCGACGCTTTTTTCTTAAAACTAGTTGATCACACTTACATACCATATTCCACATGAGATCCTACCACTATCTTCTACAACAAAATAAGTACTTACTATTTCTGCTGTAAGGGCCTCTCCAAACGTGCTCGTCTTTTTATCCAACTGCATGATGTTGGTGGTACACAACTGAGCAGAAGGTAACTGATATACCACCCCTTCCTCTTTTGCCCAGCTAATAAGCTATAAGCTTATGTAAAAAAAGAAGTTACCAGTTCCTAGGTATGTAACCTTGTACTTTACCTGATTAGACTGCACTCTGAGACTGTTTCTGAGACCCTCAACATCATCCAGGTTCATTATAGGATTCTAAATTTTACTATATTAACAATAGACCGACTTTATGACTCACAAATTCTATTTTTTGTAACTAAGAAACTAAAGAGAGTGTTGAGATCTAACCAAGTCTTAAGAAATGCTACTAGTAGCCTCTTACAACTTGGTAACATTTTTAAGAGCCTAACATACTGCAATCTTCTCATCATATACCTTGCAATTCTTGTACTGTCAAGATTTTGTAATGTCAGGATCTAATCTGTCAGGTTGATCTGGCACAACATACACTTCCTATATAAAGTCCAGCAAATTCAGTAACAAATTAAGTTTCAGAAAACATCAGTCTGACAAAAATTTTTATCAGAACACAA
The DNA here is from genome assembly GCF_030463565.1 of Pelecanus crispus. Taxonomy (NCBI): domain Eukaryota; kingdom Metazoa; phylum Chordata; class Aves; order Pelecaniformes; family Pelecanidae; genus Pelecanus; species Pelecanus crispus. The sequence continues at coordinate 94,546,460 of NC_134645.1, forward strand.
TAACTGAAGAAAACGAGTACTTTACACTTTTAAGAGAGAATTCAGAGCTATGAAGATGTAAAACCAGTGCTGAGAAAAACTCAGCTGCTACAGAAATTGTTATGTGGCTTTTCTCCCTGTATTTGGTGACTACATTAATTCTGGATTTTTCATGTGTCAGCCGGTAGAAATATAGTCAAACAATTCTGCTAACAACTATAAGAAAGAATCCTGCAGACACGGGTTTCTATCACTGAAGATCCAGCTTTGAGTGTTTGACATTGTACTTTGTTTTGATCAAGGCAAGAAACATGCTCTCAAATGTCTTCTTTTGTGGCCGGTTAAAAAAAAAAAAAAAGCCACAGAAGTAAAGCTCACATGTAACACATTATTTTCATGGTTTGTATCTGCTATGAATTCAGGGATACTCCAGAAATTATGGGGTTTGTTGGCTGCATAGTTTCCTATCTGTCATAAAATCAACATTATTTCGAGTGCTCTACAAAAATAGAGGTTTAAGCAGCTTTCTCTGAACAGTATATAATTTTTCAAGATATTTCTACTTATTTTAGTGGTCACCACAAATTATATAGAGAAAGAAAAGCTTAGCTTTTAGTGGTTAATAAACAACTTCAGCCTAGAAGACCCTCTGACCAAACAAAGCAAGGGCTGAGGTTTACTGCAGCATGCTGACCAAAGCATGCTGAAACCCAAGTTGCTGCTTTGCAGTTTTCCTATTGCACACAATGGTTTCCAATAGCAAAACATCTTTTGAAGGATTTCTTCTTTATATGATATAACTTTTCTAAATGACTACCATTCGCATCTTGAAAGAGCTGTTTTCAAGACTTCTTTCCTTCTGCTTTATTTCCCCCCAAATTGGGAAAATATGAAAAATGTACCTGAATTTCTCATCTCTAATTAACCAGTGTTTAGATACTCTTCTCTGTGCTGCTACATGTCATGTTAAGTTTGTCAGCTTCTTTAAAAACAGAAACAAAACTATTAAGACACGTTTTTTTTTCCTTTACTGTGCGATTTTTTTTTTGGGATGGGTCACTTCAGAGGGTGTGAGCGGTTTCAATTAAGTAAACTGCAGAATATTACTATGGTAATGGGCAACTAATAAATCTGAACAACAGGAGGAAAAAAATTATAAGCTGCTTAAAATTAAAAAGTAAACACTTTGGGGGGTGAAGAGCCTTAACTTAAACCCAAAATATTGTGTGCTAAAACCAAAAGCGAATCAAAACTTTAATACTATTCTTGAAAAATACATAAAACCTACGGTGGTTTAGAATACAGTTTGCAATCTACCTTGCAGACAGACTGCTAACACTGTAAAGCAGCTGAGCAGCTTTAAGGTGGATGTTCTCAATTACCATATATCTGCACTGACAAATTAGGGGCTGGGTGTCCAATCCTATTTATGTTCTTGTTAGGGATATGGTTATTTTAGGAGACTTTCAACAGGATCTTTAATTCTCAGTTGCTGTTAAAAAGTTTCAGATCTTTCCATAGGGAGATTTACTCTAAAATGAAATGTGCCACCCTTTGAAGACGTTTACTCTTATCGACTAGGAAGGAGGCCTGCAGTGATGGGTTAGAGATGTAATTTTTTGATTAATCCTACCTGAGTAATTATGAAGAAAAATTCAAATCCATGCCATCTCACTGCAGTGGCTGTCTTTACACAGACAGTCGCAGAGATGAGACAAATGTTCACAGTTAAACAGAATTTTTGTGGAAGCCATTTAATGCCAAACTGGACCAATACAAAATCCATAATACCTAGTGAGAATGTCCATCAATAACAGTAAAAGAGACAATGCCACTTTAAAAATCCATCTATATTTCCCTCTCTTTTTCAGTCATTATCAACTGCCAAAGGTGATAAAACCTGTAAATGAATTGTCGGCATGTTTTAGGTTAACCCATTGGCTTCTCAAATGAGGCTGCCAATGAAAAATTACCATTTCCTAAGAACAGAATCCAGTTAGGCAATATTTCTTAAACTTATACAACTAATGAATGGATGCAAATATATAAACTGACAAGGAAAGATGTCTAATAGAATACATGGAACCACACGCATAACACTGTGCACTTCTAAACCTGTAGGTAATGTTACATGTAGTATTTAGAAACAGATGCTTCCCTGTAGTAGCTCAAAACTCCATATGAAAATGGGAAAAGTTCAGATCTTCCTACTCAAAGCTAAATCAGAGACAGAATTGTAGGAGATTCTTTAGAACTGTTGCAAAGATGATAACACCCACATTTAGTCACTTAAACCTGTCACACTTATTTATATGAGAAATCCTTTTCTTAGTATTCTGAATTAGACAGTGATTAAATACATAAAGATTAGAGGATTTTGCCTCAAAGGAAATTACATTTCTCAATTTTGGTTTAACCAAGGAGGATTCCTCCGAATGGAAGTTGTTAAAATGGTCTTGGAAATGCAACATTGATGATGTAATTTCAGTTTTCAATAACATTGGATTGCTGCTTCTGTATTACTTACAAGGTCCCTTGCTCATCTGAAACATTCTCAATACATTCTGAAGACAAATTGCTTATCTGAAGCGTTCTGAATAAATGGGAACAATTTGCTCACTCAACACACAGCAATATATGGTGTTACAACTGCTATTTTCAGAGACATTTTCTCTCCTTTCACTTCTGCCTTTTGAGACCAAATACAGCATAACCCCATCAATATATTTCTTAGTATATAATCACATGAATTCCATCAACATCAATATATATTGTGGTTGACTCAGACATATGCGTATACTATGGACTTGATCATGACAGCTACAGTATACACAAGAACATTCAGTGTCAGCTTTTCATATTCCATATTTCTTATTCTCAGCCAAATAGCACTCATAAATGTGAGGTTCACCCATCTGATCACAGCAGAACAGAGGAAATTAGGTCATAACAAGATGCAGCAGCTGCACAGGACATACCTAGGCACATTTTTCAGAATTCTTGCTACAATGACACTGAAGTCTTGTACTACTATGCTAGTGAAAGGAGCATCCTTCTGCAACATATCCTTTGTAAACATTTTTTTTTTTTACTTCTAACTTCTCATTGGTAGCAACATATAGACTTGGTGACTTATATGACTGAATTTCGTTTGTCAAAAATCCATGATCAATATAGCTTCGTAGACAACAATTCTCTTTTGCTGTATAAGGGATACTTCTCTCATTACAAAAAAAAGAAACACAACTCATGGTTTTCTTAGCCTACATAAAGACTTAAATATAGTACCACCAAGTTTTATACCTAAAGTTGGAAATGCTCGTAACTCCAAGGTACGACAGAGATGAATGGCAGGCATTCCCAGGGACCGCGGCTGCCGGCACCCAAGCCCAGCAACTGCAGGCGGTGGGACAGCAGGAGCAAGCCTGACTTTTGGTCTGAGGGTGCTGGGCCAGCCAAGACCTCCCTGCTGGGGAGGGGAATTGAGACCGAGTGAATGTAGCACTGCATGGGGATGAGCAAGTGGTGTGCGAGATATTTGAGCAGGGGAAAAGCTCAAATCTCCTTCCTTCTTATCCAAGCCCCAGTACCCAGATCCGCTACGGGTGGTTGTTTACTCTGGCCACCCCCTTACAGATTTTTCCTTCCCTCCCTGCAGCAGAAGCATGGTGAGTCAGAGAAACAGCGTGAGTGAGGGACCTACTGCAAGTTAACCTCATCCTCATACTTCCACAGTGAGTTTAAAACCAGCATTATAATGGTAGATAATGTAAAATTAAACACACATTTAAGCTACGCTCAGTTTTCCTACCAGAGTGCTCCAGAGACGCTTTCTTCACTCTGTAAGGTGACAACCTATTCATTTCTGATGCACACACACACCTCAGGTACGAACAGAAGAACAAACCGGACCAAGAGTAAAACCAAAGCTCCTGAATTCTGGAAACCCAAGTTCAAAAAGGTCTCAGGGACCTTGGGGAAATATTAGACAGATTCCCCATTTCCGGAGCACGCGGCATGTCTGAGACGCCCGCACGTTGCCTGCGTTAGAGCTTGGGCAGTGACTGAAAGCTCTGCTTCTTTGCAGTCGAAGAACCCTTCCCATTTGAGCAGCGCTCTCCCTGTCCCACGCCTGATCCCGCTCGGAATCCACAACCTAAACGCTCTGCAGCCCAAATCTGATAGGGCGTTGTGCTCTGCGTAAGGGCAGCGAACGGCACTGCATTAACACCAGAAAGTAGCTCGCAGATACCTTTGTTCAAGGTTGCTTGGTGGTGGCCGGCCCGGCAAGAATCTGATGTTTGGAACCGAATCCCCACGCAGGGGAGCTGCAGCTATTCTGCAACGCACAAATGAAAAATAAACAAGAAAGACCACCCTGTTCACTACAGAAAGACTAATTTTTTAAGTACTCACATGGATACAGACCCGCCCTAATAACTACCTACAGAGAGGGGTACAATCGTACATACATTTTATCCTATGGCTGCGAACGCAAAAGAGAGAAACAGCCCCAGGGAAGAAATTCAAACTTCCAGTCAGGAACATCAAGTTTGTCAGAAATTCCACCTGGAAAGAAAGAACTACTCCCTGACAAACTGCCTGGTAAAACTGCAAAAAGATTTGACGCTGGCATTTTCTGACAGAACAATATTTTGTCCAAAAAACCACAGCTAGCTGTAAAACAGAGGCACTTGATCTTTTTTGCTAAAGGATGAAAGCATTGCATGTAATTAGTTTCCTGCCTGATTGAAATAATGGGTTTGCAGGGACTAAATACTAGCAGCCCCAAAGCAGTGGAACTGGATGGTTATTCCTCCTCCAGGTCCTTGGCGATTTTTGTCTGTCGTCTTCCTTCCCTACCATTATTGCCTTGGATCTAGCCGTGACTTACAGACACATTCAAATATAAGAGTCTGCACATCTTTTACAGTTCATCTTAAAGAAAAATATTGAAACTATGTCAGGCAAAGAGACAGATACTTTACATTTCTACTCGAGTATTTCATAAACGAAATGTGATGCTTGTTTCTCTTGAATAACACCAGTCAATGCTAGCCACCCAAGGGGCCTTCCAGGATTTAATTACCGAAACTTGGGCTTGCAGATAACTTCTTTTCTGTGACAATGCTGAACAGTATAAATTTGACTGTATTCAGAGCAGCAGCCAATCTTAAAATACTTTAGGATTCATCCATCTCAGCTGTCCAACAAAAGCATGGGGCTTTCACATTAGAATGCGGGATTTAAGGAGTGGGTTTTTCTGCTGGGTTTTTTTTTTCCCCTTAAGTTTTTGCAGGAACACCACGTGAGTTGTCTTTGGACTCATAAACCCAAAAGCTGTTTCTTGTATGCTTTTTGGATTTCACTGTTACCAGTATTTCTGCCTCCCTGACGGAACATCTTAGGTCTGAGGTTTTATGATTCAAGGCAATTATATTATAAAAATTGAATGTTAAAACAATTCATTTACATATATGTTTATGTTGCTCCTAAGATTTTACACACTGAGATCAGATTATAAAGCAAATGGAACTAGACTTGTGTTTCAGCTTCAGCTAACAGATGATTCACATTCAGGAAATTGTTTCAAAATAAGATGACTGCACTTCATTTAAAGTTTGTGTATTTTTATAATTATAATATTATACCCTAATGTATTTTTTGCACTGAATTAATTACATTATTTGGCACAAGTACAAATGTAGCCCCATGAAGTTTCCATTGTATTATTCAAAACTGTTCTTGACTGTAAAACCTATGAACAGCTGTAGAAAGGAAAATTTTTACTTCAGTAGTAAAAAAAAAAAAAAATTTAAAAATAAAAAAATAGAAAAATTAAACATACAAAGTTCCAGATACAATACCATAATTAATATAATTATTTTTACATATGGAAAACTTAGGTTTCAGGTTTACAATGTACTGATGAGTGTTTTTTAAAAATAAAAAATTATATTTTTCTGAACAGCTAATACTAGTAATATGTTCAACATTTTTCTGATCTTTAGAATTAAAGTTAATAATCTGTTAAAAAGTGGTAAATGATAAACAGATCAATTTAGCATAGAAAGAATGTATTTAAAATTACAGTCTTGTATTTAAGTTCTGTATTTATGTTCCATATGAATAGGCATGAGAATGGCTTTCAGATTTTAAAGCTGTATGGCTACTACAAACCAGAGCACATGGAAGCAATTAACTCAAGTTGCAATCATCTTATGCCATGTTTATAGAAAATAAAGCTTTAAAAATACTTATTTGAAATGGTGATATTTTGCAAATATGCTTGTTGTGTACATAAAGAGAATTAGAGGTAATTAATTATCTTTTAGTGTCAAGCTATGCAAAGAAATATACTCTGAGGTAATAACAAAAACACAGATTTTCTCTGGAACACATTTCATAATTGTTACTAATATTTATATAGAAAGACACCCTGCATTCTTTCATTCTTACTTTCACTAATTACCATTCTGAACTCTTTCTACTATGTAAAGAAAATGGCTGGCTCAAAATTGTCAAACAAAGGTTAACGTTGCATAGAGATTAACAACTCCAGCCCTGTGAGCTGTGGAATGCTTTCCATGTTTACGTAAAACTCTCACACCTCAGTGAGAGATGACAGCAATAAACAACACAAAGAGTTAGGTCTGGCTTTTTTTTGTGAAAGAAACAGTACAAAACATGTTAACGCACTGAACTGTCTTCTTTTTACTTCTTTTACTGATCGAACTTGTTACAGCCCACTAACCCGTGGATTTAGAGGCAGAAAAGTTTCATTTGTAAAACAACTCTCCGGTTTGGTTTTTGTGTCCTCGGGCAGGACTCCAGTTCAAGTCCATGGGTATTCTGGCCATACAGGAAGATTGGCATCCACACTGTCAAATATTCATATTTCTGTGATATCTGGTCAAAAACTGTAAAAGCTGAGACAACTGATTTTGCTTTATTCTTATTGTAATTTGATTGATTCGAATATAGCGAACGGTCTGCTTCGACCGCTGGTCTGCAAGTAAGCCCCTGAGAAAAGCGACAGTGGTGTGTTCCATTCATCACAAGTTCGCTTCAATAAAATCAATTTTGCATGCCCTCTTCCACGTTTATTTCTGAATTCAAGTGGCAAACACCTTCTACAAATTCTCTAGGCAAGCAACTTGCCGACCCAAACCTTCGGCACCACAGTTCAGCCTCTGAAGGCGCAAAGCAAGCACTGCACCCCCAGTTTGGTAGGTTTAAGACACCTAAAAGCAGTTTTTGTTACTCAGAAGCTACTGAATAAAGTTGTGTTACTGTATTACCCAGAGGGAAATGGCAGCAACCACAGCTGAGTATTACCTGAAAGAATTTCGAAATGCATTTTGGACAGTAAAATATTTAATTTAAAACTGTTTCGTCAACAAAACGTCTGAAACCGGTCCATTAGAGTGGGCAGTTTCTAACCTCAGTTGGCTATTTTAGAGCCAGCATCTGGTTTAAGCTAGTTGTCTGCAACCTCCTCACAATTTGAGGGAGAAGACAGCCCCCCCGTCCAGGGCCAAGGCAGTCCCTGGGAGCTCTGCGTGACCGAGACTTCTGCTTTGCGACTGCAGAGGAAGCGTATGGCAGCACAACTTCCCAGCCCCTCCAGTTAATCTGGCCCAGGAAATCGTCCAGACAAGCAACAATTAAACCAAACATTAAGTCCCATTTTTATAAAGAATTATCAACACCGAATTTAAGTTATTCAAGCCATAAAGAACATACAGAACTACATACAGAGTGTACACAACTACCACAAGCCCTGGTCATCCCGACGGTTGCTTACATAGTGAAGTGGTATCATTATTTTTCATACAGTGCAATAAATCAATATATGCTGGCCGATGTCACCGTAGAGCATGTCTTAAACCAAGAGAGCCACTGAGGAATAGCTAAAAACTGTCCAGCCAAAGAACTACAAAGAACCAGTACTAAAAACTCCCAGATGCCAAAAAGCACTACAGCATAAGAGGAAAGTATAAAAATACTTTTGTGGTATTGAAATGTTCAACAGTTTATACCACTGTAACACACTTGACTATCAGCAAGCTTATCTGCACGGCAGTGTCTTTAACTGATTTGGTTTATATCAAAGATCAAATCTTTTCCCACTTCTCTGGTGTCAGCCGCCGGCTCCAGCACGCCACCATTTTACGGCACCGCTCAGTGCCCAGAGGACAGAAGCGAGTCTATCTTGGGTTAACGGCTCTGGCCTCACTCAGTTTAAAACATAAAGACGCAAGTTTTGCAGCTGAAAATCCTAGTTTTCAACTCTTTTGCTATAAATATTTAGCACTCCTGAGCCAACAAGAAATTTCCTCTCCTTAATATTCAAGGGTGAAGACTCATAGGAGAAACATGAGTAATGGGTCGCTCACCATTTCCCAGCTACGGAATCAAAACCGTCAGCGGTTCCAACCGGCTCGAATATTTTGCTCTGCTAAGTCTGCATCAGCTTTTCCAGAGAACTGAGTAGTTAGAGGCTACAGTACATGATCAAATCAAAGCACCAACGGCATTTGCAGAGCAAATTATTGCACATATCTTGATTTTCAAAAATTCAGATACAAAAGATCATTCTGAAGTCTGTTGAATACAGCTCACTTGTAAAATCTGGCACACCCATAGCAATGGGGATCTTAGGAACCTGAGGAAAAAATTAAGAGCAGCCTTTACAGTTTTAATCAAGTATGTCTTATTCTTAATTTTATTTTCCAGAAATTGTGTTTCTCAGTGAAGAAAAAAATAAATTTGAAAGTCCAGAAAAGTGCCATCGTTAAACAATTATAAGCATATGAAACAACTCGCCATAACAAAATATTTGTGAAAAAGCCTGACTGATATGAATGAATACCTCTCAACAATAGAATATATTTTCCTGATATAGTCCTCTTCTAGTTTTAAATACGATCTGTGAATATTTTTGTCTGTAATCCTCTCAGTCTACACACTTACCAAAGCTAGTAAGTCAAGGCAGAGTCAGTTTTATATCATAGCTTCAATCACACTTACTTATTTTGTTGTGCTTCATATGCTTGTCCCCCAGAATTAATGTCAGCTGTCCTTTTCAAGAGTATCATCTTGATTGTGTGTCCCCTCCTTTTCTCCTCCTGAATTCTGAACTTTGCAAACACTCCTGAGCTCCCCTGAACTCAGTTCTCCTTTTGGACTCCATTTTCAACTCCAGTACTATTTCTTTCCAGTAATATTACTGAGAGAATTAGAATTAGAGTAATTGCTTTGCACAGAAATTCAGATTTCTAAGTCACTGTTCAGGATATCCAAAAACTCAGGCATCCAGCAAATGTACCGGACTGATCAAGCTCATGTTGTTAATGTATTTCTTACTAGCGTGTAAAGATTTCAAGCAGTAGCTGCTTACTTTCATTTGGTAAAGTGTCATTTTGTCTATAGCATTACACTAAACCAGTCAGATTTTTGCCAGACCTATTTCAACTTGTTGTATTATAATATCTGAATTATTATTTAATTCATTTTCAAAACCTTTTAATCCCCAGATTTCTCAGCTGCACTGCATAAAACACTACTGCTTATTCTTCATGAATGATTTCAAAGCTGTCATTTATCAAGCAAGTAATGTTTGAAAGGATACACTATCCCTTCTGTGAGAATAATTTACTGGGATTTGAAAATTTAGTTTGATTTCGCTTACAAACTTCCCACTGAATATTTGCCATTATAGGGTAAGGGGCTGTTTTTGCAGTCATCTTCAGAAAAGAAGTTTATCTTTAGCCTTTAATTTGTCCTTTAATTTCTCCTTTTCACAGACACCATTGCAAGGCACTCCTACAAGCCAGTGAGCTGTAAGCATACAAAACTAACGCTTCTAGATACTTAGGAAACTATATCTTGCTAGATCATGCAGGATGTAACTTTGCTGAAGACGCTATGGCAGATTAAATAGTAATTTTGATTGGGTTTTGGTCCCATAAATACCTATTCATATGCTAATCATGTGTGAGAGCATTTTCCCTCGCTGAAATTTATAACTGTACATCCTTATTTTACAGCAATCTAGAGGTACACAGATATATTCAAAGGTGTATATATATTCAAAGGTATATACACTTAAAGGATAGCTGCTCCTTCTGCTTCATTTGCATTTTATTAATAGGTTTCTCGTGTTACAGCTCATGTCATACTACTATTAGATATTGCCCTCAGTGCAAAATTCTTAATCGCTTCTACAAGCTAATCTCCTCCACACCTGGCTTTCAGAGATAAGCATGTTAATCTCAGTTCTAAATGCATTCTTTACCTTATTAAAAATATTGAGAGTATCCTAAGTATACAACTGTCCACTGAAATAGCACAATAGTACTCTTTTATTTGGTAACAAATGCCTACTCTGGAGATAAATTGTTTGAGTCTAAATCAACAAACCTGCGGGGTCTCCAAATGCTAATTACAAATAATTTACTATTACCATGTCTCCTTTCAATAATAAAACTGAACAAAATAATTCTGAAAACAATATGCTGTTCTTTAAAGTTTATGAACTGTCTGGATAGACGACCTTAGCCCTTCTTACTCAAAGTTTGAGATTTTCAGCATGTAATTCTTACCAGACACAGAATTCATAAATGGTCTTTTGAGAATGATGTGGTTTGTTCTGTGCTGATTGTTTACTTCAGCTATCTGTTATTTGTCCCCTCTAAAGGTGGAATTTCTCCCTAAATTCAGCTTAAGTCAGGCATATTAACAAACCTAGCATCACAGATCTTTAGACAGGAAATATAAGACACAGCAGAGATTATATACCCTCTGCATGTCAATCTATTTTAGAAAAGGGTCAGCTATTCTCCATAAAAGTCTGTTTCATCTGCTATAAAAAAAGTTAGATGAGACAAATATGACCTTAATCTATTAAAAATCTCACAAAGTAGTTTGTATTCAGAAACTGACTATCCACAATCCAACTTTAATCTATCAGCTAATATTCAATTACAGGAGCAGCACATTTGCCTTTGGAGAACATTCACATTCAAGCATAGATGTATATAGCATATGAATATAAAATATACGCAACTGTAATCAATTCAACATTTGCTTTGAATGCTATTAAACAATTTTATTTCCATTTTTTAAGTAATGCAAAAAGAGCAAATACACCAATCACATCAACACATCTCTGAGCTGAACTGTAAAGATCGTATGTTGTTATCATTTGTAAGCAAAGCTAGCAAGCTTTGTACAACAACTGAAAGTTTAAAGAACTTATTTTCAATTGTTGACATTTTTATTGATTACATTGATGCTGAGTGGAGGTAAATTACATGAGCAGTGGAGCTCAGTTATACAGTAATTCAATACAACTACACAATAATTGCTGATGATCACCCACCTAAAGCAGCATCCTCAGCAAGAACAATTAGCTGCTTGCCAATATGGCCAAGGATTACAGGACGTATCCTGCATTCTAAGTCACAGCACCTCTGTGACTTCCAGAAACATTTTGTGCTGCATTCTGCAAAATCCCTTATGGAGTGCACTTGCTTAATCTGCAATTCATCTTAAGACAGTACCCAGGTTTAATTGCGACTTCAAAATGCTTCGCTAATTATTTTTTTACGGCCTGAGTTGAAATCAAATCAGTTTACCATTATAAGATTTCCTTAGATAATTTAAAAATATTTTCTTGTAAATGAGACCATATGATTGCTTCCCTTCCAAGAACATTTGAAAGAGCTGCTAAAAGAAGTGAATAGTGCTGAATTTGAGAAAAGGCAAAAACGAAAATAAGAAAGGTACATTAAAAACAAAGAGTAAGAAATCAAAATAAAAGCAAATTTTTAATTATGTAACATGGCCACACAACTTGATAGTGTGGAGATCTGAAGTGTTCTTCAGAACATCTAGTCCATTGCCCCATCAAGAACAAGCAATTATGTTTCACCCAGATAGCTTCCAGTAATCCCAAATATAAAATGGATTGAAACACTAAAACTCCACAGAAACTCTTTGACACCAAAAAGCAAGAGACAAAGTGAAAGTTGCTTGTCAACTGCAGCCAAGGTTCATTCAGCATCAAGGAACTGATCAGGAGAAGTATGTACAAGTAATTCCAGATAACAGATGAATACCCAGGCGACAACGCTGCACTTTTGATGTGCATTATTCCCACACAAAGACATCACGGGCTTCCAGACTTTCCAAACTAAAGTTGAGTTCTATCTAAATCAGACAGCAATATACAAAACAGGAATGTAGGAGAAAAAAATTTACAAATTGTTTTCAGAGAACTGTTCCATTTGTCCACTTTCTGAGGCCAATTCCAGCTGTTGCAAAGGAATGCAACGCAAAAAACCTTCAGAGAAATCTGATGCTGAAGACCATTCATGTCTTCAGGATACAAAACCTACCAGACTTCCAAAATAAATACCTTCCTTCTCTCAAAAAAAATGAAATATTCATTTAGCTTATCTTTTCCAAATATCTCAAAGTGTCACTGCTTGAACATTAAAGATTAAAGTATGTCAGGAGAATGTTCAAACAAAACCCAAATTGTCCTGTTTGATGATGACTGGGCTTGACAGACCAGAAAAGAGGTAATTTAGGCAGTGAGAGATGTTAACACAATATCTAGCAAAAGCATTCCTGTCTCACATGGTCACTGTAGCCTTTCATATTGACACAGTAACTGCCAGGCACTAGGGGTTTTTTTTCCGCAGAAATGCTATCATTAGTTTTCCTTTCTTTCCACCATTATATTCTAAATTAATTAGTAAAATTAGTTATGTAAATGCACTTCTGCCAATCCATTCCATTCAGGCCACTGGGTACTACATAAACAAAAACCAGCACGACCTTTAAAGTAAATCAGGTGGCTGATACAAGGTTGATTTTTTTGCTTAGAGGGATTCTCCGGTACCAGAGAACAATTTATAATAGCTAATTTCTTCCTCAAATCCAGTATGACTGCAGGAACAAGACACAGTAGGGACATGATTGCATAGCAACATAATTAATTCACATTTTTAGGCAGGGCAAGAAGGAGGATCTACAGAAATGTGATTCTGCAACAGTAAGCCAGTCAGCCTAACATTAGATTCCTAGAAAGATGGAGCAAGCCACCTAAAATGCCATGGCCAAGAACGCCAAGGACCACAAGTTGTTTGGGAACAGCCAACATGAATTTAACAAGGGCAAATCTTGCCTGATCAACCTGATTACTTTCTAAGATGAGATGTCACACTTAATGGACAAGGGGAGAACAGCAGATACTGTTTTACCATGATAGCAAGGCTATCGACAGCCTCCTATAGTCTCGCTTTAGCCAAGCCGGTGAAACACAGGTTGAAAAAGTGAGCATGAGTGGAAAACTGGCTGGATCAGTCAGGCTAAAAGGGTGGT